>NC_092825.1:79865592-80209758 GCF_039878825.1 Excalfactoria chinensis
ACCTCAATGCAATCAGCCTCAAACACAACTCCAAGCAGGAGCTATTGAATTTAATCATCATATGACTGTGCTTGGAAGACAGGTTGTTTCTTATGTCTGCCATCATGAACGTTAGGTACATTCATTCTACTGGCACTTGGGACTGGAATATCCTCACAAAAACAGTGATATGCACACAGATTTAAAGTTGTACATCAGCCCTAATGGTGGAATTTTCTTCTGGGGGGAGAGAGCAAGCAAGAGGGGAAAGCTCTATACTGGCCATCCAGGACCCCCAGGAAAGGGCCCCCAAATCGTCATCCTCCCCAGGTGCCCTATAACAAGTCATTCATCCCTAGTAACTGTAATTTCCAGCAAGAGCAACTCATCAGCTATGAGCTGTCCCTGCACTGTGCTGATCACAGCACCTGAGGAGCAAGCACAGGTGTTGCACATCAGTTCTATGCATGCATCAAATTGGATGCCCTAATGTAAAGCAAGGGCTAGAACCCAGCCAGTGATGCTCACACCAGCAACAATCCCCTCAGGATGTGCAACACTATGAGACTATCAATAACAAGCAGAAAGACACCACTATCCAGAGGCAATGGGAAAGGCAGCCCTGGCAGTCAGGGCACAGGGCTGCACCTGTGAAGAGGCCATGAGGAGAAGGGCCCTGACAGTACAAGAGGTTGAGGTACTCAGCATGCTGAGCAACAATCATGCTGAACTGTAAGATATAAAATGAGCAGCGACACTAATATCCAGCTAGAGCCATAGCCTGTGGTACAGGGAGGGCTGTTTAGTTGTTAAATACAACCTGCAAAGCATACAGAGGTGGAGGCAGGAGATATATTTGCAGTACCTACAGCTACCTCCAGTTTGATATAAGATGCTCTATGATGCAGCTTATGTCACACTGTGTTGCTAGATCCCACTGCTGCCTACAGTCAGTAAATGATTGCTAAAAGAAACCAGAAAAGTGACGGCTATAGCTTTCTCAGTTTTGGCACTGGAAAACTGTCAGAAAATCTTTGTCTCTGCTGTACCTATGCAATAGATTTGTTGAAGGGAGCTATCACATATGCCCTCAGCTACGTGCTGTGTTTCGCTGTGCAGCCCTGCTGTCAGTGTCCCATGAGGACTGAGAGTGCTCAGGAGGCTCCCCACTGCCAGCAGCCTCCAGGGACTCTGAATCACCTGCTGTGCTGTTGCAGTACCTGCATGGTAAACACACTGTCACACCCCAAGCAGAATTCTTTAGAATAGGGAATGCTGCACTGCCTGCAGGGCAGTTCTGTGCTCCTGGATCCTTTTTCTCAGGACATGCTAAACAGAGGGGTTGTCATCAGAAAACTGGCACTGTACCATCCTGCAGGGCAGAAGGGGTGGCTGCTGCAGAAACAATGCTGTGAAACACAGGTGGGTTATTTACCCTGCTGCCCCCCCACCTTCAGTCTGAGTGGAAATAGAGACTAAGATGATCAGGTGGCAAAACTTCAGCTCTGCATTTTGACATAATCAGATTCAATTCCCAAAGTCTCTCCGTGACCTTTGAAAGTCTGGTCAAGGGATTTTCTGCAATCTATTCAGACACCTAAAATTACAGAGAGGCTTTCAGCTGAATTTCCAAAATATCCAGGTCTCCAACTCAACGATTTTAATTCAGGAAGGGATTTGAAGAACAGAGCAAAACACATATAAATCCATAAGCCACCTGTCTGAATAGCTTTGAAAAATCAGACAGCCTGTGTTCTTCAGTCATCTTCCCAGCCATAAAACAGGGGACAGGGCTCATTCCTACCTCACAGACACAGAACATATGCTATAATACAACATATGCTATGATACTCACCATGTCTCACAGTGAAAACTTAGTATCTTGAATCGATTCCCACTCCCCAAGTCTGGAAGCAAGGCAGGAACAGAATTTCACTAGAGTGGCTGAATCCCCTAGCGAGCCTAACTACTTATTTCAATTAAGCATGAAAAATAGCCAGCTTACTCAGTGCATGCTCCAGTTAAAAATACCAGCAACATAACAAAAGTAACCAAAAGAAGTAGCTGTAGCCCACAAAGAACATTACTCCTCAATTCAGCCATCCGCAGAAAATTAAATAACCCACCACTCTAATATCCTCCTTAAACAGCTTTTCTTCCACAAAGAACAGCCTAATTAAGGCCCTATTTATCTGCAAAATAATCCTTCAGCTAGGAAAGACAAAATGCACACTAACTGCTAGTCAGTAAGATGGAAGTTCCCACTGATTTCATAAGCAAGATAAAATGCCAATGGAATAGCAGACCACAGTTCAGAAGCTTCTGACTGGGAGGACTCCCACTTACAACAAACAGAAAAGTCATGGGCATTCCTGGATATCAGGCTAGCATACTTCACGATATCTTAAAATTGATGTGTTCACTTATACACCTCATCATGGCTTCTGCCCTTTAGAATCTCAGGATCTTTCTTCTCCATGTTGTAAATTCCAATGTTTGGGAAAAATAAGTACATGTAAGCCAATGAGGCTTTCCAGGAGCAAACCTGATGCTGCTCAGTAACCAAATCCTTTCTCCATACTAAGAGTAGGTGAACCCAACCACTTATGCTATGGGTTCATTTCAGATTAGGTAGCAATGCAAACAAGAACTCACAGAATTGTTTGACCTTTAAAGGTCATCTAGTCCAACTCCCCTTCAGTGAACAGAGACACCTGCAGCTAAATCGGGTTGCTCAGAGCCCCACCCAGCCTGACCTTGAGTATCTCCAGCAACAGGGTATTCACCACCTCTCTCGGCAACCTAGAACTCACAGGAGACTTGCAGTGTATCTAAAACACACCCACTGGAGAGACTGAGCTCTCAAGGGCCACTCTGTATATCCCACCCAAGCAGTGTTGCTGCCCATAGAAAAAAGACAGACAGCAAGCCATTTTTTAAGAAGCTCCTCGCTGTGTTACTAGTCCCAGTGACAGAGAACACTCTTTCCACGGATGGATGGAGCTATTCGTCTTTCTGATTAAAGCAATATTCTAGAGGATGCCCAACCAGAAAGGCCTGGTGAGATTATTTTGTTGGGCTTTTGATAGGTTATCAGTCTGCTCCACGGTGAAAACACACCCTATTGAGCAAGGCAGCATTATTCAGAATCATTTGTCCAGGTGTGACAAACTGCACAAAAACAGGAAATTACATCCATTAAGGTATGCACGCAGGCAGCATTTTCATTGCTTAGTGCAATTAAAGTGATGTATAACATCCATCTCTTGCTGCCCATGGAGAAGCATGGCTTTTCTTTAGGAGCTTAGATAAGCCAGAACAGCTAATGACACTTGCATCCCTATGAACCCAATTCTGCTGCAAAACCTGGTGTCTCAGTGCACAGGCAGCCCCATTAATTTCATTACAGCTACTGAAGGAGCAAACAAAATAGACATTTCACAGAATCACAGAATAATCAAAGTCAGAAAAGACCTAAAAGATCATCCAGTCCAACCATCACCAATACTTCTTAGCTAAATCATATCCCTATATCATATTTGATCTCAACAGTAGCTCTGAAGATTCCACTTTTACCCTTCCATTACTGCTCTACATCATGAGATGCACTCTGCACCAGGAAGGACAAACTTCTCACTGCTCCACATCTTGCATCCAGACTCCTTCTATCAGTACCCAGGCACAGGCTGTTGTTCATCTCACATGCCGCCATTGTGCTTGATGTCATCTAAGTGCAGCAGTAGCAAGATATCATGCATTTCCCCCAGGAAACTGCCAGTCCTGGAGGTGATCTGAACATCTCATGTCTGGCATAAAGAAGTGAGTCCAGCATTGCCTTTCAGGAGATCTGTGTGACCAGGCACATATGGACTGTAGGCAGCTGCACACTGCTCTCATTTGCTATAAAGAAAGAGCCAGTCTATGACCATACAGGCAGTTAAATCCATACTAAGTTACATAGGGACCTGAAGCAGTTAGGAGACTGTTTTTATTGTTGATACATTTCAGCTCTGACCAACTGAGAATAAAGATGGAGCTGCAGCTGGACCCCAGCCTGGCATCAGCTGGGGAGGCAGTCGGCAGCCACAAGCAGAGCAGCTGAGGGCTGCTCCTGTGGCAGCTCTTCAGTTCCCTTCTCTCCAGCCCAGGCTCTCAACTGTTTGGAGCCAAGTGACAAACGAGCAACCCATGCCAGCAGGAGTGCTGGCTGCTAGCATGAAGATGGACAGCCAGGAAATTACCACAGGCCACAGTGTGAACAACAAAGAGTAAATTTACCCTAGAGAATCCAGACTATTTAAACACAGGCCTTGACCAGCTGCTCCTCTGCTAACTGTGAAGGCATCTACACTGCACATCCCAAAATCTAGAGAAAGCAATAAAATAGAGTTAACCTATAAACAAGCGACACTCCTCTGCTCAGCTTCTCTTCCCAGCGCAAGCCACTTACCAAGCCCTTGTATGTTCCTCTACCCACTTCTCACAAAAATAAGATTACTTTTATTTGGAAAGGAGATTGTCAAGAAATAAACCACCTGAAGACATTTCTTTCTGCCTCTGCCAGATTTTCCATGTCTCTTCTTCAGTACACAGGACAGACTGAGTCTGTGACACCAACACTTATATTTCATTAAATTAAAAAACAAACACTCAGGGAACAGTACACATTAATATTAAGTGTTTGATATCTTCAACAAGTACCAGTTTGTCTGGTAAGAAAAGTTTAAGACCAGAAAAAAAATGAAAAAAACAAAACAAAACAAAAAGCATGGAAGTAATAGCAAGTCATATCACAGAGAACCATAACCACCCTGCTTTCACGAGACATTTCACAATCCATTCTGTTCTGTGTATATCTATTGTTTCTGTAGAATAAGTCTCACTTCAAGTGTGAATGATTTATAGTTTAACGTGCTTATTTGCAGAAACATATTTGGGTTTCGCTGACCAAATGATGGGACAACCATTCATTTTCATGAAAAATTCATTGGGGGGAAAAAAAAATAAGTGCTGCCTGCCTCAGTTTCCTGACTGTGGTTTTTCAAACGTTAACATAAGTTCTGACACCTTTGATCTGAGGGTATGAAGGAAAGAAAAGTGAGGAAAGTTATTTTGAGACACTTGACCCATCTCCTCAGCACACAACATTAACATTTATAGCCACGTAGCTAAATGCTTTGACAACTTGCAATACAGAGCCTCAAGACCTACTTCACTTAGGTCTTTATTATTATTACTTACGTTGTATTTCGTATAGCTATCTCCTTACAGCAAAGCCTTTTTCTCAGCCTCAACCTACTCTTTCATTGCTATTTTGTCTTCTCTGCTGCCCAAGTATGCTGCTGCTTCTATCTCTATTTACGCCTGCAGCAGTACGTTGTTTAGCTAAATCTCACTGAGCACAGTGTTGCCCATTTGTACCATCAGGAGGTAGGATCAAGAATTCAGGAAATGGCACTTTTCTACTACAGTACTAAAACATGTGCAAGTACTGAAGCACTGTGAACAGAAGGGAAAACTGAGAAGTAAAAATGACAATTTGCTGTCAGAAATAGTACAACTGTAACATATGCTTTTGATTAAGCTCATATCAGTTTATTAAGAGTAGAGGAGTAAACCTAGACGAGGGATAGCCTAAGAGACATTCTGTACCATATGGCATCATGCTTGACGATAAAACTGACAAAAAAGTTGGCTGGAAGGGGGCTACCATTGCTCGATGCCCTGCATTATTTTATTCCCTTCTATTTTCCACTGCCACCCAATGAGGTCTTCCCAGCTGTGCCACACATCAAATTTGGTGCTGATTCAAAAAGGCAGGGTAGAAAGCCAAACCCCAGATCTCCAAGTGACTTAAGTTAATACAACTACTGAAAGAAGCATACCTTATCCCTAGCAAAGTCAATCTGCTTACTGACATATTTGAGAACCACCTTTTCAAACTCATAGCATACCACAGTTCTGTGACCTTCAACAACACACCGCTTATAATGCTGTTAACACAATGGAAAATGCAGCACTGACAGCAGAGTAGCAAAGTCCTAGGCTACAGCAAGTGAACACTTGCTCAAAGGCAGCAGCTGTAGGCACAGAAACAAAGAAAAGGATCTGCTTACCCTTAGAAGGCCTCAGGTACACAGAGATCTCCAACAAGATATCCTTGCCTCCACTGCCAACTCTTTCTTCATTTATGATGTCTAGGAAGGGGGTGGATCCTGGCTCCACATTTTCTGGTCAGCCAGGTGGATTGCTCACACCTGAGCTCCCCTTGGTTGGCCCTGCCTTCCTACCAGGTGTTCAGTCACTGCTTCGAGCCATGATTCAACATTTCTGCTGCACTGCTGGAGAGCCAGCAGGAGAAATTTGGTCAGGATTAAGCACAGCAGCTGAACTGAAATTTTAAGTGACAGAGAATGCAACACCATTGATCAGCCTTTTTCTTTTATCTCAAATGCAGAAGATGTTAAACTACGTAGCATACAAACCGCATGGTAGAACTGCTCCTATCATCTTTTCTAATAAAAATTCTAGTGACATTTTTTTTCTTTATTATTTTTGTATTTTTTTACCATTAAACCTTTTTAAAAAACCTTTAAAACCTTTTAAAAGGTTTAAACCTGATTAAACCAAATCAGCATATCTGATTCATTCCCTTTCTGTCATGGAGCTCATCATCGCATAGAACCAGAGTGCTTTTGCAGAGGAGACAACTACAAAAATGGTTCTTAAGTCTCTACTCATACAACAAGCACATCTGATAGAGGCACCAGGTTGCTTCACTACATATACATATATATATATACTGGGAAGACTGCATTTTTAAAGCATCTACTTATCACCAACTTTTTAAAAATCCTTCTTCGTTCCATAGGTAGCTGCCATCCAAGGTACTGAGTCGTTCCTTCCACCTTTTAGTTTTTCCAAACTCTGCTGTAGGGTCACAGGAGGGAAGAGCTAACACCCAGTTACCCAAAAAACACTGGCAGTAGCACACCACTCTTCCAGCCAAGATCTCCCTGATGGATGACATGTCCCAGGAACTGTTCCATTATTTTAGATAGTTACTTGGAATCTGTGGCCAGATGGCAATTGCAGGATAATAGTTGGCAAACTTGTACGTGTCTTCACTCTTTTCAAGGTAGAGAAAGACAGTTTCCAGAAATAGTCAGAGTGATAAGAATAGCAGGAATGAGTATGAGAAGACATTTTCTAATGGCTGCCTGCCTTCACTATGTGTTTGCCACAAAAATCAAGGTAGGAATCTTTGACAAGTTGGCTGTTTGCATTCTGGCTGTGCTCTTTTAGCAATTATACTTAACATCTAATTTTAAGTCTATACATTTAATAAGCTGCCAGAAATAACCTTGGCCATTCTTCTGTAGATTTTTTCCTCTACAGACATCACCTTGTGGTCTGTTTCACATTTGAGGCTTTATTAATTACTAACCTTCTTACTGCAAAGAGCAGAAGCGTTATCAGCTGGGCACTATTGCTTACTGCTGAAGTGATATCAATCAGAAACAATAGAGACCTGGCATAAATTGTGACATAAATTCTACTGCTCTTTGTGGCTGAGTTGTACAAGTACTCCCTTGACTTTAAAAGACATCTTTGTCTCCCATCCCACCCCTACATCATATTCTGGCATCACAGTGTAATAACTAAGGAAGCCAGAGTAAAAGACAATCTGCAAGGAAAGCACCTTCACTAAGTAAAACCATAGGTACCTGCACTGAGTACTTTCATTGTCTAGGCCACGATGGATATTCAACATCCCAACAGATTTTTAAGCAACCATTAGGAAAAGATTAATTCACAGATCACTGAGAACTCTCCACTCAGTTTTGGGATAATCCCTAGTGCAAAGTCATTTAAAAGAAAATATTATTTGAAAAAGGAACTGTGGAATTCATATTAGGAATAAAGAAGATCTGCTTTAACTTTGGCACCAGTAAAAATAAGCAGGATCCTGGTTCAGAAATGTACCTTTCAAGAACACACCTGAGCTAAAGCATATTAGTTTACATTTATCTATGGTTATTTAGGGTCTTTGATTTTTTATAAACTAGAAAGTAAAAGCCAAGCAGAAGTGTCTAAGCAGAACAACCAGCATCTCCTCCTTCCACTCAGAAGTTGCTTTCTCTCCACCACTGAATGCTTACACCCTCACATGGCCTGAACCAGAGTTCTGGAAGCCAAACCCAGATGGAATACCTACAGGGAGAACAAACAAATGCTGGAGTGCTTGACGCCCTCTCCCAGCCAGGCCTCCAGCTTGCACCCTGCTGTCTAAGATAGCACTTCTAATTGCTGGGCTGTGTTCAACAACCTGATGCTTTAAGGCTGAAACCATTTCCTTGGGGAACAGCGCTATTTAATCCCAGTTGTTACCCTCACATGTAGAAGTGAAGTGTTTTATTGCAGATTCTGCAACAACAGGCAGAACCTGGGGAGCCTCATTTGACTTCCCCTCCCTCCTTCATTCAACGTTTGCATTTCAGAACTGAAGCAAGGCACTGGCTTCTGTCAGTGTAGCAGTACACACTTCAAGAATAGAAAGAAAACTAACATACAACTGAGTATCAGGCATTATGGTGCCAAACAGAAGTACTCATTGAGTTGCTTCTTAATAGCATATATTATAAAATAGGAACTGCTTCTGAAAAAGCATTCAAATGATAATTTTCTGGTGTGGTTGTACACCATGTTCAGCCTGTGCATCTGCATGTGTGCTCAGAGGAGCACAAGAAATGCAAAGAGCAAACAGCAGAGCTTTGCTGCTCGCATCTCTCTCCACAGTGCCCAGCTGGCAGTTTGTGAGGGGACAGAAAGGCATACCAGGCAAAAAACAGAAGGGGGAAGCTATGTAGCTACCTACTTCACCAACCAAATATCAGAATAAAAAGTTGTAAGTCAGAATAAAGAAATTTTTTCTCCCTCTCAGCTGAGAGAACAAATCCAGACTGTCAGCAGGCTGAAGGAAGGGCACAAAAGACAAAACCAGCACAACCTGGGACCCAAATCTATGTGCTAAGTCCCAGCTGCTAACGTAAGAAACTTGTGTGTTTGGCTCTAGATCTTGGTTAGTTATTATATGTGTGTCAGGCCTACAGCATCCTTCAGGCCTCACACAAGATACAGAACAACTGACAAATACATCCACTCACATCTTTCTGGCTCAGCTTTTCCATGCAGAAACTGCTCTTAGGAGCAATTCCCAATGTTTGTAAATATTCTCTAGTAACATTCCCTAAAATATTTGTAAAAACAATGATCCAGTATATTAAAACACTTCAAGTATTCACACACTCATACATCAGCCATTTACTCTTTTCTCATCTACAGTTGAAACTAGAAACCAACATGATCATCATTTTGCAGCCCTGAGGAAGACTGGAGATATGCTCTACAAACATGCTAATAAATAGCCTTGCACCAATTAATCTACATTTTAAAAAGACAAAACAGGGATGAAGAGCAGACGATTTGCTTAAAAAGCAAGATTTGTTCACACCCATTTAGGAGAGCAGGAAGAGAACTCAAGACTCTTGGAATATTCTGCAACCAGATTGTAATCATTTGGTTTTCATTCAATATCCAGGCTGATGGCATTTTAACCATCAGAAAAGATAGGGTTGGACGGTTCCCTCTGCTTTGTTAGCAGTGAAGATGTGATTAGGTGGCCCATGTTTAGAAATTGTCTGCCCTCAATGACATGTACCAGATTTGTGAGCTGTAGCAGCTCATAATTAAAGGCAGCTTTAAGAAAAGGGGGGGGGGGGGAGGGGGGGCGGGAAATGGCATCTAGGTCTTGCTTACTCTCTCAGGATAAAGCAGAAAAACCAGCAGGCTGAGCCAGCAGAGTGGTTAAAATGCCTCAGCTCCATTCACAAGCCTCTGGGCCTTTCACTTTGGCTTAAAGAATTACAGCCATCTCATGCTTGTCAGAAGGGAAGGGAAGGGTTGGAGGTGCCCATGGGTCTGGAGGCAGGAGCACGCACCAGCTGCTACCTGGTCACACCTGCCAGAAGCCCTCCTGGGAGCATGCGTTACACCAAAGCAGCAGGGAAAGCCCAGAAAAAAGCTAGATATGTGACTCTTCCTGCACAAATACATCATTAACAGCTAGAGCCTCAGCATAAGAGGTCCTGGTGAAAATTACTTTTCTTTCCCCCTGGAAACCCTTACAGAAGTCTTGGATGCAACTTTCTCAAAGAGGTAACTGTATGGTCTTGCTGATCTCCATTACCAAGAATGGCCAGTGAGTCATTCTGCATCTTTGAGCACTGTCCCTGAAGGCACTGCACCAACTTTTTCATCAACCTGCAGAGTGCTTGTGCCCACACATGCCCATAGCCTGAGTACTGCCACAGGTTTACATGGCAGGTGAAGAAACATTACTTGATACACTCTGTTTTTGACTTTCCATGATTGCAGTAGATGCAGGAATAAAGAGATGATCATTGTAAAACATCCAACATATTGCCATTGCCTACAGGATTAAGTTAAAACATCCTCAGTTTAAGCCTCCATGCTCAAGGAGCAAACCACCATACATAGTAACTCTGCAGTAGAGCACATGGGTTGAATCCGTACCAGATGTATATAAAATCTCTATGTAAGAGCAGAGAATGCTCTGGAAATGTTGCTGTACTCTATCAAAACTTCAAGTAAGAGTGATATGAATTCATTGTTTTAAACTTCACTTTCATTTTTATACACTTAACAGCATTAATTCTTATTAGATAGATGATGACTCTACAAATTATAAATGGTGATATTAAGGATGAATTTAATAAGGAGCCGTGTTACTAAAGCTAAATGAAAAAGTGAGCTTAAACTTTATTTTTCCAGTGTCTGTGTAATTATTTCATAGTCTCCCAGCAAGCTGAAAGGCAGCAACCTTCATATAATAGTAAAATAATTTGGTGCAGAGGCAGTTTTTAGACCAATCTTGGGTACTGAGCTAGAAAAAAAACTTCTGTGTGCTCACTATTCATTCAGTTTGCCAACGGGGTTGGAGCAAGACTTGGAAAAACAAAGCAAGTGGGGCTCCAAACTCAGGAAAGGCCCTCCTAAACTGAGATCAAGGTTTCCACAGGCTGGTTTAATAATGTGCTTCAGGGCAGTAGCTGACATTCAAGTCAAATGGGGACACTAAAGCATTTTTCAGGAGAACAGTGTAGTACACTTCCACAAAACTACTTCATTAATACGGTAGCCTTAGAAATATTAATCCCCTTTATTGCAGCTAAGTTGCAAAGTACAAACTTACTTTCCAGGGTTTATTTTTACCTTTACCATCTAATTTCTATTTTTTAATTTATTTTTTTTTTAGATCCAATGATTTATACATGGTATATTGTAGGAAAGGAGATGAGGAAAAATAAATAAATCAGATATTGGGTTTTTTTTTTTATGGGGAAGGAAAATTCTTTGTCTCTTCTGATGCTAACAAAAGGTGCCAGATATCCTCTCTGACAATAGAAGCCTCAGCCCAACAAATGACAAATCAATTGCACGGCCCTGTTATACAAAGGACAAGGGGAGACTGTATATACAGATGACCTGTTTCAGGGCAGTTTTGAAGAGAAGGGATTAGAAAGGACTGTTGAAGCTGTACAGTGGAGTTCTCCCAACTTCTTCATAATGACAGGTCATCCAGTTCCCCTCTTACAGGTGAGCTTACCTTTGCACAAGAGATGGAGAGTTCTTTAGACTTCTTACCTGCAAAGCTAAAATGGCCATCAGCACAAATGCAATGATAAGAGTGAGAAAAAAACAAACACACTTCCATGGAACATCTTCACTGACTTTTTTAAACCTGTGCTCAGCACCAAACCACCAAGCCACACCAGTACTAATTAAGCTTCAGAGCTGACACCCTGCTGAGCAGGGGAAATTCTGCAGTGCTCATAAGGAAAACATGTAAGTAGCCAGCACAGGAAGACAACTAAAGATAACTTTTCTCAGTGTTAGAGACAACTGCATTCACCACTGATAGGTCTTATCTAAGCAGAGCAGACGTGGCCCAAACTTCAGAGTCAGATCTGCAGAGAAATCTCACCACACCTTAAAGCTAGACATAGAAGGAAGGAGATAGCACTCCAGTCCGTATCAGTGCCCAAGAGTGACATGGATATCTGGGACATACCATGAAGAGGTAATGGAATTGACTGTGAAACATGGCAGGAAAACACTCTGAGTTGTTCTAGAGTGAACTGCACGTGCTTCATGAGAGAAAGACTTTTATCTTACACACAGTATTACATTCTGCCTCACTTCCACAAAAACAAAACCAGGAGTGCAAATAGCAAGTGATCCAAGTCATTATTTTTCCCTAATGAGTTCTGCAACTAGTATTACAGAATCTTGATTGCAAACAACTTCTTTTAAGTTGCCTATAGCCAGACAGCTCCATGCATCTCTAAACATGGGAAATTCAGGTAAGCAACTGTGAAAGAGCACAAAATAGTAAAGTAAATCTCATGAACAAAGGACGTGGAAACAATGTAATTTGTATTTTCTCTGCCTTTATCCACTAACACTGGATCCATCTTCTTACTCATCGTTCTTATAAAATATCTCACAACTAGAACACAATTTCATAGTAATGGGATGAGTATCACACCTCCATCCAGGGGCAACATGGCAACCATATCCACTAGGGCCTGTACACCTACCTGAGGAGGTCTAGCACCTGTACCAGACACTCTCAGTGTCTGTGGCTTTCAGGGTTTCAGAGAATAGTGTTTCTGCTGCTTTCCCTGCAAGGCCATCAAACTAATACATCTTACTACCAGGAAAATGGAAGAAAATGAAGGTGAACAGTCCATTTGTAAATCCCACTATTGAGATGACTGTGCACTCTCTTCAGCAGTCCATGATATTGCTTTCAAAGGATAGCCATCCAAATGCCAAAACTAAATCAGTAGCAAGTGTTTTCTGCTTGGGAATTTCCACAGAGATGCTTGACTGAGAAAAGAACTGAGCTCCCTTCTCCCTTGTTGGCACAGGGTAGCATGAAATGCGATACCTGGATTTTAAACTTCCCCAGGGCTGCATGTTCCAAAGACAGATGGTTTCTAAATTCTGTAAACAATAGTTTGGATCAGAGAGATTTAAAGAGCATATTTGAAGAGCAGGCAGTTTCAAAATACAAATTAAAGCTATGCTCAGCATTTAGAACCTGAGATTTAGTTCAATCCGTTCCTACAAGTTGAACAATTCTTTCCTGTAAAATACATTTTGCTTTATGTTGGTTTAAGATAAGCAAAAATAAAGCCCCACGGTATAACATTTCCACGGAGATAAATGAGCCTGGAGATTAGTGAAGTCAAGGGCAGCTACTGACTTTTCTCCTTTCTCAAAAGATGCAATGCCAGCTCCTCTTCAGGCTGCAGAGATGACTGGCTCAGGGGGATGTCACCTCAGCTTAAAGGAGTGATGGATGGTGCTCCTGCTCCAGCAGCCTTTGTCTGCCAGCTGGCTGAGACACCATATACACATTGAACCACACCACTCAGTGTGTCTCTATTGAATACAATTTCCTTACTCCTCTCTTGACTTCTCATCTATTCACATTTGTTTCTGCAGCACACTGAATGCCTAGCAACTGCAGTTTGAGATTAAAAAGGTGGGAATCAGTGATGCAGCGCTGATTGTGACGTGGGCTGGATCATTTGCTCACATGCAAGGCTGGGCGGCTTACTTCTTTCACAGCACGGTTTTCAGAGCGGAGATGAAATGTCTTCCTGAGCTTCAGCAGTGGCTCCCTCTGGCCAGTGCTGGACTCAATGCCTTTATAAATCAGATACAAACTACAATTTCCACACCCTAAGGCCCCTGAAGTATAGGATGCCCAGCAAGCGAACTCAGAAAAGCACAGCCCCCAGTACAGAAAGGCCTTCAAAAAAATATCCAGAGAAGGGAACACTGAAATACCATTTTACGTACTTTGTCAGAAGGCAAAGCTAACGAAGTACAATTTGTTTAACTTTGGGTACCCAAAAGCTGCCTTGATGATTAAAGACTTTAATCAGATGAATCTATCATTAATGCAGCGTTGCAAAAGGCAACTGGAAATACAGTATTACTTTGAGGAGACAGATTATTTTCCCTATTAAATCATGCCAAAAGCCAAAGAGTCCCTTGAGACTTTCACTAGGCACCAGAGCATCAGCCAGCACCTGGTCAGAACGTGGCATTTCAAGCAAACTAACCAAGCAATTTGCCCACAGCTGACTATAAATGCTGTTACCTACCATCAGTGTAGCAGGTGTGTTTTCACCAGGTTTCAGGCAACTTACTTAATAGTCTGATCACAAAATGTACTAGCAAATCAATACATCCTTATTAATAACAGTAAGTATTGTGGCACCGAAGTGGTAGGTTTAAACTACTATTGTTGCTTTTCCAGAGAGTTCTAAGAGGCCAGCATCTTTTCTAGGACCCATGAAATATATATGAACTTAATGCATTTGATAGTATCTGTTGATTTCACAACAGGAGTTTGCTAGGACTGCAGAACTTTTGGTGCTATGTAGATATTTACATGATAATAAAACTAGCATAACAATGCAAGCCTACGGTAATTGCTGCTGAAATCACAGATTGCTTTAGTAGCATTTTCACTCCTATACATCTGCACTATCCCAAGCAGGAAGTGATTGGTGTCTTTTTGGAGGTGGTTGAAAGAATTAAAATCTCATATTCGGCTTCCATTGTTACATTCCTGAAGCTCAGTGCCCCTGGAAAAGACAACTTTCTAGCAAATTCCCTACATATATCAAACTGTCGCACAGTAACATTTGTTCTTATGAAAAGATGTGAAGTGAAATAAGGTTGACACCCTGAGCCATGAGTGGGGTTACAGCATCAGACACCAAATGCACAGCACAGCTTCCCATGAGTATACAAAACCCACCAGCAGTTGGAACAGCTGTGCTTTGCAATGGAGCTCAAGATCTTCAAGTAAAATCACGAGCATTTGCTGTTGCTCTTAAAAAGTAAAAACAACAAAACAACAAACATTTTCCCTGAAGAGCAGCGACAGGACATTCATTAAATGCTCATGCATTCCACCCACTGACAGCAGACAAAGATACGAGGCAGTATGTATTCATGCAATGCGGTGCATGTAGTTACCAGCAGATAACTTGACCACAACACAAAGCGGAAAACAAAAACATCACATACAGCTTCCTCATGCCCCCACACTTAGCAGCTTGACATGGGTTTGGCCATTGGCCAGCCACACCATGCCGCACAGCCTGTCAGCAATGCAGCAGCTCATTCCAGCAGCATCCCCTGTCAGAACTTTTATGAAAGACTTGCATGCAAGGTTCTGCATTATAGGAGAAGTTTGGTCTCATTTGATTCAGCAACAGTAGGGATTGCATGCAACAGCAACTGGCAGCATCGGCGCCATCAGCACAGTTAGCCTCGGCACTGGTGCAAAGACATTCACTCCTTGGCATCACAGCTCCTCCCCAGCACTACATGTCCATATTTGAACGACCAGAAAACCCCAATGCTGTGTGTGGTTTGGGGAGGAGGGAGGGTGTTGTACATCAAGAGAAGCCCATCCGGTACAAATTCTTGGTAAATATGCTCATCCTTTCAGAGAAGGTTAATACGTAAAATTAGGATCATCACCTTACCAAATTGAAATCGAGGCACAAAGCGTAACATCCAAGAAGCACAGGAAAGTTCAAGAGAATAGTCCTCTCCCTGGCAAAGCAAACCCACAGCTCTCCTGTCACCATCTTGTCCATTTCCCACAAGCTCCTCACCTTCCTATGCTGCAGAGCCACTGAGCATCCCCCACCACAGAACGATGGGCTCACTTGAGCAGGAAAACTGGATTCTGTTTTCACTCAGCACTCATTCCTCTCTTTCAGAGGGGAATACATGCCTCCCTTGTGCAAACAAGTAGAAGATAGCTTTATTCTAGCTTCTCTTGGGTTTTGCAGCACCACATCACAGTCATGAAGAACTTTGTATTACCACCAAAGCTGGCAAGTAACGAGTCAGACATTTCTAACAGTGCCCCAGATGGGGTGATGCCTGTATTACAATGCAGTTACTGCAGGACAACTGCAAAGCAGGCATGCCCTGAGCAGCAAGGAAGGTGCTGCTCCTTTTGCTACCCTTTTCCTGAGTTAGCCTCTGAACCTGCTCAGCTTTATCAAATTCATTCTCATACAGAAAAGAGCAAGCCACAGAGAAGGGATGCTAGCTCATGGAAATGTGTGTGCTGAGTTCAGTTTGCTTCTTCCCTTTTAGCGCATTCTGTATGCAGCATAGGCTGCACAGCCTGATTACTGAAAGGAACAAGCTGAACTGATTTAGCAATAGCATAGCTTGAAGGCAGAGTAAATGCATCGCTAGCTGTTCAGATAGGAACAGAGGGGAACCAACAGCACACTTGGGTATTCGTGCAGACAGTTTGGGCAGTTGCTGTTCTATTTTTACTGTTGTTGGGGGCTACAGTTCAATCCGTTCAATAGCTCATCTGCATTACTCAGACGCATTCTATGACACTGCTCTGGGTAAGCACCACCACGGTCTACTCTGCATCACGTACGGCTGCGGGAGCCTCCAAGCAAAGAAAGGCAGAGGAGGATTGCTGCCTGTCAGCAAGAGAAATAAAGGAGCCAGAGCTCGATTAAGCATCTGGAAAATTACTGCAGCCTCACAGCTTTTGCTGCTTGCTCCCCAGGATGAGTCATCGCCGGTTGCCCTGGCAACAGCTATTTTCTTCCTCCTGCTGCTGATCAATTTTGTCTGTATGAAGGTCTCCTGAAAGCGGGAGCTGCACAGATAATGCAACAAAGTCACGAAACTCTTATCAAGGAGCATTTGCATTTTGAACGCGCTCATCTTAGGCCCTAAAGAAACAGGAATAGTTGGGGCAGAGGAGAAGAGAGAAAACACTGTTTTATTCAACCTGCATATCGTATCCATGACAGACAGGGTTGACAAAGAACCTGCTACCATTACCGCCAAGTAATACCTATAAATAAAACATAACGTCTCGTCCTAGAAATCTACATAAGATATTCAACATCCATGTCAGTTGCTCCATAACCTAAGTCATGCTCTGAAGCAGGCATTTGCACCATCATTTTCCAGTGCACAGCCATAGAACTGAGCACTGTGATGAGGTTTCCAGGCCCTGCCCTTATCTCCCATGCTGACAGGCAGAATAAGCCCAGGCAAGTAATTTCATCTTGGAAAAAATCCTATTCACCACCTTTCAAGTGCAAAGATACGGCTGAAAAGGGATGAAATATTGTTGCTTAGCAATACTTAGGACCTAAAACAACACCTATTGAAGTTAGCACTCTCCCCCATTCCTCTGAGGTAAATGCAGATGGATGCCCATTGAGACAAGGAAGCCCAAGTCCCCATCTACCGTGATGCTGTGATGTGTGAATATTTTTAGTGAAGTTAGTCTGATATCCCTTGTTTTCACCTCCTCCTTTTTATGCCGTGAGTGAACATACCCTGAAGGCAGCTTAAAATGGCTGCTGGGTAGGAGCCTGACCTCACTAGATCAGGGAAACGAATGGCACAGACACACTTTGCCTGAGATTAGCTACAAGAATGCAAAAAGCTACAGATAAAGCAATCCTCCCAGTGCAGCAGAAAAGAAAGACAGTGAGGGCAGTGCTTGTGGTGCAGGCGGGGAGGAGACTATGAATTAACATGGAAAACAATGTCAACCCCAAACTGTGCATGCTCAAATCATAGGCACTTGAACCAAGAATGCGAGTCCTTCTGCCTCTCATATAGCTCCCATTTCAGTTATCCATTCATATCAGCTGGAGTTTTTAAACACACTGGAGGTGCCAATTTGGGGCCAATCATGGACTGAACAGAGGTCAATAGTATGGTGGACTAGGAGCACTTCCGCTTGACTCAGTTTCCCTTGTGGGGTTCAAGAAGCAACATAGGCATATAAAGGCCTGAACAGCTTACAGATTACGTATGTACCAGTTTTTCTTCAAAATCCACTACCTGAAGGAAGAACAGTCACCTTGTATCCAAGGACAAGTCAGTCCTCTGGAGCAGAAACGGGCACTGGCACAATGGGCTAACTCAGAGCACAACAGCAGTCTGATAGCAACTTGAAGACATAAAAGCTTTTTTAATTGTTGTGTTTTATTTGTTTTTAAAGTAACCCAATGGACACACCCATCTTTTCAGTAGGAAACAGCCTGACATGCAGTTTACCTCTTAAGCTGGCCTTGATCTTCAAGCAAAGGCATAGGCACAATTTGCCCATGTTTGCGGAATGGTTCAGTGTGTAAACTGTTTCTTGTTTTTCTTTTTCTTTTTTTCTCCTCTCTTGCATTTGTTTGAGGGAACTATAGGATAAAAATATCAGAATTTCCACCACAACAATTTCCAGCAAAGCATTCCTGGCCATCCTGTACTCAAGCTCAGTAACACTCAAAGCCAACCTGATATTTCCTTCTCCAGCCAACATCCACGGTAGCATTTAATAAAAAGTCTACTGAAGAGCAGGTAAGTGATTACTTTTGTGAAGAGCCATTGCCTGAGCCTCACCGTAGCAGCCTGCCCCACAGACAGAATACAGAAGGCATTAGGTTAAATAAAAAAATGTCCTCCTGAAGATTCTGTTAGCAAAGGGCAGATGGCACATGCAAAAAAAGGGAAGGCTGAGAATCCCAGAACTAGAGCAGAGGATGGGAATGGCAGCAGACTGTTCAGTGACCTGAAGGAGCCAGCAAGAAGGAAGCCCTGCAAAATGTAAGACAACCTGATGGGCTTTGTGTAGCACTTTGGAATATAAATTTGAAGAGATCACACAAGCTTCCAGGCTTTTGGGTCCCATACAAAGGTGCTGGACTATTTTGCTAACTATAACCAGCTTAAGCCTAATGAGCCCTTCTAGATCAAGCTGAAGAGGATGACATTCAACAGGCATCTTTGCAAAAGATAGTTTGCCAGGATGACACAAGTATGTTATTATTACTGTTAAGCGTTATTTCCTTGTGCATATGAACAGCTTTCATTACCTGCACATTTTTTCTGATGTTACTTGGAATTTCTGATGTTACCTGGAATTCATCACTTGGAATACCTACAGAGAATTACAGTAAAATCAGTATAAATTCTAACACTGTAATTAAAGTGCTAATGTTCTGCTCGAAAGTGGACAGAAATTGAAATTCTGTCAGAAGCAATAAAGCTACCAATGAGGGTAAGGAAAGCACACAAGAATAGTTCATCCTATACCGAGTGCATGCTGATGCACACTCCAGATGTTCCCATGGGATTTTGAAAATAAACCCAGTAGTACCTTTATTACTTACAATATTAAGAATACATGTCAGGAGTAGATTATCCAAAACCTTCACTAAATTTACATAGGTGAGTAATGCTGAAAACATGGGATCTTGTTTGGTGCAAGTCTGTATGGACAAACATGGTTGCACTGCCTGGGGCTTAGGGGAAAGTTCACATTCATAGGTTGGATGAAACCTTTTGGGGGCACCTTCTTCAACTTGCTGCTTAACGCATGATCTGTTGTGAGGTCTGAGCAGAATGCCAATGGCTTTAGTTATCTTTAGTTATCACAAATAAATGCTGTTGACAAGAGATTGAGAGAAAGACAAAGTGAATATTGGCTGCTTTCCTGAACTTATCAGGCATTTCATCACTCACCCAAATTTCATTTCATGCTTTAAATTCTCTATCATGTTGCTATATAACGCCAGGCCTGAGGGCAAAATCAGAGGAAGGCTCCAGATCTTAAGCCTCAGAAGGAACCTCTCACATCCTTGCCGCAGAGATATGATGTCACTGGTGAGATTTCCTTATCACATTAGGTCCCTTATCCATTTCAAAAATGACACTGCATCATTTATTGCAGATGAGGGAAGCACTTCAGCTTCCTGTACTATGGATAAAAAGTGTTATTAGCTCCTTTGCATCATCCTGTTGAGCTCAGAGTGAAGGTCCAACAGCTAATGCTTACTTTTGAAGGTGTCTGTGAGCAAATTATCACAACAGTTTCCCTGACCTGGTCAAAATTCAGAATGATTTGTAGAATAGATCAGCACAGGCTTGCAGGAAAAGTAAACCCCTCCAATTTGATCTACTGAATTTGCCTCAAATATGGAGCTAAATAATTGAAGAGAGACCACAACCCAAGTTTCCTCTTCAGAATGCATGTAGCAGCGTGCATGGGAATTCTGCAGGCTTCCACTGCTGGTGCTTGCAAACAATGGCCACCAGCAGTCAGTTCTCAAACCACCAGGCAACTAATGAGGTACTGAAGTTATTTTACACCTTTGGTAGCCAACCAGTTTCTTTCAGCACTCAAAACAGATAGGAATATTGATCTAGCATGGAAAATAATTCCTCCAAAAGAAAAGAGGAAAAGCAAGGAAGCAGAGCTTAAGTTACTGTTGAAACAAGTATCATGTAAAGAAATACAGAAGGCAAAGTACAATTCTTTAAGCAAAAGCCACTGGTACCAGAAGTTCACAGAAGATCAACAGAGCATAAAAATAGAATAGCATCCAATATCATATGGCAGTTGCCTTATCTGGAACTTCTGAAAGCCCTGTCCCAAGCCACAAGGTCATTTGAGGCTCATTCATTTGACACTGCACACACAGCGCAAGAGGAATAACATAATCAAAAATTCCAAAAGAAAGAAACACAATTTACAGTAACAAAAAATACTTTGTGTCAGCAAAGAAAGGATGGAGTAGCAGTGAGGTTAGAGAGGTTATTAAACAAAGTTTAATCCATCTTTACAGCCCGTGAAATTCACAGCTACCACAAACACACAAAGTAGATATGACATAAAGAAGAATATACAATTATTTCATTTTGAAAATAGGAAATACTTTAGGAAAAAATGGACCTGCCAAGCTCCAAAGTTCCTATATTAACAGACATCTCTTAATGCTCAGAGAAAAAAAGACCAGGAAAATTTAGGCAAAATAAACCTTTCCTCATCCCAGGAAGATGACACAAGGGCAGGGCATTAGTACACAAGCACCAGAGAGTGAAGGTGAGACTGAGTACAGTGAAGTTACACTCAGATATCTGAAGAATGAACTCCAAAACACAATAACTAAAACATACAGGTCATCTGAATAACATATAGTATTCTTTCTGTCCATGGGAAATATTTGTACATGAAATAATCTCTTTAGTCTTATGAGACTGCCTCTAAGTACAGAGCAAATTTTTTTTTATAAAAGCATATTGGGGGGGGGGGGAGGGGGGGAAAGATCTTTGGATTCCTGACCAATACTTCCATTTGCAATCTTTTGGTTCAAATTTAGTGCGAGTGAAAACTGCCCTGATGATTCTAAAAGCTTTACCTCAGTATGAACAGTAACAGCAAAGATTACCAGTACTGCCTGGTTAGCAGCCAGTAGCAAGTAGAGGAGGATTTTGAACACATTTGAACTGCATTTGTGTCTTAAATTGGTTCTTGGAGTTTTTGTTAAGACTGACAATAAGAAGGCAAAGGAAAGCCTGTAGACTTCATCTACTGTTGTGCTATCATACCTACACTTTCTGTTTGGACCACTGAAGAGCTGGAAACTGGAACACTATTATTCCCTTGCCAGTCTTCAGAGCCACCTGAGCAAGTACAGGATACTTTTGCTCAATGCACCTCAAGTGCCTAATTCCATCTTGCACCCAAGGTGGCTCACAGGCCAGGTTGCATATATCAAATGTTAGCACCTACCAGTGAAAACTCAGTCCACAGACAGTGCTGATTTGTTACCACAGCAACAGAAAGTTGCACCTTCTTGGCTACCAAGGACCATCCTGAAAGCCTCCACAGTCCACATAGGATGGGGATACATACAGTCACTTTCAAGATCAATCAACTGAATAGATAATAACAAAACTGAAAGGGAAAAAAAGATCCAATATTTAGCAAATGCGAGGATGAATCCATTTGTACTTATGGGTGCAACTAAAGACATCACTGCTAAAGACATCCCTCTGGCTGAAGTCTTTTTAAACAGTAACTGAGAGCTAAACAAGCCAAAGGAGACAGATTAATTGCTCAAGCACAATATATCACGCATACAGCCAATTCACCTACATCAGATCTGCAATGCAGAATTGTACATGTGATACACTGGTACTCCTATCCACCAGGCCCTACTTGAAACCAGACAGGACTTTGAGATGCACTAGCTGGAAATATTCTTTCAGCCTCTTTCTTGAGCAAAGCAACAAAGAACAAAAGCATGACCCTTCTTAGGAAATTCAGATCCCCTCTGACCACTCAAGACATTGCTCCCTCTTCTAGGAGATACTGCAGGCTGGCCAGCCAAACCCAAAAATGGGACTTCCCATGGCTTTTTTTTTTTAGCAGGCCAGAATGAACACAACATGTCCTGATACCCCCTCTGTCATCATCAAGCAAAGGAAGAATAAGAGGCTCAAATAAAACCTGGAAATTCATCCTCTTCCCGGCACAAGCAGCCCAGCACATCCAGTTCCCTGCTAGCATCCTATCCAAGGTTTGGTCACACTTACAGTTGGCTCAGTGTCCCTGTACAGATACTAATAAAGTCCCCTTTGTTGCTAGTAGCCTGTAATGTATGTGAACTTGTGCAGTGCTGCTCACAGACTACAGGACCAGCCTTCTGTCCAGAGGAAAAAACCTTCCCAAGGAACACCAGTCTTGCAGTCTATTAGCAGATAAGTCACGTTGCTCTATATTTGTCTTAATTTCTGCACCCCTACACAGAACATCTGTATCCTTTAATGCTTGCTATTCTTAGTGACTGCTCAGGAACAAGTCTACCAAGTAGAACACATTATCCCATCACTAAAAGCTGTCACTTTATAAAACAAATTTTCTGGAATTGCATAAATTATTCTCTTGACTGGCATGTCAGGACTGCTTTGCTGATGGTTTTCCACGTCATTCTTTAACTCTTTCACATTAAAATGAATCTGGACAACTTGAACTGAGCATCTAGAATGATGACTGCTTTAAGCAGAAGAATATTTACACTGAATTTTAGAAGCAGCTCCATGAATGACAGGATACATTAGATCAGTTCACCTATAGAGTTCAAGTGCTTAAGTCCATTCCATAGATGTGTCATCAGCTCACAGGAAAGGAAGACTTTCCCAGGCCTCTAATTCTGTTCATAACAGCCACTGGACAGACCTGCAGCTGTGACTGACAAGAGAATGAAAGCTGTGACTGACAAGAGACTGAAAAGGGAATGTGGAGGCTGCCCCTTCTTGTGGCATATAAGCAGACCCTGCATTTGTGCAGCATGCTTCACACCCAACAACAGGTCTTTCATTCTGAATTTGCCTAACCTACTTTAAATTCATTTATTTTCTGAATTTTACAGGAAAAAAAAAAAAAAAAAAAAAAAAAAAACAAATTAGGAAAAACAAGTGACAATGAGTTCCACAATTTCATTACGTAGGGAAATATAATTCCATGCACCAAACAGCAGGTTTTATGGCTATTTTTTTTTATAAAAAGAAAAAGTGCTTTGAGGCACTGCCTCCAGATGTGCAACAAGAAATTGGAAATAGCCTTAACATATCAGAGTTCTCCCTCATATCCCATCCCAGTTACCTCCACCAGGGTGAAGTCAAGCCTAAGCCCTCTTCTCACAGAAGAACAAGAACAGCCAAATGCAAGGACTCCACTCTATTTCCATATTTTTTCTATTTCTTCTATAGACTTTATGAGGAAGAGTTACTAGAACTGACTACAGTGTTAAAGAGGTGGGTGACAACATCCACTTGCATGATAACAGAATGGATGTTTTAGGGTCTATCTTTTCCTACAATTACCTACTTTTTAGCTCCTGTGCACTGACTAGACAGTTTATGAAATACCCACAATGACCCCAAGATCTTTCCCAGGGAATAACAAATGATAGTCTGCACGTATCTGTACATTTACCTGGATGAATTTCCACCCCCCTTCCCCAGCCAGAGGCACTAATTTCCCCACATTTGTCAGTTTCCATCAAGCAATATTATCATCTCTTATGATTCAGGCCAGCAATGTAGACAAAACGTTGTCCTCTAGGATCATGACCAAGACAAAACACTCAGCCCACCTGCTAATGAAAAGCGGTCAGACTGATTCCATCTCACAAGTGTGTGCCCTGCAGCTCAGAAGCCCAACAGTACCCTGGGCTGCATCAAAAGGAGGGCAGCCAGCAGTGTGAGGGAGGTCATTGGCATCCTTCACTGCCCTCGTGAGGCCTCATCTGGAGTACCATGTCTAGGCTCTGGCCTAGCTGAAGAAGGTTGTAGAGCTTTTGGAACAGGTCTAGAGGAGGGCAACAAAGATTATCAGAGGGCTGAAGCACCTCTTATATAAAGACAGTCTCAGGGAGCTGAGCTTATTTAGCTTGGAAAAGAGAAGGCCACCTTCTGCAAGTTCGCTGATGATACCAAGTTGAGTGGTGCAGTTGATATAGCAGAAGGAAGGGATGTCATCCAGAGGGACCCGGATAAACTCAAAAGATGAGCCCTGTGAACCTAATGAGTCAACAAAGCAAAGTGCAAGGTTTTGCACTTGGGTCAGGGTAATCCCACATATGTCTATAAACTGGGAGAAGAAATCCTTGAGAGCAGCCCTGCTGAGAAGGACTTAGGGGTCCTGCTTGATGAAAAACTGAATGTGAGCCAGCAGTGTGCACTTGCAGCCCAGAAAGCCTGGGCTCTCACAAGGGAAGGATGGCCAGCAGGGAAGGGAGATGATTGTCACCCTCTATTCTGCCCTTGTGAGGCCCAGGTGGAATGCTGCATCCAAGATCAGGGCCAGGAAAGATGTGAAACTTTTGGAGATGGTCAAGAGGAGAGCCACAAAGATCATCCAAGGGCTAGAGCATCTCTCCTATGAAGGCAGGCTGAAGGAACTGGGCTTGTTCAGCCTGGAAAATAGAAGGCTGTGGAAAGACCTCACTGGGGCCTTCCAGTATTTAAAGGGAGTTACAAATATAAGAAAAATCAACTTTTTTTACATGGGTTGATAGTGATAGGACAAGGGGGATTTCAATTAGATGTCAGGGGAAGTTCTTTACTGACAGGTAAGGTGCTGGAACAAGTTCAGAGAGATTGTAGATGCCCCATCCCCAGAGACGTTTCAGGCCACATAGGATGGGGCCCTGGGCAGCCTCACCTAGTACTGATCTAGCAGCTGGTGAACTCACCTGTGGCTGGGGATGTTGGGGACCTGATGATCCTTGAGGTCCCTTCTAACCCAAGCCATTCTATGATTCTATGGTAACAATAAGACGGGGGGAAATTGTTTCAAACTAAAAGATTCATATTAGATGTCAGGGAGAATTTTTTTTCCATTCAGAGTACGGTGAGGTGCTGAAAAAGGATGCCCAGAGAAGTTGTGGATGCCTCATCTCCAGAGAAGTTCAAGGCCAGGTTGGATTGGGCCATGGGCAGCCTGATCTGGTGCCTGATTTAGTGGTTGGCAATCCTGCCTGCAGAAGGTGGTTGGAACTGATTGATCTTTGAGGTTGCTATAATCCAAGCCATTCTATGATCATACAATATTTCAGCCTGACTGAACTGTGTATAACCTGCTGAGCTTATATTTTATTCATTCCGCCACACTTTTTGCATTTGTATGCACAGTGAGTTTTAGGAATGTCTTCTGCTACAGCAGTGCGCTGCAGAGAATTTGTACCTCTCCCTCTTCATGGGCAAGCAAGGACTAAGTATCATAAAATAAAGAATAAAAAGGAAAAATAATTTGGAAATCACTCAGACTCAGTGTATCCAGTAGGATAGAGTTGTCTTCATTCTGCTGCTCTGGAGTCTATACATTTAAGCCCCTGGTGGAATAAGGATAGATGTCACACATTTCACTACTACAGCTATGAAGCTCCCCTCCCCTTCTCCCCCCCACTAGTAGTAAGCTGAAATCATACATGCAGATTCTTAAAGCAGAAGCTTATCCCAGTTTTCGAATTCACCGAACACCTCTGCAAAAGTGTATTTTTCCCCCCACATCCTTTCAGCTCAGACACCAACAAGATCTTTCAGTCCCATGCTAGTCATTGAATAGCCATCTAACACCATCTGCTGGATTGTGCAGAAAAAATACTATGCCAGCATCTTGCTGCCGGGGGAAACCATTAAACCATTAAGGTGCAAAACACTAAGGTGCCTGTGCATTGGCTTTGACTGAGGTCCCTGATGCAACCCCCACCTCCCCCCCCACACACCTTATTTTTGCTTTCTTTCCTCTTTTTGAAAGGCAAATCTAGGCTTCTGGCAATAATAGGCAACCAGTCAAAGACAAGCAGTCCTCTGCTCTGGATTTTGTGCAGATTGTACACGGGGTAGTACCATGCACTTATGCTTCAACACAGACATCGATCTGTAGTCCTGCTCTACCTCTTCTTGATTAAATAAAAAGAAAATAACCCACACAAAAAGCTACCCTGAAAGCAAGCCTTCTGCAAATTCAGAGTGTAATTTTGACAGAGAAGGAGTGCAGAAGGGACTGCACTCAGCTGAAAATGCAGTGCCTCAGCATGAGTCAGAGGCTGGGGATGCAGAGCCTCTGCAGCAAGGAAGCAGCCAATACTTGCTCAGACACTAGTCCTTCATCTCTTGCATCCCGTACAGAGGCTAAAGCAACAGTTATCTCTTCATCATGCACACATGTACTTCACAGTATGTGTGTGCATGTACTGTGGGCAGGGGTATTTTTAGCATCTAATTAAACAGCTGCCACTGCTGTCAAATGCAAGACAATAGCTTCTAATTGCTTATTTATGGCAGGAGAGCACACCTCCTTTCTGGCTTCTTCAGATCAAATTTATTGCACACATCTCCTAGCTCCTTACATCACTGGATGGAGCGGCCAAGTTTTTTCTGTCACCAAGGTAAAGCATAAGCTTGGCTGAATTTAAGTCAGGTATAAACATTCTGGATGTTTGGAGTTTTCTACTTCCCACTCCTTCCATCTCCCCACTGTTTGCCTATTTTCACACTGAAATTAGGAATGAATCACATGTTCCACAGTTATTAGACATGAGATTTTGTTTTATTTTTATGAAGTCCTGAGTCAGCCAGACGTGGTGCTGAAGGACAAATGATCTTCATTGAATCCCTATTCTGTCAAGTCACTGGAAGTAATGCCTGGATTGTACACTGCATAACTAACAATGCATCTCTCCACCTATTCGGATTCCCTAAGCTCCAGGCTTTCTGGAAGCACCTCACATCACACAGCACTAACTGGGTTGGTTGAGATAATGCTGTAAAAACCGTGATGCGCTCTGAATCAGAGGATCTCCACAGCAGTAAGGGGAAATAAAGGTCATGCCTCACGCATCAGAGCTGCCTAAGGTGGAAATCTACCTTCTGCTACAGAGGCCAAGTGTGGTCATAGGGGGATTTTGTCTGTGTATTCCCAGGAGAGAGAGAGAGAGAGAGGGCTGACTTTAAGGCATTGTACAAAACGTGGATAAGACTGCCTCAGAAATTCTGAGTACAGCTCTGCTCGCTAAGCTCAGGATGGGTAAATTTCAACAGTCAGCAAAGAAAAGGGCTCCGGGCAAACATCACAGAACACCTGCTACGTGAGAGGGGTGGGAAACAAAGCCAAACCTTTGCTTGGTTAGCCAGCAGAACTGAGGCTGGGGTTGCAGATTCACAGCATTCTACCTGCTCTAAGAGCAGCTTGCTACCAGAGGGGCCATCCCACCCAGCACGTGTTTCTAGCACCGCATTTACACTGAGCAGTGGGGAGCTGATACAGCTCAGCACTGAGTGCTGCTGCAGCACTGCTCATGCTGACGAAAGAAGCAGCAAAGCAGCATCTCCTCTTAGCAGCAGCAGAGTAACACTGTCTTAAGATGGCAATTTACAAAGTGCTGCTAAGCACCACAGATGGGGAAAAAAAGCACGAAGATAAAAACCAACCCCAGAAACAGCAAATGATGATAGAAGAGATGAGCAATTTCAGCTAAGGGGAAATGCCAGCCCAAGAACAGATCCTTATAAATTGACTATAAATGCATTTGGGCTGGAAATAAACTTTAGCCTTCTCAATGGGCTACTGGAAACAAAGCCTCAATTAATATGCCAATAAAATACTGATCGACTTATGAAACACACGAGGTTTTCTTTCCAATGTCAGGGCAGCGAACATGTACCTGGAGGTCCCTTCCGCTCCCACACTCCCCGTTTTTGTCAACCTTTCTAACAGAAAAATTATTGAAAGCATTTAAAGGACTCCAGAAAGTAGACTTCTTGCTATAAAAGCAAAATCAAAAAGCCCTGCTCTAAGCAATCCAAACCAAAGACATAAATAAATCTGGACAAAGCATTTTATTGCATGCTGACAGAGTATATCAACAGCAATGTGTCCCTTCCGGTGATTTGACTTTTCAGGGCAAAATTTGCTCAATTGACCAACATATGTTAGAGAAATTGATTTATTTTTTTCATCTGGTTATTTATTGTGCAGAGAGGATCTTTTGTATCAGGGACAGCAAGGACCTGAGGACATTCAGACACAGCAGATACAGAATATGACCAGCTTCCTGACTGCGAGCTGCTGTCATGGGAAGGGTTACAAACCCAGATTACCCGCAGATACACACACAGAGCTTATCCCAGGGCTAAAACTGATTGGGTTTGAAAAGGAAATGCTCAGCTGGTAAAACCCATTCCACTGGCATGCTGGAATTTCACAGGCACTAAAAATCTGCCCTGAGATAACTCAGTTTTCTGGTGCCTGAATACCAGCAATCAGCTCAACTCTCTGCTAGAACAGGATCTGCCCAAGAGCAGAATAAGCACTTTCCTGCACTTCTGCGCTAGTGAACAAGCTAGCAAGCTGTCTCTCACATACTTAGGCATGCAGGAAGAAGAAGGAAAAACATAACCCTACAACCATGCAACCCTGCCTTGCACAGTCTTTCTGCTGGACCTGCTCACAGGTCTGCTTGGTTTGTGCAGCAAGCACTGCTCCTACCCCAACCATCTATGTGTGTATGGGACTTAAAGCCTGACTGCACCAAGCCTCTGGGAGGAGTGCCCACACAGAAGGGACAAGAGAAGGCCAAGGGTGCCATGCTTTTGTCCAAGCAGTGCTGCCAGCACACTGAGCTATGCTGTCAGCCATTATGAAGTCACCTGGCCCAAAGGAAGGGGTTTGGCACCAGAACAGCAAAAGACAAAATAGCTGCCTTCAGGACCTTGCCTCAGTCTCACCATTCACTCATATGCTTATGTTACATCTGCTCTCACTCTCTTTCCACTTTGTTAGAACTGCCACAGCTCTGCTCTGATTATGTCTTAGCCAGCCACTATCCTTCCCAAGCACGAGCAGAGGACAGAGCAAAAGAAATTCGGAGTTACAGCATCCAAAAACTAAAGGCATAGCTGTCATGCCTGGGCACATAGAAACAAAAGCAGCTTTCAGACCTAATATTTGTTTAGGTGTTTTTTCTTTCCCATACCCTCCACCCTCATATATATATATATGTTATGTATCAAAATTAAGGCAGAAAGCAAGTGACAAGACTGGCTGGAAATGACAGTAGACTTCTCAACTGTAGGAGTTCCGAACCCTCACAATCAATTTTTATTCATTATTAAACCTTCTGTTTTGAAATACAGGGTAAGTTGAACTACTGGCATTTAAGCATCATTCCGAACATTTCAAGCAATGTTTGGACCATTCCAAAAATATTTAAAACTATGAGTGAAGATGAGCATTACCTGAATAAAAACAGACAACAAAAAGCCCTGACATTTCATAACAGCAGCAACAATGAATGCCAGGCATGAGAACACTCACCTCTTTCCATGCATATACAGCTAATTTATTGTATTACCAGCATATGCAATTTTAAGCCAAAACAGCTATTTATCATTGCATTTGTGACTAAAAGCCCTTTTTTCCCCTAAAACACAATTAAGAACTGCAGCAAAAGCACAGGGAGAGTGCCCTGATTCAGGAGAGTTCAAAGCATAAGCAGACAGGGCAAACAAGACACATCTCAGAAGAGGTTAAACATTAGATGGACTTATCCTCACTTCTCCCCCACCCCCCCAGGCACCTAGCAACACCCAAGAGAGGCTACTACGGTGAGGAATAACTTCTCTTCTTCCAAATGCAGAGGAGGACAGTAAAATAGCTCTTTCTTAGGGATCACCCTCTCCCTCTCTCCAAAGTTCTAACTATGTGTACAGCACAAATATGAACTTCAACCAATGCCCTGCCATCAGGGATACATTTAGTGTCATATGTCTGAATGTTAACGCAATACCCATAACTGAGATTAATCCCCACACACTTGAAGCCAGTTTGGACAGTAATAAGACTGCACTGCCAAAGCTCCCCATTCTTCAGAGAGGACCACATAAATGGCCATGGAGATTAGATTGCTACAAATTTGAGGGGCAGCAATGCCAGTGCTGCTCTCTAGTGTTTGCAGAGCCATAATGCCAATAGGTCCCAGCAACAGCCCAGAGAGCACTAGGCCGGAAGATAACCCAGCTCCAGGAAAGCTAAACAACCCAGGAATAGAGCTGGGGCAGCTGCATCCCTGAATATATTCCAAACTGAGACAGAACACCCAGGCTCATCTTAAATGCATCCCTTGGGCCCAAAGGCAAGGGGAAGTTTCTTAATACAAAACCGACAAAACCAAGGGTTACAGTACACAGTTTTGATTTAAATAAGGGCCTTTGTTAATATGTAATCATCAGGAAGTTACATTTTTATATTTTGTGGGTTTTGCGTCTCTGAAAAGCAACATAGATGCTGGAATATAGAGTACAGGATATAATTATAGCAGCCAGCAAACGCCTGGAAGATTCAGTTCTTCATTCCTTTGCTAAGAGTGGGAACAGCAATAACACAAGTCACTGATTGTGCTCCTAGCATCTGGGGCTCTTGTGCAATCTGCAGAGCCCCCAAACCTGGCCCAGCCCTCCCAGCAGCTCTGAGCACGGCCTGAGTTTCAAACTAAGAACAAAAGTAACCACAAGGTGATCTATGTAGGAGTTCTCCTGATTTTTCTCAGAGCAACCTGGAAAGACAAGACAGCTTTACATCCACGTCACTCCAAAGGTGCAGCATAGCACATTCAGATTTCTGAAGCATTTTTAAAGATTTTCGGTGGCATTGTCCGGCACTGCAAGTCACTTAAAAGGACTGCTTCCATCTTGGAGGTCTGTGAGTATGAGAACCACAGTACTACAGACTGGAGATAAACGTATAAATACTCAAAGCTCTGTAATTGTTATGAATAATAGCGTGCCAGAAGACCCCACTGGGACAGCTTCATTTTATTGGTGCTGTACATACACACAGCAGGAGGAGGAATTTCTGCCTCAGATCTCTGTAGATATGCTACAGAGATTTAAGAAAAAAGCAAAATGCCCACTTACAGGGGATGTCCAATCCAACATAATGGTCCTTGAGCCAAGAAAAACAACAACACAACACACAGGCACTTGATCTATGAGCCTGTGAGCCATTTATGTTAAATTCCAAAGAACAGCTATAAAAACTCAAAGAACTTCCTTCAGATAATTAATACCCTGGCATATATTGCTCTTTCTCTGCCAATTCCTCATTTAAAAACTGAGCGTGTCCTTCAACTTAGCATAAAATCACTCATACTTCATGCTTCAGTAACATCCCCAATAGGAGATTTTCAAATCATTCAGTAAGCGCTGACATCTCTGTGGTAGGGATTGTTATTTATTGTTGCTTCAGGCTTAGTGGACTGTGACACATCATAGGTGAAAACAGTGGTGCTATTCACCATAGGTGAAATTAGAGTGTTTTATCTAGCAGGATTAATTTTAATGCATGTACTTACTTAACTATTAAAAGAAAGCGAGCTACACAAAAGGATCCTTTCTACCTGTATTTCTGACTTCCTTCAAAATACTTCCACTGATGCACGTGCTTTCAAATAGCCTCAACTGAATCTCCTGCATAGAGAACATGACTTTGTGCTACATACTACATAGTTAAAATATAAATATGGTTAAATATCCTCAGTTGTTAGTACTTAGTTTAGCAGCAGACAAACAGAAACACAGAACCCAGAAGTGCTGCATGATTTACCCAAGGACAAGTATTCAGATCTGGCTCTAGGACAAAACCACAGCTGCGAGCTGAACCAAAAGCCCAGAATCCATCCTCAACACAGATAAAAAATAGCACTTAAGCTTAAACTAGTACAAATGTTTTGCTACATTACAAAATATCATTTTTTTTTCTGAGTTTATAAAGTTTGTTATATTTATAAATAAAGTTTAGCTTCCTCACCAGCTTTTCTTTCCCCATTTCTGCATTTGCCACATTCCAGCCAACAAAGGCACAGAGAATTGACATTTCTTGACAGAACAGATCCAAAGACCAGGCAATAATGGAAATACTGGCAGCTAAGCCTAGCCTCCTGGATGCTACCAAGCTGCCTTCTCAGATTCAGAGAATATGACAAAGCTTTTTTTATACTACTAGGACAGTGTCAACTGACCTGGTGTTTGGAAAACTGCTATCTTCTAGGAACACGTGCAACACCTCCAGTTATAGATTGAATCCTCTAACACAATGGAAAGCACAGCAATGGCAGCATAGTAGCAAAGTCCTAGGCTACAGCAAGTAAGGATGTACACAAATACAGCAGCTGTATGCACACGAACAAATGAAAAAATCCACTTACCCTTAAAGGGCCTCAGGGTGCACAGTGACCTCCAACAAGATACCCTTGCTTCCGCTGCCAAACCCTAAATGAGATCTGGGAAGGGGGTGGATCCTGGCTCCACATTTTCTGGTCAGCCAGGTGGATTGCTTGCACCTGAGCTCCCCTGGGTTGGTCCTGCCTTCCTACCAGGTGCTCAATCACTGCTTCAAGCTGTGACTTAGTATTTCCACTACATACTAAAGCAGTAGTAAGTTGCAGGGTGCATGATGTATTGTGTTTCAGACTCAAACAATGACTCATGTTTGCAAAAGTAGTTCAAATTTGTTTTGAACACAAAGCTTTGGATACTTCTGAATTGCAGGATGCCAAAACATCAAGTCCAGATCTCAGGGACCATTGCAGTATTGTGGAGAGTGCACACCAGGAGTGGAAGAGGAAAGCAAGGAGAAAATAGACATTAATAAAGCAAAATATATTTAACCTGCAATTTACAACTGTTCTCCTGGAGGAAAGTATGCACAATCTGACTAAAAAAACACCTTGAAAGGCAAAAAAGATCAAGGCAAGAACTGAGGCAGAGCATGTCATACGGTATGCCTTTTATGAACCATCTTTTTTGACAGGAAAAGGCATGGATGGGTGGAAGTCATAGTGAAGATTTCAGCACAGAGCACCCTTCTGCTTTAGGTTTTGAGACAATGTCCCAGAAGAGTGTAGAAGGCACTTCTGAGCTTTGCATTTGCAAAAGCAATCTACAGTCAGATGTGGCTTTGACTGGGAAGTGTTTTGGGAGCCAGTTTGTGTCATTTTCATTTGTGCTGTTCACTATGAATCAGGCTGAACTGTGCCAAATTGCAGAGGGTTTCTTCCCCGCTTGTTTGCCATGTGCCTAGTCAAACACCCAGCCTTCACAAAATGCCTTTTTTGTTGTTACAGTAGTATGCACAGGGAAAAAATGAGCAGTCATCCTAAAGCATCTCCACAGCAGGCATAACATCCTGGCTGAACAGTCTCCCAAATGCCTGAAAACTTGTAAACCTGAGCTCTTGATGATCATTTGCACTCCCCTCAAGGGTGTTAAATAACACATGCTGAATTAAGATGCCAGCTTCTTTCTCTCTCATGACTGCCCTCCCTGGTCTTTGTTTACATAACTCAATCCCTGGTACCTGTAACCTAGCACATAGGTAAGGATGTTCCTAATACCATGTCAGAAAACTGCAGAGAAAAAAAATGGTGGAAAAAGTAAAAAGGTCTACGAAACCCCCTAAACAAGAGAAACTGAAAATACCTCAGTCGTTGAAGGAGAAAGTGAGCAGACCGGCTGAACTGTGAGTGACATGAGCTCCTGTGGAGGGGAGGTTTTGCAGCCCACTGAAGGGGGAACAGGGCACAATGAGGAAATGAAGAAAGGAAAGTCAAGAAAATGCCTTCTGAGGAGCTTACCTGCTGCTTGGTCTCTGCTGGTGGTGGAGGAATGAGCCTCTGCTGATGGATGGGGGCCTAGGGCTGGATCACCAAGAAGCATTTGAGCTGGAGACTTCAGTTGTTGGTACATGTGTGCTGTTTGATCTTCTGCCTGTCAGTGAGGACAGGGACGTTCCCTAAAAACTCCACAGTAGTAGACTGAAAAATTGGAAGCTGCATTGCCCTTCTGTTGGGATATGGGCAGGAGCACAAGGTGAGGCCCGGGGGCTTCCTACTGGACGAGAGGGAAGGATGGAGATTTTGCAAGGAGAGGGTGAGGCACAGGAGGGGTCCCACGTGTGGCTTTTTGGGTTGAGGCCACATAGATTGCTAGCCCACCTGCATCACAAATAACCAGCCTTCCTTATAGGCTTAAAATGCATGTTACCCGAGGAGCTGCAGCCACTCTCACCTGCCATGTTGCCTGCCTAAAATGGCGGCACCCCAGCAGGCAGAAGGTCATGGCCTGCCTCAGTGCCACAGGTGTCTGCTCACAAGAGACCACAAAGAAGCATCTGTCAAAATATATAAAAACAGGGAGCTGTTCCTTCTCTTTCTGCACTTTCAGTCATCAGGTAGAGAAGAAAGATGTCAGAGATTGTTCATCTGTGCTTCTGATAGGAGCAGAAGTCCATCTGATCCAAAATGGCGGTGTGCCATGAGGGGGGTGGTTTATATTTAAGGGGCCTTCTTCCCCAGGGAGGTGAGTGCCACGAGCACCCCAGCCGGCGGCTGCATGCAGGAAATGGTGCTGTGCTGGAGAAATGAGGCCTGCAAATTTACAGTGGCATTTCTTCCTTGTTGACATGTGGCAAAAGCTATCCCCCATGTGCCTGCTGCTCATAAGAAGGCAAGGCGTGCCAGAGCCCAGTTCACAAAGCCTTTATCAAAGCAGTAATGTTTTGAGGCATTGGGCTGTTTTTATCTTGCCATGTCTTTCCTCAGGCTAAACCAGACTCTGCAATGACAAAAACTTAGTTTGCTCCTGAGATGTCTGAACTTTCTGCCTCCTGTGACACGAGTCATGGCTGTTTTTACAGTGATAAGGAAACTGATTCTTCTGCCTGATCATTACGATCCTTTATCAGCCCTCTCAGTCCTGCAGGGCTATCATGAAGGCTAATTGGATTTTCTCCCAGGTTGTTTATTTATGAAATAAAATTCCCGTTTGCATAACTAACTTCTTATGATCATTTATCTGTTATTGTAATGCAGTTCAAGGGAAAACTAAGCAATTATCCAACTCATTAACTGTGAAGGAAGCATAGCAAGTCCTGGCACACAGAAAAGTCATCGCTTGCCTTTTTTTTTAGCATCTATAGTTTATGCAGACTCAGCACCTGCTGCAGGGATCCAGGCATCCAGAAGAGGGTAGTGTACGTTAATTAATCAGCCTTATCTGCAAAACAGAGCTATTGGTGAGAGAAACACCTACTGACATTTCTGGCTGCAAGGCGGAGAAAGAAAATACTGAGAAATTTGTGGCTGAGTTTTGATAGAATTTGGGAAGGAAGATTTAAATTAGAAGTGTCAACAATTAGATTGATAGTAGGCTGCAGAGCTTTTCACCTGCTGTTAGCTCCTGTTTGAGCAGTGCCTCTTTCAGCAGATATGTGTGTCTGAAACAACTTCATGACTTTGTTTCAGCTAAGAACAGCACATATTACTAAAACTAACAGCATCTTAAGCACGCCTAGTACAGTGCCTTGCCTGTAGTAAACCTAAAAATCCAGATGGGAATGTCATGAAACTGTATAGCACTGAAAGCGCCTTAAGGGGATGCTTCGGGCCTAAGAATGTGAGAAAACCCACCATCTTCACACATGGCGTCTGACACTGCATGGGGTTTCTGCAACAGAGACTCAGACAGGAAAATGTACATCAGTATGGAGTATGAGGCAGGAGTATGGCTTGTAATTCACATTATGTTAATATGAATTATGTTTTACTGCTGCTCACTTCATTTCTTAGTGCAAAGCAAGTCCTTAAGCAAGGCCTCTGTGTATGAAAACAGTGAATGGGGCATCACTGAGGAAGTAAACAAGGAATATCCAAGGGTGCATGTTATTATTTGCTTTATACTATTGGTAGTTGGATATTGCTGGCATGATCAGACTTCTGCTGTGATAGATGCTGTACTCTCTCACAGGAAAGGAAAAGCTACAACCTGAAAGTTTTTCAACACGCAAACAAACAAAAAGTGAGAGGGAAAACAGGCACACAGACATGGAATGTCATGCTTAAGATCATATGGCCAGTAATTGGCAGAGCAATAGAAAACTCCTGACAACGTTCTTCTGGTGGAGCTAATTTAGATTCTCTCAAAGGCTAGTAGGTAAAATGGACTGGTTTGCACAGTTACACCTTGGAAATGCACTGAAACCACAATACGCCATTGATTCATATTTTATTAGTACTCTGTGCCTGAAGCAAAGTGGAAATGTAAGCTGAATTATTTTCTAGAATTCTTTTCCTTCCATCCTCTCAAAAATAACACATGCAGAAAACATGAGAACTTTTCATTTAACATCAGACTATAAATTCTAAACCAGATGCCCTTCGCCTGCTCCTACAGTGCAGCTGCTTTCTCAGCCTGAGCATTGTCCTTTATCCCTGTAACATGGAAAGAGCACACAGGAGCTGAAATAAGGAAAGGGACAGAGAATATCATATTCAAGCTGCATCAGGGTGTCAATAATAATAATCTCAACTCTCCTAAAGAGCTTAGTTTCAGGAAACCTTCATGTAACAAACTCAGAAAGCCTTTAAAGCAGCCCTTCAAATCAACGGTTGCAAACTTGTCCACAATTTCCATGGACTTGGCTTTCGGTTTCAGAAAGGACCCTTCTAAAATGACGTGCAAATCTTCAGCTGCCATGTCTGCTTCAGGCAATCCCATATCTCTGATCATTTTGATGTGAGGAAGGAGCAAGGCCAACTATAAAGATTCTTTCTGGATATCATCCTCAGTAACGCAGGTAGGTTACAGTAATAAGCCAGTTCCCAGTTCCCCTACTATTTCCCTCCGTTGCATTATGCATTTTGGTTTCTCTGGCACACAAGAGATACGTTGTGGAAAGTGATGCTTGATGGGGAGCATTCTGCATACGCATCCCTGTTCTAAGCTCAGTTCCTGGGGATTCTTTGCCATTGATGTCTCTCTTGTTTGGCTGAGCTTTCCTTTCGAGTTGCCTGTCTGTTAAAAGGAGTGTGAAGATGTCCACGCAGAGTCGGCTAGTCTGATGAGAGGGGCTTCCCCTTGTGTTTCCATGCTGCCAGACGCAGTTGCCTGCAGAGGGATTTGGACGGATGAAGATGCAGTAGGTAAGGGTACATTACCCCTTAGAAACATGCTTGAAGTGTTGCTGTTCACCTCACTTCCTGGGTTGGCGACACTTACAGCACTGTTGCTCACTGACCACAGACAAGGGTAATGGCTGGAAAAAAGAAAAAGCAGTACAAACTGAATGACTGTTTCAGAACCTGCATCAAGACTTACTTCTATGGTCAAGTGCGTTAATCTGCTCAAAAGGAGGCAACCCAATCAAGCTGCTGAACTAGATCAGCACTAGATCTTATGTGAAAAACATGAACAGCCATTATACTTGGTGGCCTTGAAGATAGGCATGGAGTGAAACATGCAAATACATGTGATGTTTCAGTTCCAGCCAATCCTAGAACTGATTACTGCCCTATTACCAGTACTTCTATAATGCACCATGAGTTAGCCTTTGTTATACCCCTGTGGTAGAGCAAAAACCTCATTTCATGCAAGAGAATAGTGAGGAACATGGAAAGAAAAATAATTTGGCTTGAAAATTCTCACTGACTGCAGATGCCTGAGTTTCAAGATCCTGGCTTTCAAAAGTGCTAGGGAAAAATAAAGCTCCCATTGATTTCATCTGGGCAGAAGGTAATCAGCCTGTCAGAAGGATCTGTCCAGAAATGTTAAGATGGGTACTGGGACATGTTTTAAAATCCAGATGCTGATTAAAGCATGAAACAAAGTGTGAATTACCAGGGCAGGCACAGTCCTAATATGAACAGGTGCAGAGACTTCTCCCATTCATCCATATCAGCCAGTAAAAGACTATTTTTCATTTGGGTTATTTGATGTGAGCAGACGTGAAGAATGAGAGATCTGGGAAGCTTCTCTTTCTCTTTGTAGTGTGGCAACATCACTGTTGTTCCAGCATGTGCTGCACGGGATTGAGGAGTTAAAGAGAAACCGTAGCATCACACCAGGAATACAGCCACTTTCTATACTCTGAAGCATAAGAGGAAGCAGAGGAGCCGGAGACCATGGTGGAATGTAAAGCGTTTAAAGCCTTTTACACTGTCCCCTACAACATCCTCACAGGGAAGCTGTCTGCCCATGGTTTGGATGGGCATATGCTCTGTTGAGTGAAACACTGGCCTTATTGCTCTCTTGAAATACTTGAAAGGTGCTTGCAGTGAGAGTGGGGTTGGTCTCTTCTCACTGGTGACAGGATGAATAGAAATGGCCTCAAGATGTGCCAGCGTAAGTTTAAGCTGGATATCAGGAAGAACTTCTTTAAAGAAAGGGTTGTTAAGCACTGGAATAGGCTCCCCAGGGAGGTGGTTGAGTCACCATGCCTGGATGTGTTTAAAAACCATTTGGATGTGGTGCTCAGAGACATGATTTAGCAATGAGTTGTTAGAGTTAGGGTACTATGGTCAGATTAGACATCCTAATTCTCATTCCTACACTAAATCTCACTTGTATTTCTTCCTAAAATCGAGCCTTCATTACATCTTTCAGCAGTAAACAAAAGACAACACAACACCCATTTTATTCCTGAAGTCACTAACAAACCCAATCATTTCTATAGAGCCCAGTTATGATTAAATAATTCCACATGTTGTAAATTTAATATAAAGAGATTAAAAAAATAAATAAAATGCTAAAATGACAGAGGCAAGCTGACATCTGTACGATTTATTTTTTGAAACCTCTGGAGTACGTTTTTATCTGGGATATTGTTTACTAGATAAAATACTGGAGACTTAGCAAGTGTGCACACATACTAGTAAGTGCTGTTTCTGTAGTATTTCACATTCATGTAGCATGGGCAAACTTTGCTGTCAGAAAAGTCCTTCAGTTAAACAGTATCTCCACTTTACACTTGCAAAATTGAGGTGGTGCCTCACCTAAGGAAGACTGTGTATGTAATGGAGGTGGGAATTGGTTAAGAAGTCAGGCACAAATGGAGCCTTATGGCAGTCCTACTAGACTCGGTGCTCCTAATACCAGCAGCCTTTCTGTAACCTTACCTGGGCCCTGGGCTGGCAGCTCCCTTGGTGTGTGGCACTGAGAGCAAATTAGCATGTGGAGAAGATGGCAAAGTCCAGCTGTCGTGTCCTGAGAATACCTGAAGATTATTGCTGGAGCTCTCCAAAAAATTCACTGTGAAGGGAAAAAAAGAACAAATCCTCATGACGTGCATTTATCCAAGAATCTTTTTATTAATGATGACTGCCATATGACTGGTAGTGTTTTGGTACACGTTCCTGTATAGGTTGAGCTTTCAGTTAAGCAGGATGCTTTGCTAAATTATAGCTAGCAAACAGATTACTTTATTATTACTCCTGTTTCTGGTCAATTTCATATGATCAAAGTAGAACCAGTTTCTGTATCTCCAACCCCAGATTTTGAGAGCAGGTAGGACATGAAAGATCTCCTGGCAATACCAAAAAGCCCTCACCTCAAATCAACATCTGCCACCCTCATAAGGACTGCTCGAACTTGAAAGAGCAACTGTTTTGTGGCACACCACTAAAAAGGGCCTGCAATGCTCTGAGACTTCCATATAACTGGGAGAAGGACTTTAAGCAGGATCATTCACTCTTATTTACAATTAGCACTTACAGTGCTCTGAACAATTCTGTTCCACTTCTTTTGTTGCCTTAACCGCACCTCATGCATTCAGTGTTCAACTTAGATTGTCACAGACTCTCACCCTGCTCTTCCCTAGTTTCAGCTCTCAATTGTCTTACTGCTTAGGGTTACTAAAGCAAAGGTCAGTCAGGGTGACTGTTTCCTGGAAGCAAAGCAGTTGTACCTGTAGGTGAATGATTTCTTTGCATATAGGAAGGTGGGTATGGAGCAGCCCGATGCCCTCGCAGTGCTGAATATCGCTCACATCCGTGGGGAGTGTGAGGAGCTGGCAAAGGTAAAGGTGCAGTGCACTGGTAATTAGAGCTTCCTGATGCACACATTGTGTCTGGGTTGGAAATCAACCAGCCACCCACTTCGAGGAGAAAGAGAAGAAAACTATTATTGCACTAAAACACTGCAGTTCAATAAAGTAGTCAGGATTCTTGCAGACCAGATGAGCCTCGGAAATATCAAACCAATGTCAAAATACTGCCTCATGGAGCAAAGGACAAGCAGAAAACAACCAACCAAAAGAAAAAAAGCCAACCAAAAAATCCCACTACTAAAAACAAGACCTAAAAACACACAAAGAGAAAATGTCACTAATGTCAAAGAATAAAGTTAAGTAGATCCCAGCTTCCCAGCATCTAAGGTATCGCACAACAATATCTCCAGCTCACACGAACAAAATCCTTACAGTGAGAGTATGTCATATGTTGACCTTCAGTCACTGTTTCTGGCGCATCCTTGGGATGGTTTCTGAAAGAGAAAACAGCTAGTGGGAAAACTTCTTACTGCAAAATTAGTAAAGACATTTTAAAAACTGAATCCTATCCATGCACAAAAACAAAAAGACTTCTCTGCACTCTGTCATAAAGGAAGCAATAATGTTTCACAGCATCCTGAGTCTGAAATGCTATGTCTACTTGTGGGACACCTGGGACTTCCTGCATCCCACTCAGTCTAAAGCAAGGCACTGCCTCCTGCTTAGGGACATGAGATAAAGGTAGCATTTGCTCTCTGCAACCAAGAATTGAGACACAGCAGCTCCAAGAGAGGAAAGAAAAGGAATAGTGATTCTCCTGCAGGCACGTGGGAAACATCACATTAGAAGACGTAGCAGATCTGGACAAAATTTATTAGCAATGGGAATTTATCATTTGGGTTCCTTACTGCACTAGTACAGATGCAGCGAATCTCTGTAAAATAATTAAGCCACAGTTCGTTTCTGATAGCAGAAGTATCTCTACCAAAATGAGCACCGACATGTTACTTTTAATAAACACAGCATAGACTATCACACAGGTTCAGTAACAGCAATATATCTATGTTACCAATATGGTGTTTTTAGAAATACACAGCATTTATTTTCCCCTACCTAATGAATTACAGTATTCACTGGAGTGTAAGTACAATGTAGTGCCCATATGAGGTGTATAACATTACTGGGAAAACTCACACCATCTCATTTCATGTGTCCTTCCACCTTGAAGAGAATACTCACCCACGTTAGGACATCTCATGGTGACAATTACATAGAGCCTCCCCACTATTTTCAGTGGGGTGACTCTAGATTTAAGATGGTAGAAAGAAGATTAAGTTACGTATTATTTGTTTTTTTCTCCGTGGCGATATCACAGTTTTAAACCATACCAGCAACCAAATACTACTAGAGCTGAAAAAGATCAACTCACCTTTCTTTTGCATCCAGGAAGGCTTTGGCAAAGGGATTATACTTGATTTTGAGAGCTGTTATCTTGAGTTTACAGAAAACAAGGCATGTTAGTGAAGGCAACTTGGAATAAAGAGTTGAAACAACATCTTCCAGAGTAAACTAAGTGAAACTGCCGTGGTTAGATAAACAAAATATATCCCCATGTATCGTTTTCCAGGAGTGGCTGGAGGGAGATCTGCTGTTGTATGGTGCTGTGTACTGATCAGTGCCACAAGCAGCACACAAAAAGGGGCAACTTAATGGTGTCGTCTAGTGTGATAAACCCTGTGGGACTGTGAACCCTCTTGAGAGAACTGAGAAGAGAACCAAATACAAATCAAATACAAAAGCCAGGAGATATGGCATATGAGCAAACAATTGTCACAATCCAAATTATCCCTCAATTCCAACTTTAGGGTTGGAAAATAATTTTCCTTTAGAATGATATGCCTTTCCAGAATTGTATGCATTTCAAGGAGAGGGAAGAGCTAAGATTATCATTAAACTCATTGGTCATTGTTATAGAAAGATATTTGATCTGACTGTAGGGTTTTCTTTTGTGTGTTTTTCTTTTTTACAGTAAGAGATTGGGATGCCAGGACAGATGGACCAATCTGTAATAAGCAGTGGTAAAATATGAGGCTAAATCTGGCTTAGTACTGCAGAGCCAGACCCTGGACTGAATAGTTTTCAACTACAGAAAAAAGACAGTATTAGACTGGATGGAGCATTACACTGCATGCAACTAGTGGCGAAATGAGGAAAGAACCGGTCTATTCACACTGATCTTGTAGTTAATAGGCTTCTAATATGTCTCATCAATGATATTCAAGAGCACAGAGTGGCATCTGCCTACCTCTTCATTTTGGTAGGCAGTCACAGCTATGAACTGAGTCTCAGGGAAGGAACAGTTCATCACCATCCGGTGGGGACCTCCTACACGAACTATGTGTACTTGGGGCTCATATTTATGCAGTGAGTTCAACATTATCTGCAGAAAACATAACAGAAAGACCTCAGTGACACTCTGTATCTGTCGCACAGCTGTTTTTTTTTCATTCTTGCACTATAATAGACCAGATTAACGCTCTCCAGTTTATTGTTATTGAAAGCAGAAGGGCAGGTGCCTTCCTAAGTCCTAGCAAACCACAGAACTGAACAGAGTGGGCTTGGATTTAAAGATTTTGATAAAGCAGCATATGTGTTAGTAGCCATGGCTTTCATACCACTGGGCTTCCACTGCACTCAAAGTTGTTCAGGCAGTTAAAGGGCAATCTCTGTCCTGCTTCTGCTATCTGAAAGAGTCAGAATTATCAACACAGGAAACAAGGCCAGGATAGAGCTAGGGTAGTCATCTCTCATCTTTCTGGGCAAGATTTACCTAAACAAGCCTTGGCAAATGTTTCTACTCTAACATTTAAAGCTATGCGTAATGGTAATTCTACAGAATACCTCCCTCAGGAAGCCTGTTTCAATTACTTAATTATCTCTAATGCAACAAAATATATGTAAAATTAAGAAAAGAGTGTATTTTGGAATGTGCTATGTGCATGTATATAGGCAGAACAGGAGCCAATAGCTGACTAACAGTGCTTTCTGCTAATACTTCCTAATGACACCACAAAAGGGGAAGCTGAAACACAGCGGAGGCGTGGTTTACCTTAACACTGCTGCCAAAACTTAAAACAAGGAGAGCTTCAATTGTTTGCCATTTAGTCAACTTTTCTTTGGATTGTCTCTCCTTTAGCTTTTCCACCTTTCCTTTCTACTTCCTCCTTCTTCCTTTGCCCATATATGCAGATCTTGTTCTCCTGTCTTTCCCCTCAAGGTTTCTTAGACCTTCCAAGTTGTCTTTAAGTTGTTCCTGTCCCTCTCTTTCTATAGTGCATACATTTGGGTTTTTAACTTTTCTAAGGTCCTGGATGCAGGATTACAATTTGCAATTTCAGATCTTGTTCTATGCTACACACCAAGTCCCGCGTGCCAATTCTACGTGTTACTTTATGAAAAGTCAGGTCATCTTTCTGTTCTTCAGCCTCTAAAAACTGAGATAATTTCCTACCTAATTAAGTCACTAGGCTTACGAAGGTACCTCACAAACCAAATTGAAATAATGGGTAGAGAACATACAAAATTTATGTGAAAAAAATAAATTCTGGGCTGACAAGTATCATCCCATGTGGGAGTTTTGTGCAAAAACAAGCAAACAAAAGGTCTTGTGCAATATTTTATCTTTAGATGCATCATCAAAAACAAAACACGAAGCAAAACTAATTTTCCCGTTTGCATTTTTAAGGGGTTCAAAGAGAAAGTCACTTATTTCTGGTACATGTGGTTTCTTTCCAAAGGCCAAAGCTGATTCAATAGAATATTGATAATTATCATGATGCAGAAGCAGACATAGTAATTATTTCATTTAGGAGCAGCCTTTTATTCTGCTATCTGACTCCTGCCAACATTCCACTTACACCAAACAACATGGGGGAGCACAACAAAAACCTAATACCCGTGACCATTCTTTCCCCCTTCTCTGAAGTCCTATGTAAAAGAAAAAAAAACAACCACCACAGCACACAAGACCAACTCTCAAAAGCCCCCTGATGATTAAGTAAACCACAGCACTCTGTTTCTCTTAACATCAAGAAGTCCATTAAAATCTGAAAGCGCCAATTAAGGCCTGTTTATTCCTGTTTACATGTGGCCTCCAGAGAATAATTGGCATCTGTGGGTGAAGAGGACTGTAAGGGCCTCTATAATTACATAAATGCACCCTTGATATTTCTTGATTGGTAGGTGCTTGCAATCGAAGCCAAGAGGTGTATGGGGAAACATCAGGCCATACCCATACCTGCCCGCTCCCATTGAGCTTGTTGGTAAGTTTGACTTTGCTGAAGGAGATGGCAGCTTTCATCCAGTGGGCCCCAAAGTTGGGAGAATCTGGGTGGATGTAGACACAGCTGTGGTTTGGCGGCTCTGGTTTCCCAGCTGGCACCCATTCTCCATTGACATACTTCCAGCGGTGGCCATCAGTCGGGGCAAAGTCTAACAGGAAAGAATACATGGCATTTGGGTCCAAGCCTGATACGCTGATCTTCAAAACAGGGAACATCCGCCTGTTCAAGAAACAAAAAGCGAAGATACCATTAGAAACTGGTTTTGAAAGCCTCGTCTTAGTGAGTTTGTGGCCAGCAACCCACAGATTAGGTCAAGCTAAAAAACATCCTCCCTCCCCATCTCTCCCTGTACAGCTAAAGAAAAGTCTCCTGAAGTTTAATCTTTCTTTTTATTTTTACAATTTTGGAACAATATGTTGCTGCTGAAGCAGGGCACTCAGGAGGTCTTGATCTAGTTTTGTGAACGTGTTTTATTTACCAACTCTGCACAGTGTCAGCAGCATCTGTTGGATATGGACATGCTAAATACATCCTTAGGTCTGAGACAAGAAGGCATGATTGAACAGACTCAAAGATGGTAGAAAACGTGAAGCTGAACCACAGATTAACTGCATTCATTACAGAATCCCGCAATAAATTGCAATTTGATGCTTTTATTCTCCTCCAGAACATTGTCCAGCGGCCAGGTTCTACTTTGTCTCACTCTGCATATATCCTCTAAAATCACCTTGCCATTTCCAGCCTTTAGGACATAATCCCAGGCAGATAAGCATCACAATATACAAAGATTTTTCTTCCTTCTTTGGAAGAGATGGCTCCATGGTCTCTGTGAGCTAAATGATTCACTTTCCTCTGATTCATTTCCTTTGGTTTATCTGCTAAACCCCAGAATCTGTCACTTAAGTAATAGTTTCCAGGTAGCAATACTCAAGCGCACTAATAATTTGGCTTCATTTACCTTGTGTAAAATTATTTATTTCCTTTATCACGGTTAGTAAGCATGACTTAATATTTAGTAACATGCCTTTTACTGTAGTTTTCTCCCTTTTTTAAAAGAAGTATTCTCATACTGTTCCACCGTCAGTCAGTATGAACATTTCCAGTTTGAGAAGTCTGGTCCTTGCTTTCCAACCCGCACTTGGCAGTTCTTCCAGTCATCTGCTCCCGTCCTTCCATATTCCTCGTCCTCATCAGTTTGATCACATTCTTCCACTTATAGCTCTACCTTAGATGCAATGCTGTCCATACTAAGAGCTCTGAACGTGGATCATCCAGACTTCCCACCACCTTGTGCATATAAAACTGAAATACTGTCTTCATTTAGTCTTGGGAAAACACTTTGAAGCATCTTTGTCTTTGATTCCAATGCCCCTTTTTCTTAACTCCCTTCTATTTATTATGCCTTCCTTTGTAAAGGAGATTTGCAGCATTTCACAGCCAGACTTTTGTCAGTTTTCTTTCTTTTCCAATACCTGTGATTACAGCTTTGAATTGGCATCTCAGTGCCTGAACAAGTCTATGGCAAAGGAATTAGTAGGGCTCTCTCAGTTTCAGGGACTGGGAAACGTAGCAGAACAGACATTTCCCATCAAAGATACCTTACTCATTACGTTTCTTAGGTTGTGGCATCATACACATCATTACATGGAAAATTACTGTAGGTGCTATATGTCACCTCCTACTGTTCATATATAATCAGGAGCCCTTCTGGCCCCGGAGACATCCACACCGACTTCTGGAAACCAACTATTTGCCACATTTTTATGCACACGACATTAAATCTTCAAGCTTCTTTTCTCTAGATATAGAAAGATTAGTTACGTCTCAGCCACTGCCTGAGGTCCATGGTCATGGTAGCTCTCTAGGCTTGGTTCGGTCGCAGTGCAAGATGTTCAAAATACACAAGAAGGGAATTGAAAATTCACTCCCTCTCCAGTGACACCAAAAGGCCCCTGCAGGCTCCACCTGCAGACTGCTGACCATCCCCTTTGCCTTTTAGGACATGCTACTCACTTCTTACCTTTCTAGACATACATTCAGCACCTTCTGCACACTCACTCTGAGAAAGTTTCCATTTAGTATGAGTACTTGGTGACTCAGTGCCAATGCAACACTTGAGACAGATATGTTGAACCATGATCTTTCTAAGTAGAAATTTAGCCAAGAATCTATCCACTACATTTAACATGTCTTTCTGACCAGGCTCCCCCTCCTTTCAAACAGGAACATGACTAAATTTGTGTATGTGCTGCTCCCTGCACAGCCAGGTTACCTGCAGCCCACCTTCAAAGTAACAGGCTTACATATTTAGCTGAAATTGAAACAGAGGGGAAAACATCCTCAAACAATTTGGTTTTGCCAGATTTCTCAGAATGATTTGTTAGTTCTTCTGCACACAATGCAAAATTCTCTGCCTTCCTACTGGAGAGGCTTTAGTTTATCCCCAAGAGAGCAGAGTCAGCATCAACTCTAACCTCCTGTACCACACAAGTTACAGCGTTTTCCTGTATTAATCTCTGCTGTACACACAATCCCTACCTCATTTGGATCAGCATGCTTTGATTGTACAGGCATTAATGATGGAATACCTACCACCTCACTTGCTGAGCAGACAAATGGCTTTACTGTTCAAACTGCATGCTGTAGCATTGCAAATGAAAGTCCGAAACAAATTTGTTTCAGTCAGACTTTATCCCAATGATCAGGTAGGTGCACATGTGACCTCTGCTACTGCAATAGTGGAGTATTTCAGTCTTTTACATTTATTTAGAGAAGATCTGCTACAATTACTTCACGGTACAAAGCTCGTGTGGGAAGATGTTCGGTATCAAATCTGCATGCGTAGTAGCGAGTAAAGCTGCTTTAGCATTTAAGCCTTTCCCCACATCCCTCTCCATGTCTCTCTGCATTGACCCAGTACTGATTCTCCCCACATATAAAGAGGAATAGTGCACCTTCCCTGCCTCCACACAGTAATGTGGATGTTTCGGAATACCGCATAGCTGAAATGGTATCAACACTAGAAGAAAACTTGCTCAGTGAGCAAACGGGTTGTGTAAATGTTGAAATGCCAATAGAATATGATAAATCTGAGTAAAACAGGAGACTGATTCTCAGCACATCATCTGCACCCTTTGAGATACATCTTGTGATACAGTACACAGTTCAATTTTACTGGTATCTGTCCTGTTAAAAACACATCCATCTTCCCTTGTACCTGCTTGTTTTGCTGTGGTGGGCGATTCATATAATGAAGCACAGTGCAGCTATGGAGAAGTTTCTATGTATTAACAGTGAAGGTGGTTCAGAACATTTTGGGATCCTCGCTATGAATTAGGGATGACTCAAACACAGCAGATAGAAGCGTGCATACTAGAATCTTACATTTGAGGACCGTATCAGACAGCCTTTCATTCTCTGATAACATTCCCACATCGAGTTTCAGTTTAATTTCTGAATTTGTGCAGAAATACTGTTAGCAAAACCCTCCTTCATTCTCAGACACCCAAGTTCAAACTGGCTTTTCCTGTTAATCTCGGAAAACAGTTTTTGAAAGTGCTCACATATCCTTCAAGAAGAATGCCCGAGTTGGTTCTATTGCTGTAAGCAGCAGCAGCAGAATTAGGTCAATGTTTTTCCCTTTAAAGACTGTCACTGAAGAATTCTGAGCCTGAAAAAAAAAGTTCAGGACTCACAGGAAACTGTCCCAAGTTTGTCTCCTTTTGAAAAGCATGGAGTCGTTCAGAGGGTTTTGCAGCAGTCGCTGTCTATTCCATTTTTTCATTGTGCCCGTGTGTTTGTTAAGGGAAAACACTTTCAAAAGTGAAAGAGAGCCCTTTATTTTTGTAGTCACTAATGCTACAGGAACTTCATTACAAGGGTTCATGCAGATTGCTAAAATACTCTTAAAAAGAATTCAGTTTGAGACTGCTACAGTTTGATCAGATAGAAAGAACACAAACCTGCCCCCACTGGCAATGGCTTTTGGCAAAATAAGAGCAAGCTGATTAGGACAGCGCTAAGTTAGAATGAAGTAAAATAAATAAGCTTCCACAAATAAAATGTAACACTGCCTATTCAAATAATGAGGGATTTTTCTTCTCAGCAGCAGCATAAAAATCTTCTGTACTTGCACTCACCTGGACATTTTAGAGAGAAAGAGCATCGCCTGCCATCACAACAGACATTAGCAGCAGGGAAAGAAACTGAAAATAAAATAACCCACAACCTGCTGGTGAGGCACGATCCTTTGAATCCACCTCATTCGTTTGGTGCAAATTTATTCTCATCTTGGTTACTTGTGCTGATAAGGAATCGGTTTGAATCTACCTTATGTTAAGTGAAAATCCACTCCGAAGTTTGCTTTAGCCTAAAAGCAACTATAAGCATTCAAATCAAGCAAAAGCAGCTTCTTGGTGAATAGAAGAACAACAGAAGACAGCATCTATCCTTATAGGTTCCTAGGAATCAGAGTGGCAACGAGCAGTGATATTTTGGGAGCAGAACTGTTCTCTTAGCAGAAGAACCTTGCTGAGCTAACAGACAAGATTTTTCCCCTTCTAATTGCTTTCATCTATGTCCCTCGTCAGGCTACAGGCAATAGCAATCTCGTCTGCAAGTTCTGTTCAACCAAAATCTCGGCAGAACTGATGGAACTCACACCATGTGAGTAAATCTTTTCTCTTGTCTCTTAATCCTGCTCTCCCGTGCAGATCTTCCTTGTGAAAGAAACATGCATGGAGGGAGGGATAGGAGGGGGTGGCAGAGGTAGCAAGAGTAAAGTAAAAACCTCAGTACTACTGTACAGGAAAACTTTCCTCTAGTTCCTCTAGTATCCTCTGTTGCCTTCCCAGTTCAGTGCAGAGCCTCTCTGGAGAGCCTCCCTTCAAGCCAGTATCCAACTCAGAATTAACATTCTTCTCTCCAGGTTTTTGCTCTCAGAAAATAGTAAGATACGTGATCCCCTTACATCCCAATGTTATCTTTTTAAAGCTCCGCATGTCAGCCAGCATTCTACAGTGGTTACTGTGTACACAGCGGAATGGTAACAGTGGTTACTGTGTACACCAGCAACAATTACAGAGTGATACAGTTGTGGGACCACACAGATCTGGACTACACACACAAGCCACAGAGCACAGCTGGATTGTATCCCTTTCTAGTACACATTGTGCGTGCAAACTGTTAATCTCCAAAGCCTGAGAAACAAGAACAGCAACAGGGGGATAACAGCACTGGTCTGCTTCTGTACAGTCCTTTGAGATCTACAGGTAGGGATGCAGTGATAAACGTTATTGACTGGTAGCACAAGAAGCAATCCAGAAAATTTTGAGCGATACTGTCCACTCCTTGGTGAAAGTTCCCTATTTGTCAGTGTATTTCTCCAGCATGTTTCACAAGCAAGAATAAAGCGTGACACAAATGGTTTTGCAGAAAGGAACACGGACACCCCATTCTGTCCCTACTTTGCTTTTAGGGGTCCAGACTGCTACATGCTCACTGCAGTTCTCTCTAACCTAGACGCACACTACTTACTATTATACCTCCTTCACACCTGCACTCACCTGGACATTTTCACACCCCCGGCTGTCACCCACCCTTAGCCCACAGTGCTACACAGATCACTCACCTGCCATTTTTGGTCACAATCATCTCGTTGGTGACTTCTCTGAATCTCTGCCAGAGGGTTGCATCCTCTAAAACAACCTGGAGCTGCTTCTCAGTGGGGTCACCTTTGTCTCTCCCTGCTCGGAGTTCGCTCTCCACGACGCTGAGCAGCCTGGAGACAGTGCAATCACTGGGCTTTTTGCAACCCAGGTCTGCCATGACGACTTTACAGCCAGAAACTTCGGGTGGCTGTTAAAAGACAGAAATCGGAAGCTAAATCAAGAAGCAAGTCAGATTGTTGGGCACAGCCCTGAGAAAGGTGCCCTCCTCGCTCTTTTGCCACTGACTAGCCCTTTCCTCTGGAAGTCCCAACGGGCAGTGACACCAGCGCGTGCAGGTTTATGCACACACTCCACACACAAAAAAAGGACTATCTCCTAATTACCTGTCAGACGGTCAGGTGGGTGGCAGGCTGATGACTCAATTGGCTGCCTTGAAAGAAGAGTCCTCCATCCAAATTAGCATGCTTTTATCTTTTTTCAACCTGAAGTGGGTCTAATTGTTCTGCTTGAGAACCAGGTTTCCATTAATGAAAATTATTTCATTTCCAGACTGAAACAATGCATGGAAATTGCATTCCCGCTGATGCGGACTCTAGCTGAAGGAGCTAGAAACAGTCAAGACAGTTAAACAGAGAAGATAGTCTTAAAGATAGAAGAAGATAGTCTTATTTTCACCCAGCATGCTGGATAAACACACTAACTTCATCACTCAACATCCTCCAAGTTCCTAAATTAATATGTTAGATAGTAAAAGGAAAAAGTAGCACCCCTACACTCCACTGTTGATGTCTGCTTTGTCCATCCCTTGGTCCCCAGCTTCATTCACAAAACTCCTGCAGCACCTTATAAGTTCCTTAACTCCCCTCTGGTTGCATTTCTAGGGACAGATCCCACACTTCTGAGGCTGGGTATGGGCATAACTCTCTTGAGGCCTGGCACTGCTGACCTATGCAAGATCTCTTCATCCAAAAGCTCCCTCATTGTTCCTAAAACCAGAATTCCCTCTCCTCTCAGCCTGAGACCTTATCTGGCAAGTCTCTTCGAACTGCGTATACTTTCCATGAAGGACAGTTGTAAAAGAAGCCACTGTTTTAACCAAGAAATCCATCAACTTCAGCAGTGAGACAGGGATCTGAGAAAACTGGGTCCAGTTCCATGCTAAAGGGTTGAGTGAAGGTTAAGTTATGTGAATACCACACCCAAGAGGTATCATCGCCCCCACTGGCAACAGCCAGAGCTTCTAGTTGCCTCCTTTCATTGTTAAGCAAACGAAGAATGTATATTAAAACCTATAGGATATTTAGGTACTTTGAAGTGTGCTGCTTGGCATCTGGAAAAATAATTGCTTATCAGATAACGTGATGTAACACTGAATAGATCAGTGTCTGGGCTTTCCTTTACAAATGCTCAGAAAGCAGAGAGGAGCTCTATCATTTCTCCCTGCACATGCTACACGAGATCAAATGGCATAGCAAACACATAAGAGACCACAAAATACTTGTTTGCTTTCATTATATTACAAAATGTGAATGAATCAGAGCTCCATTGTTATTGTATGCTAGGAAGTTTTTGGGTTTTTAACCAATAAGAATGGATTTTAACAGTTATTTGTGGCTGCGGGAGAGACACAAAGGCATTTTCTTTGTAGTACCGTATTAAAACTTGCATCCTCCGCAACAATAAAATGCAGAGATGCCAAAAGTAAGTTACACTTGGTTGCTTTCAATTACCACTTAAGGTGCCTGATCATCGAAAATTTTCTCACAGAAAGAAAAACACCTCTTAAAATACTTCATTTCCACACAGTTTTAATGTACAACTTTGTTACCATGGCTCAAGCTATATGCAATCTCAGTATTTTCCAAGAAGTGTAGTTACCTGTTGTTGGCTAATGGGCATAGGCCAATTGCTGGTTTTGAGCATGGGGAAGGTATTTCAGCTCCTTTGGGCTCTAAGGGCAATTGGTGATGCATGTCACAGTACATTCACAAGGCACATCTCACCACCGATGTAACTTTATAGCCCAGAATTAGCCAAAGAAATAACAAATTTGCATGCATGCCAGAGAAGCCATCAGCCTGATATAACCAGACCAGAGTTTACTCAAAAATACACATCCAGACCTATATGAATCTCACCTCATGCACTGGTCTCCATCACATCATACACTGCCTCTGCGTTACATACAGACTGTTGCCATGAGGAGGATCTACAGGAGAGAAACCAAAGCGATAGATTCATAGAGTTGATTGCTTATTGTTGACTTTTGATTTCTAGAAAATACTATGGGTGGGAATCCTTCCTACAAATAATTGGCCATTTTGAGGAGACACGCTTTACATTTTAAATGTCTCCTTTGTTCACCTAAACAACAAACTTGAATACTTCCCAACCATCCCTTCTCCTTCCTACCTTCTCAAGAGATGAATTTTTCCAAGTCTGCAGATGCTGAAAATGAGACACAAATGGATTAACATCACTAGATACTCCTGGGACACAAAGAATAACCCATTCTCAGGTATCAGATGGGTTCTTTCTTAGCTGGAAGCCTTCTCATACTTGAAATTTTAAGTAAAAGGTAACTGGACTTACCAAGTAATAGAGTAACAAGGTGACTGACAGTCACTGCCACTGAAAGTAGGACACAGCGTGAATTCGTCCTCTTGCACTTGCCATCTGTAGCTGTGCAGTTAAACAAGTAGATGGGTTTGGATGTCTCAGGAAGTAGGAAGTGTTCGTACCAAACATGCAACATTGAAAACTTCTTCTGAAACCCCAGGGAGAGAGCCGGGTGCTACTGACCAGGAAGCGGCCATCTTGTGGCTCACAGCCACCCAGAGCTAACCCCTTCTAGTCACAAGTGCAAGTACAACACTTAGAGACACCTCTAGTTGTGTGCAGGACTTACCAATAAGAATTCAGTGACTTGTATTTCTAGTTGTGGCGACAAGATCTGGAAACAGCAGGGACAGAACAAACCTGAAACACTGAAATTTATTCACCAAGTTCCAGAAGTAAAAAGCGAGCGCGCTGGTTTTGACTTCCTAATTAAAATAATCCTAAAACCCGTTCCTACCACCAGCTGGTGAGATACAGCGGAAGAAAAAAGAATAGAGAAAAGGTAATTAAAGAGGCCCCTCCTTGCCTTGACACTGGATAGCTGTTTTTTGGCCTTTAGGTGCATGTTTCCAAAATAAGCCAAACCTTCATGATGCGATGCAATCACAGAGAACAAGACTCACACTTTCCATCCCCAGAGCTCTCAGTGGAGCACTCAAACAACTCAGCGCCCCTGAACATTTAGTCCCAACAACACAGGGAAACGTAACCTCTATCACCATGACACTCCCAGGAAATCAACACCGATTGACGACCAAGGAATAATTACGAGAGGATAAAAAGACAGCTGCTTTCCCTCTGTTTTTAATCACGGATCCAGCCCCTTAAGAGATTGCTGGGTTAGAAGAGACTTAGAGAAGATTAGCCTTTTCATTAATGCCGGGGTGGTGGAGAGGACAGTTTCAATAACTTCAGCCAGGTACGTTTTAAGCAGTTATTCAGTCTGCCTGCTCAAGTAGCACCTCCCTGTCTGCTTTTATGATCAACATCAGCTCAGAAAGCACGGGAAGCTTTTCAGAGCAATTTTTCTTCTTTCTTACACACAAAAAAGTCCTCATCTAGTCAGATTGGTGATACACATAAATGTATTACAGAAAAAAAAAGTAATAATGCATACAGTTTGGGGCACCACAAGATAAGAAGGGCATAAAACCATTAGAGAATGCAAAAGGGGACTATGAGGATGGTGAAGGATCTGGAAGGGAAGGTGCGACAGCAACAAGGCCGGAGGGAACAGCATGGAGCTGTGTCAGGGGAGGGGCAGTGGGTGTTAGGGACAGGGCCTGCACCACAGTGTGGTGGGCATGGAACAGGCTGCACAGGGCTGTGGGCACAGTTTGCATTTTGTTCTGGTTTGGATTTTGGATGGTACTGTATGGGGCCAGGAGCTGAACTTAACAATCCCCATGGGTCCCTTCCAGCTCGTGATGTTCTGTGATACCAATAATAATTATACATGGCTGAGATACTTGCTTCTCTCAAAAGTAACAAGACTTATACGCCCTATTACACACAACTAGAAAACACAAGAGCAAATACTCACAACAAAATAATTTGTTTTCACTTCACATATTTGGAAGTGACATCCCTTCATGGATGCACTGAAATCATGCTGGCCAGTCCATACTTCTAACGTACCATTTTCCAGCTACATCAGTGTTACTCCTCGTTTCTGCAGATTTTATATCACAAACCCTCAGGAATAGCCTCTTCTAGAGATGCCACATGGGAGCCTGAGGAAAACTTAAAAGGGTTTTAAATAGGTTGGCTTAAAATAGCAATCCCAAAGATTGGATATTATTATTATATTGGCAGCTTAGATATTCTATTCCATCTCTAATTAATCTGAAGTTTCCTTCAGAAAAGAAAAAAAGGGAAAACAGAGGTTTTTGCTTTCTTCAGGAGTTTCTGCAGTTCAGTACAGATGGACATTTACGATCCTTTACCCTGTGGATACTGCGACCAAGACTGAGCTCAATATGAAATAAACAAGTAAGCAAAGGGAAAAAATTCCAGCTACATGCATCCATAAAGCACTCTCTTACAAATCAGACTTCAAGAAGGAAGAAGGGGAAAGGGTAGACATGAGGTGTGTAGCAGCCTTCCAGTAGTCTCATTGCTAAATTCAAATCAATCACGGATTTGCTTCCAGGGTGCTGGTATTCACAGCCTCTCTAAGCAACCTGTTCCAGCTTCTCACCACCTTCACAGTAAATAATTTCTTCCTGATATGTATCTAGTCTAAATCTGTCCTCTTCCAGTTTAAAACCATTTCCTCTCACCCTGTCGCTAAGTGCCCTTATAACAAGTCCTCCCAGGCTTTCCTGTAGGCCCCCTTCAGGTACTGGAAGGTCCCCCTTGAGCCTTCTCTTTTCCAGGCTGAAGAGCCCCAATGCTCCCAGCCTACGTACATAGTGGAGGTACTCCAGCCCTTTCATCACCTTCATGGCCCTCGGCTGGACCCGCTCAAACAACTCCAAGTTATGCAGGTTGAACTAGGCAGAGAAAACAAAGCACTAAACATTTAAAGAAAGGATCTATTGCATTTGTAGGTTTAGATTCATACTCATAGCTGTCTTGACAAGAAAGTTAAACGAGACTCCCCTGGTTCCTGTAAGCTCTACTCAAACAGATAAAATATAAGCCACTAGGTTTCTGCATTACTGAATGACAAGTCTCTTCCATTGGGAAAAACAACACAACAAAACTGGACCTTCCTGTGAAGCAGTCATCGTCATTACAACATCCAAATTCACCGCAAGAGCCATTTGTTGAATGCAATTACAACTTTATTGAAGAAAAAAACAGCACTCGTAAGTGAGGGCTTCGTTACAGAAAAAGTTCTGAAAAGAAAATTATTTATCAAAGTAGAAATCAAACAGTGCAAATACACAGAAAAGGAGCAACAAATAGAATCAGTAACAATACAAAACATCGTGGTGAAATTCTGAGAGTCCGGGTTTTATTTTACAAAACAATTCCCACAGCTGTTAAAAAACGTGTTGTCAAAAGACAGCAAGGCACACACCTTTAAGAAAATACACCATTTTTGTGCTTTCTATCCTACGTGGTCAGTATTTGCTATGCTTGTAAACATCAACAGTTAAGAGAGACGTGTGTTTATGTGTCATCCTCCTCCTCAGTTTTGAAGTCCAAAATAGCAACAGTCATCTTGTCTTCATCAACACGACTAAGTACCAAAACAGATTAAGAACCACTTTCATGAACTCAACAATCTTAGTACACAGCAAAAGCACTCAACCCTCAAGGATCCATGTTTATCCACAACGGAGTTTCCTAAACATCAGCTTCAGACTGCATCTAAGGGACAGCAGTCTAAGTGTATTACAGGCACAGCTAACATCTGCCCACAAGTTAGAACCAGTCCAGGCCTACCCTCCTGCACCTTGCTGGAAGCAACGACTCCCCTCTACTAAGGATTTAAACAAAGCCTTATGAATTCTATTATTTTTTTCATGATTTCTTAAAATTCTTTTAAATCCATTCAGAAATTTCTTCCTTGGGTTTCAGAGCAGCTCATGGGCAGTCTTACTACAGCAAATACTAAGCAAGACCACCTTGTTCACATCAGCATGGTAGAACCATCTCAGACAGCATCAGTATTCACAATCACACCAACCAGAGCAAAACCCTGGAGTGATGAAAAAAAAATCCCACATTTACATGTTCAGAATCTCAGTGCTATGGGAACAAACACCCACCGTCACCCATTTCCATTTCTACTGTATCTGAAAAGTCAGCTGATCCCAGATACGCACATTTCATGCTAAGGCTGCTTGGTTACAGTGACAGTACTGCAAAAAAAGAAAACAACCCCAAAAGTCATTGGGCAAGTTGACCAACAGTGAGGCTTTCAAGAAGTACTTACTGGTAGAGCACCAAACTCTGCTGAGATGGGCATCCAACTTTCTGAAGAAAGTCAGCCTTGAATTAAGTGCTGTAGGCAACTGCATAAGGCCTTTATTAAGGAAGGAGCCTTACAATTTAAAACACAAATATCTCTTTGCAGCAGAGTGCACACGGCAAACGTTTCTGACATGGAGGATGTTACAATAGAAAGCTAGAGGGCTTTAAAAAAGTCCACCACACTTTCTGGTAAACAGATAACCAAAGCTGATGAAATCAACTCCAAGCATATAGAAGTCTTGATGACAAAAATGGTATAACCTAATTCAGACTGAAACTGGTCAAGAGGGAACGCGCATATTAGTTTACCTATCAATCATATAAATTATTTTTAACAATATAGATGTGTAACAAGATAGAAGAATGTTCTACTGCTATACTTGGCAACAGCCTGTGTACAACTATCACTATATACGTGATTAGGAATCTACAGTGTTTTGCTCTGATAAAGAGGAACTACCTTTAAATCAAAACTGCTTGTAGATGAAGTGACAAACCCTGAGTAGTTTTCACATATTGACAAGGGCACAGTGAAACTCCGCTACCACCTGACCTTCACAAAAATAGAATACAGCACCAGAAGGCAACACGAATCCTAACAGCACTACGGTGATCACTTATGTCTTTGCCATCTCCTTTGGAATTCCCTTCCCTTCTGGGCACTATTGCTAAGCCTCGCGTGCTATGCAGTCAAATAAACCTTTGTTCTTCTTTATTATTGTATCAAACTGTGGAATTGGAATTACAGCTTTAAAAAAAAAGTGTGTGTGAATCCATTCAAGTTTACCATTTCTTGGTAGTGAAAAAAGAAATTCCTTCTTCCAAGTGGCTGAGCTCACAACACTAAAAGGTCCCACTTAGCTATAGTATACAAGTTGAAAAAGCAGTATGCAGCATACCCAAATCTAGTGTTTTTACAATGAAAATGCTAGAGAGCCATGGTACTACAGCCCTGCAAAAGCTAGTCAAGGACTAAGCAAAAGGCTTTTTCTCTTCTAATCTGAACTATTAAAAAAACCCAAACAAAACTGAACTAAAACTCCATTATGTTGGCTGCTGATAGGCCTGAAATGATTATATAACTTAACAGAACTTTCCCAGGGGAGGGAAGGAAAAAAATACCATAAGCTGTACTTGTAGAGTTCTTTGGGAACACCCAGAGATATTAAAGCTAAGCAAACACTGGGATGTGAAAGGCATGAGAGTTGTACTTCAACTGGTCTTACACAAAGGAATTCTGTATATATTATCCAAGCCCTAATGGAAGCCTGACCTTGACAGGCCCTTTGACAGATACACGTTAGGTTTTGAAGCTACTCCCTCATTAAAAAAAAAGTCTTACATCCATTTAGATATCCAGAGCCAGGGAAAAAATGTACAGGCATTCTTTAATTCTCAGTCTCTCTTGGGCCTTTAACTATTTATTTAAAAAAAAGAAAGTAATACTAATAGTCAATGCAGTCATTTCAACACTAACTTCCAGAGCCTACGGAAAGAAAAAAATAGCAGTGGGAAACAGCACTTGGGGAAGTCATCCCACAGAACTGATTCATCTCAACGTACCACATTTTCAAGAAGGCAATTACTAATGGCTCTGTAAGAGTACCACCAGCCAGCTGGAAACAGAGAAAGCCTCTTGAAGTTCCCCCTTTTCTATCCTGAAAAGATACTTTTTTGTTTGTTTGTTTTTAGAGAGGATCCTCATGGGGGGTTGTTACCATGTTTTATAAATTACCAGATGGACAATTAATGTTTAGAGTTAACTCTGTTTCTAGTAACTTTCTGGCAACCACAGAATTATTGTGCTTCACTGTGGGCCTGTACTATATTGCTGAACAGATCCTGGCTTTTGCTGCACCATAGTCTTTGTGGTGCAAGTCAAGGACATGCTTGCTATGCAAATATAATGCAGTTAGATGTCTAAACTCTATGTAGATGAGGAAAGAGGATTCAGATCATACTGAAGTTCACTGGCTAATGATCTTCACAGCCATCAGTTCAGACAGCTTGCTAATAGGAAAGGCAAGAAATGTTAAACAGTATCCAACGTAGTACAAGCAGGAACCTGCATTCAGATATTAAAACTAGTGATTGCTGAAATGGTCTGGGAGTACATGATTACACATAGCTCAGAAGAACGGGGCAATGGCCTTGGAACCTGGATACTGACCAGTCAGTGCTTGTTTGAAGCTGGCAGCGAGACTGCTGCATGCTTCCTTTGGTTAAACAACCACAGAACAATAGAAAGCTGTACTTCCTTCTCAGAGCAGAAGATATTCACAAGTGCAGAAGAGAATTTTAGGATCAATGAAATTGATTTCACTTACAAAAAAGGTTCAGAAGAAAATGTCTTTTGCCAGTCCTGGACTTGCTTAAACACCAGCCTGCTTCTACCTTATCAACAGGGACTTTGTCCTTTGAGAAAGGACACATACAGGCTCTTTCTCAGCTTACCAGTTGTGCCCTCAGCCTCACACTGTTCCTGTGCTACAGCTGGAGAGAAGAGAACCACATCATTTCAAGTGATAAATTCACTTCCTAGCTTGAATGTATTGCATTCAGCTGGAGTCAGGGCGAAGAACACATTTCTGGCAACTAAAAAGCTTGATTAGCGTAATTTTGCAAGTGCTTCTCTTGCAGGAACCAATCTTTGCAGATGAAAATGTCCCTTCCATGTATTTTAAGAAAACACTGCCAATCTAAACTGGAAACCATTTTTTCATGTAAGAAAACAAAATCAAACATTCCATAAATACTCTAAAACAGCCTTTTCATTTGGAATTAAACTTTGTGTAAATATCATAGGCCTGAACTGTTGCAAGAGAGGCAGAAATAGAACACCAGTATTCCATTATCTGATATAAATAGTGCAAAGATTAAGTGATGTAAGGCTACGACAAGAGTTCTCAGGAAGGAATCAGCTAGCAAGAGATTTCTTTTTCTTCTTTGAAAAGGAATCCCACCATGGTCCCACCACAATCAAGGTCTCCATTTTACAGACTTCACCTGTTACTCTGTTAATTTTGCAAAACCAAATAATTTTATATGAGAATTATCACAACAAAGTCTGAGTCTCAGCCCAGTTCTTCCTCCAGGCTGAACTTCATTTGGTCACGTGAGTGCTCTGTCCTACAGACACCCAAACCATGCAATTGCATTCACTGCATTTAACACAAGGAGCCTCTAACAACCAGCCGAAAGGCACGCATTTAGGACGGAAGTAGCAAAGTACATACACAGTGATCTTAACACAGTTCTGCTATGATTCCTAGAAGTCTGTGAAGCGTCCAGCTTTCCTCTTAGGACAGACAGACAGACACACATTTCTTCACAGCATCCCTATGGGCAGGAGAAAGAAAAAACCAGTCACCTTGGTTAGCTGCTGGACGACTCACTGCATGCTGGTGCAGCACCACCAACACTCACACCTTTAGAGATCAGCTGACCAGCTGTTAACTTTGCTTACATGGCTTGCATGACTTGCACAGGCAAGCACCCTCCACCAGAGAAGAGGCTCAGTCCCATTATTAAGCAACTACAAGTATTTCCTCCCATTAAAACACTGCCGTGAAAAAGCTTAAATCCACACATTACAGTGCTCCCATATAGAAATCTTTGGTACCATGAAGCTTCAAGACAACAAAAGGTATGGGAGCAGGGAAACTTACCTTGCATATGGTATGAAGGAAATGCTGTACCTAAGAAGGAACATCATAAAGGTTACTCTTGTCAGATTACACTGGAGTCACAAAAAGCATAACTGTGTTGCTCTAAACAGGGCTTCAAGATACAAAACTAAAGTGAAGACCTGACGTTCTGAAGAAGGAGCATCATTGCAAGTAACCTTAGCTCAGCCTCACTGAGAAATGGCAAAATGAGAGGGCACGCTGCAGAGGCAGGTGAATCAAGTGTTCCTGCCCCAAGCAGCCCTCATGTTCCAACACCTACAGGGAGATAAAACTGCTTTTGAGGGCTGGCTAAGCCTCCCTACCCGCTCCTGTACTAATTCAATAGCATTTTACAGACCATACTGTAACTTAAAGAAAACTGATGCTTAACTTGATTGGCACATCTGGGTCATTTGACCTAACAAGTACAGAGGCTCAAAGAAATTAAACACATTCAAAAGGAACCTCTTCCAGAAGTGGAAGGAGAGAACAAAGAGCAGTAATACGTCACCTCTTCATAGATGCACTATCTTGCATCCAGGGGAACGGTAGGGTACAAAACCTTCCTTCCCTTTCATGCATCCACGCTCAAGTCCCACACACAGTCCTTCTATTTACTCTCAGTTACTCCTAAGGCCAAGTGAGGTGCATGCACAAGGGAGATCACTTACCATGCCAAGGCAAAAAACTGTAAGATACAGAAAAGGAGCGCGAGTCCTTCCTTACGCCACTGAGGGAGAAGGGCAGGGGGAAGGGGAGGAAACACAGCAGCCAGTGAGACAACCATGCAAGAATCTCTTAAATATACTCCAGTATATATACGCATACGGGTCTCAAGTACTCACCCAAAAAGCAGAACACAGCGTTAATATGAGACACAACTGGAAGAAAACAGATGATTTCTATTAAACATACAAACAACTCTCCAGTTTCCACAGATATTCTAACACTGCAGTGGGTACCTTCAGAGACAGATAACATAATTTCATAGTTCTATCCAATGACATATGAGAGCTCCCTGTATTTAAAACGCTTGTGCTACTATGCTTTTGAAGCAATGGGAAAACACCAGCCTGATATGTCCAGACAACGCATTAATGTCTGCAAAGGAGCAAGAGCAGCAGATTTCCATACTCATGCAACACCAGCACATTCTCATACACTTCTCAGCGGAGCAGGTATTCACTGCATTTCAGCTTTTAGCACAAGTCAGACCTGCCAGTTAAGACCGTTTCTTCTGACGCTGTATGTGTCACATTTCCTGTTCATTCTTAAGGCCACTACTGTAATGAAACTAGAGGTAATTACTGAATTAGTAGAATCAGAGAATCATTTTGAGTTGGAAGGGACCTTTAAGGTTATCTAGTCCAACTTCCCTGCAATGAACAAGGACACCCACTGCTACATCAGGTTGCTCAGAACCCCGTCCAGCATGACCCTGAATGTCCCCAAGGAAACCACCACCCCTCTGGGCAACTTGTTCTAGTGCCTCACTTCCCTATATCCAAACTCTCTCTCTCTTCTTTTAGTTTGAAACCATTTTCCTTTGTCCTATCACCACAGACTCTCCAAGAGTCTGTCTTCTTCTTTCATCTTTAGACACTAAGAGGCTGCTCTTAGGTCTTCTCCAGGTTGAACAGCCCCAGCTCTCTCAACCTGTCCTTGTAGGAGAAGTGTTCCATCCCTTGGATCATTTTTGTGGCCCTCTTCTGGACACACTCCAATAGGACCACATCTGTCCTGTACTGAGGACTCCACATCTGGATGCAGTACTCCAGGTAAGGCCTCACCAGTGCAGAGCAGAGGGGCAGGATCACCTCCCTCAACCTGCAGATCACACTGCCAAGGATACAGCTGGCTTTCTTACATCCTCCAGCTTGTGGGGAATACACTGATAATGGGGGTTGCCACAACCCCGGTGCAAGACCTTGCACTTCAATTTGTTGAACTTCACAAGGCTGACCTGGGCCCACTGCTCAAGCCTGTCCTGGTCCCACTACATGGTATCCTTTCCCTTGGGCATGTCGACCACACCACACAGCTTGATGTCATCTGCAAACTTGCTGAGGGTGCACTCGGTCCCAGTGCTGATGTCATTGACGAAGATGGTAAAGAGCAGCAGTCCCATTACTGAGCCCTGAGGGACACCACTTGTCACTGATCTCCATCTGGACAAGGAGCCATTGACCACTCTGAACAGGCTCTCACAACCAGTTCCTCATTGATCAAACAGTCCACCCATCAAATCCATGCCTTTCCAATGAGAGGAGATGTTTGTCAAAGGCCTTACTGAAGCCCAGATAGATGACATCAGTGGCTCTTCCCTTGTCCACTGATGCAGTTATGACATCATAAAAAGCTACAGGGTTGGTCAGGCAGGACCTGCCCTTGGTGTGCCCATGCTGGTAATCCCATATTACCTCCCATTCTTCCATGTACCTTAGCATAGCTGCCTGGAGGATCTGCTCCATGATCTTCCCCTGCACTGAGGTGAGTCTGATGGCTTAGTAGTTCCCTGGGTCATCCTTTCCACTCTTAAAAATTCTCATCAATTAAAGTCACAACATACTTTCAAGTGCTTTCAGGTATTGCTTTGTAACATCCCTTTTTAACACATAGCCCAACACAGCCATTCAAACAGGCACTGTTTTCTTTTTACATTACACTGTGTCTTTGGGAACTGGTAGTCTATTTCAGATCATCTCCTGTTTTACTACTACTAGTAGAAGATACTTTTTAGTATCTGATCATGAGCATACATGGTCAGCATCCTAAGCTGTATGTGCTGCTTGTAGCTTCACAGATGTTTAAATACAAACTACAAAACGTGAATGCTCTGAAGCCATTCACAGTGAAAAACGGGAGGAGTTTCCTGCAGGTTAAATCACCTTCTTGATTTTAGACTCTCCAAGAGAAAGTACAAGAGCTTAAAAAGCCTGAAAGCACTTTAAACAAGTGGAAATCTGAGAATTACCAGCAATTCTTCCCCACAATAAAAGACTGTCCACAGTTCCCATCTTCAGAAGATGAAAACTGAAAGGGCTGACTTCAGCTCAATGCTATGTTTGCAATTTTGTTGTGCCGCATGCATTTCAAAACCTGAACCTATCAGCCAACTGAGATGACGTTATGTTTAATGCAAGGTCACCACAGCACAGGGATTCCACCCCTTTTTGCTGTCAGAAACAAATATTTTATCAGGGTGGAAATAGCAACACTGCTTTTTAGAGCAATCATATAGAGTATAAATACAAAACTATGCAAGATAAGACACACCTACCAACTTCCACAGTGCGACTCTAAGAAAGCAGCTTCCTGCCTTTCATCTTTAAGCAACACGAAAATACCATGACATGACATCAAGCACCCTAAAAACATTTGTGCAGGACTTACACACAGCAGCTACAGATACTTAATGCTTATTTAGTGTTAAGGGGTTCAGCCCTTTCTTACAGGAAAGTGCTGGTGCTACACACACCTTGCCACCACAGTGTACAGAAAGAACTCCACCCACAACATATCCTGAGACATACATCACACCCTACAAGGAAGGGCTCAATAGTTGGGCGCTGGAATGGGCTGCCCAGGAAGGTGAGTCACCATCCCTGGAGGTGCTCAAGAAACATTCAGATGTTGGACTGAGGGATGTGGTTTAGTGGGGAAATACTGGTGGTAGATGGACAGCTGGACTGCATAATTTTAGATGTCTTCTCCAGCATTGGAGTTAAAACCGAGTCCTTTGATACTTACTAACATAACAACAGTAGCAATCAATCGGGTAGGCTCAAACATCTTTTTCAATTGTTTCATCGGTCCCATAAGAAAGAGAGTGCTGTGGAATGGAAAAACAAAACAAGATGAACATCTAAGGCGTTAAAGGCAAAAGCGAAACCAAGCCAGACTCCTGAGGAAGGGTGTTTATTTTGTAAACTTTTCTGTTGTCACATGGGATACCAGGACACCGTGTTGTTATGGCAATCAGTGCACAATGAAAGAGAAGGGATATACAGTGAGACAAGATCCATCCCTGCTCTCCTTTGTCTAAGCTATTTGTTGTCTAACTTTGCAAATATCATAACCGAATGACTAATCCTGGAAGAAGCCTCATGCTGAAGCACAGATCAAGGTCAGCTTCAGTTTGACCATTCCAACAGATGCTTTTAACCCTCTCTTTGAAACCAGCAGCCACAGAGGCTGCATGGATTGCCAGGCAATTCATCTCCGTTCCTCTAAAAAAAGTTGTTTTCACACCTGCATCCATTCTCTGAACCCCACTTAGAGCACTGAGGATTCATGGTGCATCAATTAGACAAGGTGAAAGTCGAAACTACATGATCATTGTGGTCCTTTGCAACCCAGGCCATTCTATGACTCTGTAGATCTCCATAAGCAAATGTGCACACTCAAACAGGTTGGTTTTTACTACTTCCACACAGGTTGGTTTTTACTACTTCCACACCTACTCCGAACTAATATAAAAGATCATTACCTTCCAATCGATGCAATGTTCCCCAATGTGTAAAATGCTGCAAAGAGAATCAGCCCTTTCCTTGGTACCCAAAGCAGACAACTGCCCTACAAAGGAAAAGAGAAAGAGAAAAGTGCATGCGTTAGCATTCTCGTTAGCGATTAGCTTGCTGTAACTAACTGGAACCAAGCCTGGTGCTCTCAGGGACCCAGAAACCTCAGCCTGGGTACAGATCCTCGCGGGCCCTGCCCAGTTCAGAACAATCAGCGCTTACCAACAGGGAGAACACGCATCCCAACGCAAAGCAAGCGATGAAGCCTTTCACTCGGGTGCCCCAACCCAACGAAGTCGCGTCGATAACCTGCAAACGAGGAGGGCAGAAAGCGGGCGTTACCGCCGTTAGTTACCGCTACAACCCCGCCACACACCGCGCTCCTCAACTTCCCGGGGGCCGCAGCTCGAAGGGACGCCGGCTGGCGGTAGAGGCCCGGCGGCACAGAGGCCGAGGAGCGGCCCTGTGCTTTCCTTGAGGCGGCGGCCCCCGCGAGGCGGCAGGTGCCGGTAGCGGAGCGTTACCTCCGCCAGAGCACCGGGCTCCTCCGCGTCCCGGCCGCTCAGCACCCGCTTCAGTTTATCCATGCCGCCCGTGCGCGGCCGGACGGCTCTCCCCCTCCGCCCTGTGTACTACGAGCCCCGGCAGGCCCCGCGCCGCCTCGCCTACCTGCGCCCGGCAGGTGGGGGAAGGCCAGCGGCCGCGCGGGGCCTGCTGGGGCGTGTAGTCGGCGGGGAGGAGCGGGGCAGGCGGTGCGGCCTATCCCCGCCGCCCAGCTCCCCGCTTCTGAAAGCCGCTGAGGGGGGGCAGGAAATGGCGGAGCCCGGCGCCTTGCGGATGCCCTAACCCAGGCACAGGCATCACTTGCCGTGACTTCAGTTTATTTTACTCAGAGAAGAACAGGGCTGTGAAACGTCACGTATATTTTATTTATTAACATACAAGAATATAAATTGCCGTGTGTTCAGCTCGCTACAAAACAGCTGGAGAATCACCCCGCGCCCCCCTCCCAGCGTTACATATCCACAGCAGTACCTTTCTCAGACGAAGCTGTACCAAAGTTTCTCTCACTGCTTCTTGATAATCTGTGCGGTGTAAGAGCAGCAGGGATGGTGGTCTGTGTTCTGCTTTGTGCTAACTGACTTCCTAATGACGTTCTTGTGATTTCTCCACTATTCGTGTTCCACTTAAATGCACGGCACCCAAAACAGATGGATATCAGAGCTATATATTCAGGATTCGAGTCTATTTGACTGCATCAACAGGTCACAGATTAGTAAGGACGATGGAGGAGGTCAAATACACATCAACTAAACATGCAGAGCACCCTTTTCAACACCAGGTGTCAGTTCCATAGGTCCCTCCCAACTAGACTCCAGCTCAGAGAGCTTCATATTAGCATCACAGAGTAAACCCACATGGTAATTTTCATTAATGAATGCAGTTATAGTTTCCTTTGTGTTAGCACAACATCAGCTCTCCTCTCAATTACCACCAGCTTTGACTTTAGATTGTGCTTTTATAAGCCAGTAAGGCACATAAAATAGCAAGTTCTTAAGAGGAAAAGTGCCCTGATACACTCCCACCAGCAAAATATCTCTTCTCTCTGTTGTTCCCTTCCTTTTCCTTCTCTGCTCGGATCCCTCTACCACTGGAGGAGACCTCAATAATATTCAATTTCCAGATGAATTTGGATCGCTTTCACTCTGCATTCAGTTCCAGCCAGATAAACACTTTGTCCTGACACTGCAGTCCTTGGGAACCAAGCGCAGTCACTTCAATAGTAAAGCCCTTTTCATAAAACCATCAGCACTGTCTTTAAATGAAAGCCATTTCTCAAGACGTGGTTAAGAGAAACAACCCACCCCGAAACTTATTTGAAGACACACAGTGTAGAATAGGAAGATTTAATTAAAACAGTCCATGTCATCAGAATCTACATATTCTTATTAGCCCCTGTCCAATCAAAAGGCCTGCTTTTTGCTCCAGCTCTCAGCTTCTTGCACCTGAGTGTAAGCAGCAAACTTAGACAAGCCTGTTTAGCTCCCCCCATCTTAGACCAATGTAATTTAAGATTTCCAAAAGCAACGGAATTACTTAAAAGCTTAATCCACAAAATGTGAAGATAGAACAGTGACTGCACACGTGATCACGCTTCTATTGATATCAGAACTTAAAGATCATAAATAAACCAACATTATGCACCTGGAATCCACGCTAGCATCCTTTTGAAGCTACGTCAGCTCCTCTTTCTCAAATTGCAAATACCAGCATCTTGGAGGGACTGAAAACAATAAATGTCCTTTCTCCCCAGCCAAGAAGTAACTCGATGGGTTATCAGCTTGCAGCAGGAGAAGCCAGGCAAAGTCTATCTCAATTTTTACCGTAGATGATTTCTCCATAGAAATAAAATGACACCAATTTTATGACTAACGTTGCTGCTTCAGAGACTAACAAAAACTTCCTGGAAGCGTTTGCGTTGGATGGCCCAGACAACAGTCCTGCCTCACTGGTGAAATGAGCAGAACCCCACACTCTCTAATTGCGTAAGTCCTTCTCCAGCGCCACTGAAGACTGCAATTTACCACCGCTCAATCATTAACTCCAGATACAGGTTTAAAAGAAACAAACAAAAAAAGACAGAACAAACATCAGCAAAACTTTCTTGAAACGAGTTCCGTTTTCTTTCAGGGCTACAGAAAAAATAGCCAAATTCTTTATTCCACTAGTAGTGAAAACGCACCCCCCAGTAATGCCTACATGATCACACCATCTCCAGTCTAATTCAGTCCAGATAGAGTCACATTTATTTTGACTTAACACACGTGGTTTCCAGTGATGCCTCCGGATTATTAGATTCCTGCGTCCCTGGGAACTCTAGTTTTTCACATATTGTCTCCTTTATGGGTAGATACTGAGAGATCTCGTTAGGTTCCGTGAACAGGGAAGGCGGCACATGCTAAGGAGCAAAAAATTGAGATGAAGTGAATGAACAAAAAGGAAAGGATTCCAAAAAACAAATAATTACGGACGGCTGATCTTTACCTGATTTAAACACCTCGAAGTCACATGGCACAGAGAAATTTAGATTACTACTTCAAATATAACACATATGATCTCTTACTTCTTGAGTGTCATCAGTAGGTTAAGGAAAAGTATTTCATATTTCTAAATAACAGATTTTGTCTTCACACAAAAGTCAGAGACGTTCCAAAACATCTACAGTGTCCATATTTCAGTGCTGCACACTGTCATTTTGAGAGTTTAATTCTGGATGAGACCAGGATGGCCACAACAGATTTAACGTTTAATGTCTTCTGGTCATCGCTGTACATTCCCCAGAGCTACTGGTAATTGATATTGATATGTCAGCCTACATCTTGGTTTGAAGAAGCCCGGTACAGACAATGTTCAGCTATTTATGTGGAATAGTAACCGAGTGGATTTTAATTTTGCATCTGAAGCAATCAGTTGGTCTAAGTTGCTATCTTTCCCTCTAGATTCCTGCAGATTACGCAGCTTCACACACAGATGTTTGTCAGGACAAAAAGAAAACAACCACAACCTACACCAAGTGCACAACTTTCTAACAACATCCCATAAGCAAGAAGCATAGAGATATTTAAGTACATTAAGTACATTATTTAAGAACATTAGTATCACATTAGTCACATTTTACAGGTGAAGAAAAAAGGGAGGGTACCTACAAATCATACATTGGGGAAAGAATAAAATGTCCATGTTACAACTGTAGACGTGCCACAAATGATTCCGAGTTACTGCTCAGGTTTTAAGATAAGCTATTAAAATTGTTCTGAGAAAAAACCCAAATGAATCTGTAGCAGCAAACAGATTCTGACTTCTAAGACAGGTTGTGAGCACACAGCCAGCGCTGAAATTCAACATCACGAGGAATGGGCTACCTGGTTTTGTGACTGAGCAGTTCCAAAATAACAACAGAACCAGCTATTCACTCAAAAGTACAAAAATTAACCCAATCCCATGTATTGTAAATGGGATCACTGAATCACATACAAAGGCCAGTCTGCCCTGAAATGCCTAAAATAGAAACTGCACATGCAAGAGGACCTCTCCTCTGCCTGGATTACCAGCCTTTCAGAACAGTTACTGACAGACAGTGTTTTCTTTGTGGACCATTAAAGAACGTTAAAAAGCAGACAAGGAAAAAAACAACATCAAAAACGTAATACCTTTAAACTTGATATTTTGCTTTCTCTCGATGTATATTCTCGTAACATATAAGCCTTGTCAGACTGATGGGGAAAAAAAAAAAAAGACAAAAATCATTACCAAATTATCAGGGTGCAAAACAAGCACTGTAAAAACACCAAATTCAGGAAACATTTGAATGTGACTGACCACGGATCTTCAGCACAAACGGACATTCAGACTCCCAAAGAGAAAGAATGGCACCTTTTCCAAAAGTCACCTTTTTGCATGCAAGAATTTGAAAGCTTATGACTGAACGTGTTTGTCAGCCTTCTCACACAGCTCCTGCATCAGTTCATCATCAGCAAATCTGCAATGTTCTGTCTTACTGATGGGATACCTGAACTCAGCATGGCAAAGATAGTTCTCTGCAAGGTTAAACTTACAGTCATAAATACTAGACGAGCCAAAACGAAAACAACCCACCCAACCCTGTAACAACAACATCACACCATTTACTGTTGTCTATTTTTTGTCTTGTACTGCCTCTCTAGACTGTGCCTGTCAAATATATTTAAATCATTATTTAGCATAAGCTATAGGCTACTCTGCTCATATAATATCTAGCACTTGGTTGCTACTTCAACACCAACATAACAAAATAAACTTAAAAGTTCAGTTTGGGTAACCTCCATGCCCCAAAGCATCAGTACTGAAGTATAGGAATATCAGCAGGTCTTCTCTGAAAGCAACACTGTAAGTGAGCATCTGTAAAACATTCATAATGGCGAATGAAGGCTTACCTCGTGATGAAGCCTCGTGTCATTCATCCTGATAAGAACTCCATCAACTCGCAAGAAAAACCTCAACAGCACAAAAAAGCTGGAAGGCATCACTCTCTGGAAATACAAAGATGTTCCATTTAGCACGTTACAGAGTTTAACTTTAGCCATGTGTTTACTTGTATCACAAATTCACAATGGAAAACTATATAAGCGAGCTCTCAGGAGTAAAATTCCTAACTTGGGTTGGTGATAAACTACAGCTATCAGTGGGCAGCAGAGCAGGCTGTTTCTAAAGAGCTTAGGGATGCAGAAAGGAAGACAGACAAGCAACTGACAAGCTCCCTAATGCAAGGGACAAAAATATTTCAAGACAACCATTTTCAGTAACACCAATTTAAAGAGCAAGAGTAAAGAAATGTTCATTTTAAACTCTAGAAGGAATAAAATGCAAAGGAGTAACTACATTGTGCTACATCAGCTAGCTGGGTCACCGAGCCTCTTGTATTCACCTCTCAGTGAATACCTCTACTCACTATTTTTACACTCAAACTTGACACTCCGTGATCATGAAGTTCGTCTTCAAACAGAAGCACTTCTTCAAAAAACATGATTTGTTCCCTGGCTTTCAATTTCTCTGTATTTATATGTTCTGTTGTAGGAACAACCTAAAGAGAAAGTTGAATAGTTAATATACTAATTTGCTGTCCAACTGCACGAAGTCTGCCCTGATCGTTAAAATCCTCTATTTGCTAGCTTCTGAAGGAAAAAGCTTTCAGAGCACTACGCTTAAGACACCCAGAATTCTAAGAGGCAAAGTTAAAACTGAAGCCAAAGTTTCCAGGAGGAAACACTGAGCAAAGCAAGAACCGAGAATGGAAAGTTCTACATAAACTGTCATCTGAGTACAGGTTTTGTAGCCTTCAGCAGCAAGCTGAATTTGATAATATTCAAAGATGCCTTATGTTTAACATGCAATTGAGACCTTCTGGGTTGCAGTTTTCCACGCAATTGGCTCTTCTAGCCAACTGCAAACCCTGAATTCCAATAAAGCCTTCCCACAGAAATCAAGTAACAAGAGCTCTTCCATCTTGTGCTCTACATGTGCTCATACATTTCTGCTGCCTAAAGAATATGGGCCAACAAGGCAGCTTACTTTTATGCCGCACATTTGATTCCAGAGTAACTCTAATGATCTGTAACCAGCACAATCCTGGTGAAGTAATACAGATTATCTGCTTAGTAGCAAGCAATCTGTATACAGTAACGAGAAGCTGGGAACTTTAACCTTATTTTCAAATAAAGTCAAGGGAGGGCCTGTCACTTAAATTACTGTTGCAAAAACAAACAAACCAAACAACCACTAAACCTGAAGTTTTTTTAATAAGCCGTAACTAAGAGAATATGATGAGAAACATGAAAAACTGAAGGTATACTTTGAAGTCAGAAATTAAGAACCACGCAGAATTTATAAAAGCCTACTGACAGGTTCAAAGCCAGAAAAGTGCTCTGTGTTTGACTGACGCAACACGTAATCAGCATGCAACAGGGGAAGAATGCTTACCTTTAGTGTTGCAGTATCTCCCAGCAATGTTCCTTTGTAGTCAGTTGTGTAAGTCCAATCATAAGGCTTGACAACTTCCTTCGTGTGCTCAGTCTCACTCCTCAAGAAGTGAAAAAGAATAAAGCACGCTTTGTAGTAACTGTTAAAAACTTACAACCTCACATAAGGTTATAGGATATCCACACTCATGTCCTAACTATTCAAGAGAAAGAGTAGTATTATCTGTACTGGACTGATGATGTCAAGACTTCAGCACACAGTATTGGTTCTTCTGCAACAGCTGTTTTCAGAGGGAATTAGAAAACCATTGCCCAGATTCCTCTGCTAACATTGCATCGGGCTTGTGAGGCAAAATAAGCATTTTTAAACACTGTTGAAAAGTCTGTAGTTCACAAGTATTGCTTCAGTAAGTAGGCAATCATCCTGCTGACAACACACAGCAATAATGAACAATGTTACCTGCTTTTAAGACAGCTTTCATTTCTCTCCTTGACTTATTCCTAGGAGCTCTGCCACTGATTTGGTGAATACTAAGCAGTACAATAAGTTCTCATGCACAGTGATTACCCTAAGGCTAAGATGTTGAACTACAGCATTTTGCACTTTTGCACACCAGTTTTGTAACATGCAAGCCCCCGTGAACCTCAATTAACAGAAACAGAACTAAACCATGTTCAACATGCAGTTAGTTTTAAGAAAGCCAGGAAGCAATTGAAAAATGCAGCTGACCCCCAGTGATAGGATGACGATGGCAAAAAAAAAGAAAGCTAAGTGATTTCTACCATCACACACTGATTGCATCAGAGGCAGAACTAAATACAACACGGTCTTTAAGAGTCATTTGTTGCTTTAACTACTTTATAACAGTTCTGCATACAACACACCAGTACTTGCCCTGTGGTGATAAAATACTGTACCTGCTCTCTTGCCACTCCTCTGCACAAGCCACTTTGATCATACCTTGGCAATTATTGACACATTTTAAAGCATCTGTTGCATTGAACTCAATTCCAAAACCATGTTCATGCTGTATTCTCAGGATATTGTCTCCAAACATCATTTCTGGCAGGGAAGGCATGTGCAATTCTTCAGCCAGTCTGCAAAGAAAAATAGCAGTCCAATTAGGAGACATCAGTCAGCCACAGCTGAGTGAAAACAATGTGTTTGTAAGTATTCTCTAGAGCACAGCATGCGACAAGACACACCATCAGTATGTCTTAAAAACACTGTTACCCTTCCAGTTAATCATTTCACATGAGTTGCAGAATCGATGACCCTAAGTTTTCCACCGCAAGGTTATTCCTAAAGCTTGTCTTCTCCATCAGGAGAGCACAAAAGGCTCAAACACAAGAAAGAAGAAAAAACAAACAAACAATAAAAAGGTGGTAAGGATGAAGTAGCAGATTTCAGCCTGTTGCAGACAAACCTCTGCATGGACCAAGAGCTACTTTCGCAGATAGTCAGAAAGTTTATGAAAGGGTACTTATTGTCAGCAAGTTTTAACTCATTACACAGCAGTTCATACTTCCAACTTAGAAGGGCACAAAACAGAACCTGAAAACAACCATGGCGGAGCATGTTAAAAGCACAGTGCAGAACACACACCTACTTTAGGTTTAGGTTAGAGATTAGGAGGAAGTTTTTCGCACAGAGGGTGGTGACACACAGGAACAGGTTGCCCAAGGAGGCTGTGGATGCCCCATCCCTGAGGCATTCAAGGCCAGGCTGGATGTGGCTCTGGGCAGCCTGGTCTGCTGGTTGGTGACCCTGCATACAGCAGGGGGTTGGAACTACGTGATCATTGTGGTCCTTTTCAACCCGGGCCATTCTGTGATTCTAATGCTCTACTGACTCCCCAGCTTTGTAGAAAACGTATGCTAGTACTCATAACATCCAAGCATGAAAGCTGTGGAACCAAATGAACTTTTTGAACAGAATAAATACAATTCCTGCAGAAAATATAAAGCCATTCCAGCTTACATTTTGTTTTACATCTTTTTTTTTTTTTTTAATATACATACATTGTATAAATATATACACACACAGACAGCATTTAGCCAAATACATACTTCATACACTTCCGCCATTCCCACCCTACCGCTAGGTGCTTTATTCATTAAGATTAAGGAGCTTGTGTATAACCAATCTACCTTTGCTTTTCTACCTTTTTCAACACATTGTGATCATCTCAGCATCCCTGAAAGTCCTCTAAAAAGACAGAGGTAGTTTCTGAAATGTTACAGAGGCAACTGTTTAATTTAAAATAGGTACTATGAAAGAAACTGAGTAGAACAGAAAACATGCACAGCAGGTAGGCTGCTTTCTAGACTGGCAGTTGAGCTCTCTCTCTTGCTTAAACAAAAAGAGTTAACGTTCTCTTGAACTTTATTCCTAAGATCTTCATTTTTTAAGAGACAGCATTTTGTGAAGTCAGTCTTGACAAACACATCAGAGAAATGGGGCAGTGCAGTAACAGTTCTCCTCCTCCTGCAGGACACGGGCACTGCTCAATTGAATGCTGAATCCTCTTCACAGAGGAATCAGTACAACACAGGATTCGAGTTTTCTTACCTGCAGCTACAAAAACCTGCCGGATCATTAGGGAAAAGCAATTAGGGAAGATTATTGTATTGAGCACAGAGTAAAAAAGAGTAACACTATTCCCACATGTCTGGAAGTGGATATAAAGTTTAAAAAATGAGCATAACGCTGCTATAATACACATTAAAAAATGAAGTTTACTCAGCTTATTATAATCTAGAAAGAAAGTGTAAATTTTCACAACAGTGGACACACACACAAATAGAAAAACTGAAGGCAACACGACTGGATTTTTCCCTCACAGCTCCCCATAGACTTATTCTGGAAACCGAAGCCTAGAATTATCTGTCAAACTCAGCTGCCACCGAGGTCAGCTACGGCCTTAACAGCTGAACCGTTCAGCTCCACATTAGCAAATCTGACTTAAGCACTCAAAGCTGACACAGCAGCATTGCATCCAGCGGTCTGACAGCAGTGGGAATTACTGCTGCAACCAGAAAGCAAACAATACATTTTTAATGAAGCCCTTTATGTTATTATGCAGTAGCTTACAGGATATGTTATTATGCAGGAGTGTGTGCACCACATATAAAAGCATTTTAATGGTCCTTAAAAGATAATCAAGAAAATCCAAGCTTCCAGCCAGCCTGACGGCTGCGGGCCGGACCTCCAGCACCGTGAATCAGGAGGTTCTGAGAGCTGTCCGTAAACGAAACCAGCTCAGACTCTTCAAGAAGGAACACCAACTATCCGCCAGATGCGGCTGTTCCCCCGAGTAGCTCCGCTCCCATAAGCGCCCCGTTCCCGCCTCACCTCTCGGCCTGCGCCGACTTCATGATGTGCGTGCAGACGGCGCTCAGCTTCCACGGCCCGAAGGTGAAGTCGCGGCGGCTGCTCTGGAAAACGGGGTGCATGGCGAAGGCGGACAGCGCGACCCCACCGAGGAGAAGGCCGGCAGGGGCAACGGCGGCAGCTCACCCTCGCCCGCCCTTCCCGGCCCCTCACCGCAACAGCGCCCCGCTGTTCACTCAACTTCCGTTTCCGGGAGAGCGGCGCCGCACGCGCAGGCCGGAAGCCATGCAGCAGCGGGATGCTGCGCTGTGGGGGCGGGCGGTGGCCGCTCGTCCCTCCGCCTCTGCCCCACTTACGTCGGCGCCCGGCCGGGGAGAGGCCCTTACAAGTGACCGTGTGTGACGGCACGGCGAGCTCCGAGTCCCGCGTGGTTGCGGGGAACGTTGGAGCTAAGGACGGGCGGTGCGCCGCACGTGGTTGTCCCTCGCACCTTCGGCCGCACCCGTACCGCGCTCCCTAGGAGGCGGCAGCGGCCGGCGCTCGGGGCTGGGAGGGCGGTTGGCCGCGCTCTGCCCCTTGCTGTGCCCGCTAACGTCTCCCTGTGTAAAACTAGCCTGGTCAGCGGGACCTGTCAGCCCTGCTGCAGAACCACGCCAACCCCGCGGGTTGAGCCCCTCCCGGCGCAGCTCGCACCCGGGGGCGGTGCGAGAGAGAGAAAGGAGGCGGTGGGTGGGTGGGGAGAGGGGCGAGCGCGGGGCGGGGGCATGGCGGGGCTCGGCCGCCGACACCCGACACCTCCCGCTCTGGCGGAGGCGGCGGCGGGTGAGTGAGCGCAGCGCGGCCGTGCGGGACGGGGCGGCCCCCGGGAGAGGCGAGGGATGCGCGGCGTGGCCTAAGGGAAGCGCTCCGTTCGCTTCTTCCCCACCCCACCCCGGCCTTTGTTCGCTGCCGGAGGGAGCGCGGGGGCAAAATGGAGGCGATCCCCCGGCCCTGCCCGCCGGCATTGGGGTGCGTTCTCCTTCGGACGGGGTGGGGGCGGGACGGGGCAGCCCCGAGGAAGAGCTGAGCTGTGCGGCATCAAGCGTGGCCACGCAGCGCCTTCAGTCAGAGCCGTAGGGAAAGCGCAGATAAAAAAATGACTAAAAGATGGCTCTGCGGCCTTAACGGCGCTCCCGCGGCCGCAGAAGCCTCCCGGGTGAGAGAGAGGTGCCCCCAGCGCTCCCTGTCCTCCTTGGGCTTCAGGTGGGCACCGTGGGCACGTCGGGGGAACTTCAGCCCCTCTGTCTCCAGAGGGTGTGAATAGCAACTCTCCGTAGTGAAGTTGAAACCAAACTTTTGTTTTCGTATTTGCACTTTAAATGTTATTTGTTCTGCTGTGTTGGGCTGCAGATGGGTGTGGGATTGGATGAAGGAGGTGGGAGCACAACTGAAGAGCTTGGGGGGGAACATCGAGATTTTGACCAAAGGAGGTGGTGAGGCAGCAGGCTGGAATAAGTGCAGTGATCCCCGAGCCTTTGGACATTGCTTGAAAACTGTTAAGAAAGAGTCAGCAGGATCTGAGTAGCCAGACATCCACAGACACCAGCAAATGCTGGATATGCAAAACAAAGCGGAACAGTCAGGATCGAGTGGCCAAACTTAAAGAAGAAAAAAAAAGAAAAGTTAACCTTCCTTCAAATAATCAAAGATTCAGTTACATTGCTGTCAGTTCTCCCAGCCTAGACGTACAGCTGGCTGGTATGGCTTAGAAAATAAATTACTAAGAAAATCTGTGAATAAATGCTAACTTTCTTTTGTTTCCTCCCATTCCACTTGCCTCTTTCTGTCTTTCAGATAGCTTCTTCCCTTTTCTAGGCTTGGCTCTGCTACCGACCTCCAGCGTACCCACTGGCAATCTCCTGCCCCTTTGGTTTCCCACCTAAAATGGTTTCCCGCGTCCTACAGGTAAGGTTTAATTGATGCAGACAAAAGAGTCTTTGGAGAGAGCGTGAGGAAATGTTGCTGGAAAATTTCTAAGCGGTGTTGTGCTGCTTCTAGGTGCTCAGCATGCCTTGGCCGCTCCTGCTCTGCTCACTCTGACCATGAGCAGCAATTCTTCCCTCGGCAATGGGAATGGTCTGAGGAACCTTACCACGCAGGAAGACGGTGTGGTCAGAGTCACTGAAGCCATCGCTATAATTGTCATCGCTGTTTTCATCTGCTTGGGCAACCTCATCATTGTTGTCACCCTCTATCGGAAGTCTTACCTTCTCACGCTGAGCAACAAGTTTGTGTTCAGCCTGACCCTCTCCAACTTTCTGCTCTCTGTCCTGGTGCTGCCTTTTGTCGTCACCAGCTCCATCAGGCGGGAATGGATCTTTGGAGTCGTTTGGTGCAATTTCTCAGCCCTGCTCTACATGCTGATCAGCTCAGCCAGCATGCTTACTCTTGGACTCATAGCCATAGACCGGTAAGTGGCTTTTCATAATGAGCGGTAACTAATTGCGCAGTCATTCCATAGGGTCACTTATTGGCTGTAGGCTGGAGAAGCAGTGCTGTGGATGACATTGCAGTTGCAATGTCATTTTCCTTCAGTCCCACATGAAATTTTGACACGGAGAAGAAGAAAACACTGTCATTGATAATATAGTAGTATACATTATATAGTAGTATACATTAACATCATTCCAATATGGTTTTTGCTGTTCATTGTTTGTGACATTTTTGTTGTTGTTCACCAGGTACTATGCTGTCCTTTACCCTATGGTATACCCGATGAAGATTACAGGCAACAGAGCAGTGGTGGCTCTTGTGTATGTGTGGCTACACTCCCTCATTGGCTGCCTCCCTCCCCTCTTTGGTTGGTCGTCTTTGGAGTTTGACCAGTTCAAGTGGATGTGTGTGGCAGCGTGGCACAAAGAGGCTGGTTACACTGCCTTTTGGCAGGTCTGGTGTGCGTTGTTGCCTTTTGTGGTCATGATGATCTGCTATGGGTTCATATTCCGGGTGGCGAGGATTAAAGCCCGCAAAATCCACTGTGGCAGTGTTGTCATTGCGGAGGAGGACTCCCAGAGGAACGGGAGGAAGAACTCCAGCACCTCCACGTCCTCCTCAGGAAGCCGAAGGAACGCTTTCCAAGGGGTTGTCTACTCTGCCAACCAGTGCAAAGCTTTCATAACCATCTTGGTTGTCATCGGTGCTTTTGTTATTACGTGGGGACCTTACATGATAGTAATTACATCAGAAGCGCTTTGGGGAAAAAACAGTATTTCCCCTGCCTTGGAGACGTTAGCTACGTGGTTGTCCTTTTCCAGTGCCATTTGCCACCCATTAATTTATGGACTGTGGAACAAAACGGTGCGCAAGGAACTACTAGGAATGTGCTTTGGGGATCGGTATTATCGTGAGTCGTTTGTTCAGCGGCATAGGACCTCGAGGTTATTCAGCATTTCCAATAGGATCACAGGTAAGACATTCTTAGTACCATTAAGAGCAATTCTTCATATCTGTGTCCAGTTGGCACGGTTCAGAACTCTGTAAACAAAGTGGGATGTTTCTGGAGGCTTCAGCAACCTTGTTTGGCTTATCACAGACGCTTGAAAGGAGAATGTACTTTTGGTGGGAGATAACTTCATCCTCTTAGCCCACTAAAGTTTTCCCTGCCAGAGAAGATACAGCAAATAAGTGAAGAAAAATAAGCTCTCTCAAACTCTTCTCATGTAACTGCTGTTTTGTTCTATAGAGATTTAAGCAATACTGACTGCACGTTTTGTGAGGGGGTTCAATCACCCTCCCTGAAGATTTTGAAGAGCTGTGCAGGTGTGGCATTGAAGGGCATGGTTTAGTTGGCGTGGTAGTGCTGGGTTGATGGTTGGACTAGATGATCTTAGTGGTCTTTTCCAGATTCTATGGTTTTGCCCCATATGCTGCACACTAGCTCCATAATACAGCGCTTTCAGATTCACAGATGTTATACTGCTCTTATTGCATTACAGTATTTCTGTAAGCTCAGATTTTATGATTGTGAAGAAGAGATCCTAAACACTGTGATACTGCGCAAAGCAGTAAACATATTTGGTGTGTCCCTTAGTTGCAGTCTGAGAGCTTCAGCTGCTCCGAACTTCTTTAAGTAGTAATGCAATGAAATTCTGATTATTAATTTTTTAATTAATTTTTTTATCCTTTTTCTGGTCCTGCTTAGAATCTTCCCCCCCCCCCCAAAATAAAAAGACATTTTCATGGGGTTCCTTGGGACATTCCAGTCAGAGGTGATAAATAAAGTTACCTAACTGGGAAAATATATAAGGAAAGGAAGAATGGCAAAGCTTCTGTTGTCTTTTTGCAACCTGGAGTCGCTGTTAGAAACTCCCATCTAAAGGAAGGAGTTGTGCAGCTGCATCACATCACAAGCTGCAAGTGATTTCTAATTCTCTACCCTTTACCAAATCTGTATCCTGGAGGTGATGGGGATGAGTACATTGGAAAGTGAGGTGGGAGGGAAAAGATAGGAAAACTTTCTCTTTCCAAGTGATAAGAAACTGATGATAGTTTCAAATGTATCGGGCGTACCAGCTGGATAGTGATTAAAACACACACACACATATATATATCTTTGTGCAGAATCCAAAGACAGCACTTATGTAAGAATCCTAGATTCTCCTCCTTCCCATATATGAGGATTAGAAAGAAGCCAGCTCTCTCAGTGCCCTGGTATTGCTATTAAATTCCTTGCTGTGCTAATGGCCTGTCTCACCTGCTGGTGGCCACCAGGCAGTTCTCTGGATAGAAGGTGTCTGGCAAGTGATCCCATCTCTCTGGGTGTGTGTGCTCAGTGTTCAGCCTGGCTTGCTGATAAAATGTGCAAATGGAGTGGGAGAGAGATGGTGTGGGTAGAAGAGAGGCTTGCCATATGGAAGGACTCCAAAGATACTTGAAAGCAACTCGCCTTATATTTCTACTTATAAGATGGAAAGTCCAGATGCTGCGCACTCTGGAAGAGCAGAGTAAGTTTTACAGATGTAAGAGTAAACAAGGTGGTAGAGTTGGTATGATTGTAAGTTCTTACTCTTATAGACAACCATCTACTGAGTAATGAGCATGAAACTCTCTTGCAGATTTGGGACTATCCCCTCATCTCACTGCCCTCATGGCAGGTGGGCGGCCATTAGGAAACAGCAGCAGCACAGGAGATACGGGTTTCAGCTGTTCACAGGATTCAGGTAAATAAAGGCTCTCGCTCTGTCAGGCAGGAGTTTGCACTTGTAGCTTGGCAAAACTCTCTGGGATAATCAGTGTGTTTACATACTCAGATGTCTCTTGGTGGATGGAAAACATGAAGAATCCGTTCCAGCTGTCACAACAAAATTGCTGCAGTTCTTTTCCTTCCTTGCTCTCAATATGTCTACTTGCAAGGAATAATGACCCTCCCTTGCTAATGCTTCCCGGGAACGGGGCGTACCACTTATGATTTTCTCCTTCGGTTTCTGTCATTCTTCTTGAACTTTGCGTGTATCTGCAAGGAACAGAGCAACAGAGTGACGTGGAGAATGCTTCTCTGATTCCTAGTTTGTAATAGGCTTTGTCATGTTGACCCTACAGTCTAAACATAACTGCATCAGATGGTTTCAGCTTGTGATTGTGTCACTACTTAAGATCTTTCGACTGAAGGTAGTTTGGAAAAGGGAAAAAGAGTTTTGACAGTAACTTTCTATGCAAAACTGTAACTAGATTTTTCTGGCAATTATTTCAGCTACCACTCCTTAACTGAACTGTAATTATTTTAAAGAGTAGTTCTGTTCTATAGACACCAGAGGGTGATCTTTTAACAATTGCTTGGTACCAGAGGTTTGTTTCTTACATTTCTAAGGGAAACGTATGGAGCTGGGTTTTATTCAGGCACTCATTTTCTGCTGGCGTTTTTATGCCTGCTGTGAGTATTCTGCAACTGTGTGCGACAAATGAGAGTAACGTCACGTGAAACCTGTTTTTGTCTGAAATCATTGTGTGTTACCACCATTTGAGGAATGATACCGAGCATCTTAAATGAACAAACCAAGTTTGTACCTTAGGCTATTAGACGTTCTGCTTCAAGGAAGAAAATATTTCATGTATATATCAGTAGGAGTCAACTGTTTTCGGTAGGCAGGCTCATACCCCAGCTGATCCACAGAACAACACAGAAAGTTGTTAACTTGCTTTATGCAACAGCTCCTTGTGTCCTTAAGGGAGTCATATGGCAGCACACGCACATTTCACTTTATACAGTGAACTGATAAACTTTTTATCAATGAATTGTCAACAGACACTAGACCTATGGAGAGGTATGTTGTCTAGACATGCATTTCCAGCAATGTCTTTCTCTCACTTTCTGTAAAATTGGCACTGGAAACATGTCCTTATTGTAAAAAGAATAGATTTGGGAACCAAAAGTATTGAAATGAATGTAGAGGGATGTGAAGTCACCACCTGGAGGAGTTAAGAAACCTGTGAAGACTCTTTGTCCCAGCCTGGTGCCATGTCACGGGATGCCATGAGAACAGTGGTAAAGATTACGCATAAGGAAGCTGTGCCTTGCAACACTGGCTTCTCTGAGGGCTGCTCTCAGCGTTGTGTTGGCATCTCCCCAGAATGCTTGCTCTGCCTCTGTCACCAAGATCACAAGGATGGACTAAGCTGCAGTCTTGCAGTTTGTATGAAAGCACTGATGTCAAGGTGAATTTCCTTGTGCTCGTACGCTGTTTTATATCGAAAAGATGCAAAGCCAAATACAGAGAGGTGAAATAACTGATAAACTGAAACCATTTTTTTCCTGCTAAAATACACTTAATGGAAATCAAAATAGGTTGTGAAAAACTGAATTGTAGAGGGAAATTCTCCAATTTGGATTTCCACTGAGGTCTGATTACAAGCAGGACATTTGGCAGCTGTTGTCTGCCCCTGAGGTGGTCATGGGCAGCCTCTGTCCTGATCAGTTGTGGAAGATGTCCTTGGCCTTACCCTTTATTTACAGAAGGCAAGGTTTCACCTTTGCATGATGTTCTATTGATGTTATAATCTCTGCAGCTGAACATTTTGGAGCCACTTGAGGTTTTATATCGCTAATGAGAAAAGAATTCCAAATCTTTTCAATGAAAACTCCAACCTCATTCACTTTGTGTGCAGTAATTAATTAAAGCTTAAATTTGCCTGCAAAATCTGGGTTTAGGCATCTTTTGGAGGAACTGTTGCAGACTGTAAAGATTTTGCCCCCACTTAACATTCTGGTTTCTCTCTTCGTGTGATTTTGTTCTTGTATCTGAGCATTGCACCTTTTCACTTTGAGAACACTTGCTTTGTTTCAGGAACAGACACGATGCTCCTTGAAGACTATAGCTCAGACGGCCCTTCTCTTCCACATTGTGTCTGTCCTCCTAGAAGAAGGAGTTCAGTGACATTTGAAGATGAAGTAGAGCAAATTAAAGGTGGGCTTAGGGGTAAGTATGAAAACGCTCAGAACAAAATACTTTACCTTCTCAGGAAGTCTCTCGGGACCTTTAGAATTGCCTGAAACTGTATCATAGAATCACAGAATGGCCTGGGTTGAAAAGATTCATTGATCTAAACATAATTGTGTTGTGTCTATTTTTGTTTTTAACTTTCTTGACTGGGCACATTTCTCGGTAGATATAGCTGGAAATGGATGAATCGTGCAACTTTTTTTCAGTCAGCTCATGTAGATCCTGCGGTAACAAAGTGTTACTGTGGTGATCTGGAAGTGTTGCGAGGTTAGTTTAAGGTAGACTGATAGTATAAGCTAGAAGTCTTGGTAATGAATGACTGAATTTACTGAGTAATAAATTATTGTGGTCAATGCACAAATGAGCAGAGTACCTCAAAGCATCGAGTACTGATAAAACCTAGCTCATTTTTACAATTATGAAATAATAAGAGTGCACATAGATCAGAATCATAGAATGGCTTGAGTTGGAAGGGACTTCGAACATCAGATAGTTCCCTCCTGTTGTGGGCAGGGCTGCCACCCACCAGCTCAGGATGCCCAGGGTCCCATCCAACCTGGCCTTGAACATCTCCAGGGATGGGGCAATTACAAGTGAGTTGATATTGAAGCCTTTGGATGGCCAGGCTGTTTGTTCTTATATACTGTTCTTTGTTTTTTCCCTTTCAGAAACTGCAAAGAATTCCGTTCTTCACGTAAAAGCTGATGTTCATAAATCTCTGGACAGCTACGCATCCAGTTTAGCGAGAGCTATTGAAGCTGATGTGAAAATCAGCTTGTTTGGGGAAGGTGCTTTACCAGGAGCTCTGTTTCCTGTGCGGACTCTGCCAGGAAGCGGAATGAACACACGGCGTGCCATCAGGCCCCATGCTAGTCAAAGACTTCAGCTTCAGAGCATCGATGAAGGGAACATTTGACAGAAGGAAAAGAACTGAATGAAACCACTAAGCAGGACCTACCATGTCTGTTACTGTTTTAACAGAAACAGGATACCTCGTTGGGACGTTTTCAGTGTTTTTTGAGCACTTGAATGTCAGTTGAATACTTGCATCAGCATTTTGCAGCAGTATTTACTTATTGTTTAGGGTGCTATTGGACTCCTTTTTGCCACATCTTAAGCCTGTCGTGCAGAGCATAGGAACACGGAGTTTGGTTTTGTCAACCAAATCATTAGTCCATTGAATCACATTGTCTCGTTTTGGCCGTAGCTGACACAGAAATGAAAAATGAAAAGTATGTGCAGTGTTTAATAATTGTAGTGACCCTTTTCTGAACATTTGGATCATCCATTTATACTTGATAGCTGGAGTGTTCTGATGAGAGCTTGTACATTGGTTACTACATGCAGCCTTACTATCAAGATTCCCAAATAACAGAGCATGGATTTCACTAAGGGACGACAGTTGATCTTTACAGGGAGCTCATATACATTATGATTCTTCTTACCCTAGCTAGTAGATATTTCTGGCCGTTTGTCAGGCTGCTAGGTATGAAACCTAATTGCGATTGCTTCTGCTTAACGAGACACCAGCTTCTCCAGATGCAATGGGTGGAAGCAGACCAGTGTTGGAAGTATCACAGAAGTATTAGAGAACACAACATTGCAGAGTTCTTAGTTTCTCTGAGAACCGCAATTCTCTTCCCTGCTTTTGCTTTGACTAAAAGATCACCCTACAGCTTCAGGAAGCTTGACAGGACATAAGGTATTACCACTTAAATCATATGTGCAGGATTCATCTTTTCTATAGAAGGAAATTCTATGGGTTATTTTTTAATCATGAGAGAGTGTAGAACTTAATAGTTACCTCAGTGCGTATATTTTTCGGAGTTTTAATTCATTAGTCTCTAGAATAAGACCGTTTAGCACTTACATTGCACCTTGCACATTCTAAGCACTGCACAGAATTTACCTTGTTAGGCCTGTGTGAGAGGGCTCATCAGCCCCGCTTGCCAAAGAAGAGGAATGCAGCAACGGTTGAGTCAGAAATGAAAGCAGCTGCAAGATGGAAAGATTTGTTATGAAAAGAGGGACGAAATGGATCTTATGAGAATGCCTAGTGTGAGGAACCTCTCTGTGCCTTCCTAGCCTGGACCTTTTCGTCCTTTATGGAAGTTACTGCCCTGCCTTAATGTTTATTTCAAGGAGATGGATCAGTAAGATATCCATTTCTTGAGTCAGTTTCTTGGGTGTCAGTAGCAAATGGACTTTTGGACCAAGGGCTGTATTTGTTTACTCTTATGTCTATTCCCCACTGTCTCTTTTTTTTTCTTAGAAGTGATCTGAGTTTTCGCATTGGATTCTTTGGAAATTGGAGGCAGACTGTTTATATCTGGTCAAAAAATCAAGGGCATGGTTGTTAAGTTATGCCTGCTTGCAACTTGCTCAAAGGCACAGAAACAAAAATAAAGTAGGTTTTGAGGCAAAGCCTCAGGTCTGTACTGATTTTAGATATCATTTTTGTCCATCTTCTCAATTCAGAAATACATTTCAGCACAAGCTTATGTCTATCTGTGGATAAAGCAGCTTGTCTTTGAACTAGCCTCAATCCATGACATTCCCACATAAGATTTAATTGCATGCTTAAAATTCAGTACATGGTTTGCTGATTAAGAACAGGCTCTTAAATCAAGAACACTTAAGTACCGTAAGATGGCTCTTTGAATAATGCAGAATGAAACGAGCTGTGGACTGGATGGAAAGCTGATGTTCTGAGCAGCAGTGTGTGTGTACCAGCTTCACACGCCTGTATTTCTTTTCACTTTTTGTGTGTTGGTTCTTTGGGGCACTTCAAAACCCAGATCCAACTGTTTGCCAGGAAATGCCCTGCGCTGAGGTTGTTATTGCTGTCATTAATGCTGCAATTGCAGTTGTTCATACTGGTCAGCGCTCCTTAAGGTATGTGCTTCCCTCAGAGGGCTTGAAGTGTTTTGTCTGCATCCCTTTTCTTTCACATTCCTGCTTCCAAATTAGTCGAGTCAAGTGCCTTTGAATGCAGAAAGGGCAAAGGCGGGTGAAGACCGTGCAAGGCCAAAACTAGTGGGGTATTTAGAAGCAAAAATGTTCCTGTCATGTGTGAATGCACAAAATCAGCTGTTTTCTAAAAAGGACATTTTTCACAATGATGCTGAGCCAAATTCAGTCTTCAGGCTGATCAGCGAGGCTGTGGCTGTTCACACCAGTACTGAATTGGGCTCTCAGTGTTCATTTCACTAATCCATTATTTAGTATGACCGTTGTTAGTATTTTTGCTAATGAAATTATAGCCTCTCTGTATTTCTGTTATTGCCAGCATCACTTTGTCATAAGTTAATGCAGTAATGCACACAGTTTGTAAGATTGTATCCCTCCCGTCTTAAATACAGAAGGAGAAAGTTTCTAATGGTCCAAGATGTTTGTTTATAATTAATTTGTTTATAGTTAATTTTAAATTAAAGCTACTTAAAATGCTTCCATGTAAAAAGAAATATATTGAGCTTAGTGTATCAACTTGGCAACGCCCTCCGGTGAAGAACGTGTCCCTGTGTAGGAAGGCTGTGTGGCGAGCCCAAGGGTCTCGGCGAGTCAGGAGGAACACCAAGCTTAACAGTAAGACAGCTTTCTCAGCTGAGAGGCGTAAATCGGGGCCTCCTTCCTTTAAATGCTCGCAATTGTGGACACCCAAGTGAAAAGCAGGCGGCTTTTCGAGAGCTGGAGCGCCTGAGGCGACCGTAGGGGTGCCGGCAGTCCCGCCCCCTTGTCCGCGTCAGCCAATAGCAGTGCCGCCTCCTCCCGCCCTGTCGAAAAGAGGAACGGAGCGAGGGGCGGAGAGAAGTCAAAGCGCCGAGGCGATTGGCTGTTCCGTCCCGATTGGGCGGTCCATCCGCAGACTCTCGGTGTGATTGGTCGGTTTGCAGGGAGGGGGCGGGGCAGTTGTGCGGCGATGGAGGCGGTTGTGTGCGCGGAGCACGGTGAGGGGCGGCGGGGTAGGGCGAGTTTGCGGGCAGGTTGTCGTTGTCGTGTCTAATTCGTGTCGCTCTTCAACCCCCTGCAGGCTCCCTCTGCCTTCTGAAGACCGGCGTCCGCGATGGCCCCAACAAGGGGAAGAGCTTTTACGTCTGCGGGACGCAGGCCCCGGCGCCGTGCGGCTTCGTCCTGCCGGCTGAGTGCGTGCGGGGCCCGAGGGCGGGAGGGACCGAGGAGGGACCGAGGGGCTGAGTGAGCTGGAGGGCTTTGGATGTTGACTTCAGGGACATTGGGCGTCGTGTCAGGAGTTCTGGGCTTTATTTTCTTTGCTAAATGGTCTTTGAGAAGGTTCTCCGAGTGTTTTGTCCCAAGGCAGTCTTTGGGCTGTCGCTGCGCCTTTGGTGGCTTGTGTTTATTTTTCTTTTCCTCGTTTCAGTGTTCCTCCTTCGTACTGTTTGGTCCATGAGGGGTACATGGTGGAGCTGCAAATCCTGGTTCAGCAGCAGCTCAAAGATGAGTACCAGTAAGTTCCTATGAGTGAGAGGTCAAAATTGGCCGTACAGATGTGGATGTCTGGAACTGCACAGGGATGGCTGACCTGCACATCCCTTCTACAGCTAAAAAATGGCCTCAGGTCTTGAGGCCTTTGCTTAGTCTTTTCAAAATGCTCAGGTTTTTTATTAGTGAATGGGGTCCCGGGCAGCCTGATCTGGCAGGTGGCAAACCTTCCCGTGGCAGGGGGTTAAAGCTTGATGATCTTTAAGGCCCCTTCCAAGCTAAGCCATTCTGTGATACAAAACAACCCCCCCATATCCTAAGGAAGTATATTCAGAGAATAATAATTGGGTAGCAAGCTTTGTTACCATCATTCATGAGTTTGGTATGCACAAGTCTGGATGTGAAGCTCAGATCCAATAACGTTTTCAGTGCCACACCAGTTTTTAAGGAACAGATAGGGCTCCTCTAATGGCACTTTCACTTCAAATCTTGCTTTATTCTTTTGTAGGTTGTTTTACCGATGCGTTAACAGTAAGTTGAATGGGAAGAAATGGTGTGGAAGTGTGCCATGGCAGGTATGAGTGTTTCCTTTATATCGCAGTGTCACCTTATTCCAGCATGACTTCATTCTAACTGCTATAATTGCCTCCGAGATCACATAGTGAGAGACTTTGTGTTTGCCAGTAGAAAACCTTATTGGTCTGTTGTCCTCCATTTGAGACTTCTGACTGCTAAATTGTGGGAAGTAATCAGTGTTCTCCAGTCTTCCAAAGCAACCAACCAAACAAAAAACCCCACAAAAATAACCTTTGGGTTTGCTTTCCAGCCATCCTCCTTTCCTGAGAATAGCGCTGTTAGGACTTGATCCCCAGAAGCCATGGGAATAGCTGAGGGAGCAGGAAAACAGCAATGTTGTCTCTTTTTTTCCTTGCAAAATGTTTATCCTGCCCCTGCTAAATTGTAGGAAAGATGATGTTTGTAGAGAATGAAGCCTTGCTTGAAGTAACTGGATTGTGTGTCTAGTTAACTAGCTTTATTACTGGCGTATTAGCACTTAGCTACTTATGTGTATTGCAGGATTCAAAAGCTGCCAAAGCATCGAAAAAGTTAGAATCGCAGCCGAAGGCGGCACCTGTCTTCAATCCCAGTGGCCAAAGAAATCCATTCAAAGTGATAGACAAAAATTGTGAAGCATCATCCTGGAAAGAAATTAAGCAAGGCAGTGGAGGGGAAAGTAAAGCAAAAGGAGTCGAAGCGGAGAAGGATAATGTGGTGGAGTCACATAAAGAAAAGAAGTCCAGCTCTGGGTCCTCCACAGAAAAGGAACATCTAGAAGGGCTGAAAACTGAAAAGGAACAATCCAAGGGGCGCAGCAGTGGTCCAGAACTTAAGGAAAGCACAGTATCCAAATCTCAACTTTGTCCTCCTGAGACTTGGAAAGGGAAAAACAGCCATGAGGATAAAGAGAAGTACGGAGGAAGTGGCAGGGAATCCAAGAAATCTGAATGTGTGGAGAAAGAGCCAGATGGCAGAGCTGAACTCCTCCCAGTCAGTTTTGAAAAGCAGAATACAAATAGCAAGTGTCCAGAGAAAGAGAAGTATAAGGATAAAAGCTTAAAAAACTGTGGGGATAGGAAAAACAGAGAGAAAGAATGCACTGGTGGGAAGAATGGAGAGATGAAACCAATGCCCAAAGAAAACGCGACTTCCACAACAGTACCACAAGTGGCATCACAGTGTGCTCTACCAAAGCAAGGAGCAACAGCAGCACCATTCAAGACACAAGTCAGGCCAAGTCTGGAACAGCCTGCTGATGAAGTTTCTGACAGTGACAGTGATGAAGCAGTACTTGTTTATTCCTCATCGGATGAAGGTGAACCTGAGAAATCAGTTGAGGCTTTGCAACCAAGCGTGGCTCCTGCAGGAGCATCAGGGAAGAGTACCCAGGAGATGTCTTTGCTAGGAGCTGCAGCATCGCTTCACATGGAAGGACCACAAGACCCTAAGGCTCTTCGTAACCATCTGGAAATCCAGCTGAGGCAGAAGAAGGTAACTCATTTACCTCTTATTCCTTACGTTGTTTTGTTTTCTACTCAAGTTGACTTCCTTCACTTGCGACGGCAATTGTAATATTATATCCCAACAGAGTAGAACTGCTGAAATATTTGGAGCGTGTGAGAGAATGGGCCATAGGGAGGGGAATAAAAAAAACATGCCAGTTTTTTTTTTTTAAGCCACTTATGAGACACTGACCCCTAATGTAACCATCTGCATTTAGATGTGCTTAATTTTAACTTGCCTGAGTTTGTGTGTGCCTTATATTTAGTTTGTGTAAGATGTAACTGTGCAGCCAGCTTAGACTTTTTCAATAATGTTTTTGTTTCTCATGGGCTTGTGTAGGAAGAGTGATGTAGCCACGAAAACCTGCACTAAGATTAAATAAGCTTTCTGTCTGTATAGAGATGTGCAAGTAGTTTGGATGCTGGATGCTTTGTGAGATGTTAAGATCATCCGAGCTACTTGATTACCTGGTCATCCTGTTTTGTAGGACTATGATCCCTGCATCCTTCCATCTTTTCTGAAGTATACGAATGGCTAATTTCCCTTCTGCTAAAAATACCATTTAATTGCACTAAATGGCATGTAAATGCTTTTGGAGGTTGTAGAACTGCATTCAAGTAGGAATTACTGCGGTAGAGGATGAATGTTTCTGAACCTTGATTGTTCCCTACTTGGCAGAAGGCTTGGTAAAGCACATTCAGGTTTGGGGTTCATTTTTGTTGTTGTTTGTTTTCCTTTGCAGAGTACCTTGGCTACAGTGAACATTCAGGTGCTGCCAGATAAAGGGCAACGGTTAGTAAAGCAAGTACAGGATTTGGAAGCTGCACTCAGTGCTCTTAACATTTCAACGACAGATACTACAGAAAAAGGTAAGGCTACTTTTTTTTTCCCCAAAAAAACTTTGCAAAATGTTTTGTTTCTCTGAGAACTGGGCAGGTAGGGTTTAACTTCAACTTTGTTGCAGTGTGGAGTTATGCTGCTTATGTAGGAGGTTGGTTTTGGAATCTGTGTCTGGACATAAAAATTAACGTGAGCAAGATAAGCAACTTCTGGTTACTCCAGACAACAAGCAGTCGCAATGCCTTGTGCAAGATCTGATTTAAAGCAGGATTCTTCTCCAATTCTTCCAAGGGAGGGAACGAGTCAGATTTCTTGAGCCATTTGGTTTTGAAAGATGTTTCTGACAGGAACTGTGGAACACTGGAAACATTGTGCAGAACTGACCTTATGTAGGCGTTAATCTGATCACAGTTGCAAAGCTCGCTGTGTTTGTATAAACTATACACTGAGGCCTGAGCTGAACTGCATTGGCTGTCTAGCAGGACCAGGCTAAGAGCATGCATGTGAACAGCTGTGGTGGCTCAGCCAGTGTGCTAACCCACTACCTTGCTGTTAGATCACTGTGGCGAGTTAACCTTTTGCAAGCCATTGGGCTAAATGAAGACCCTTCTTTGGGCTGTAAAGCAAGGCTATGAGCTCCATTGTGCAACCTTTTCACCCTGCAATTCCTTTCTTAAGGGGAGAACAGTTCAAGCAGTGGCTGTTGTGAGGAACCTTTGCCTAACTCGTTCAGCAGACCAGGTGGTACGAAGCTGATAACACCGCTGCCTCTTGGGGATCATAAGGCAGGGACCTCTTCAAGCTCACACAGTCACCCCTCTGCTGCGACCTTGGGTTCCAGTGAATATTTTGGCCATGGTTTTGGAAGTAAGTATTGAAAGCCTATTCATTAAAGAACTCTGACAAGGACTAGGCCTGACAGAATCCCGCCAACTGTGTGTATGTAACAGTTTCTAAACCTTTTTTGTTAGCATGAGTTGCATATTTTGCCCTGGGCATCTGTAGCTAAGCTACTGCAATAAATGCTTGAGATGAAAAACCTCCAAGGGAGAGTTAGCTTTCTAAAAAACACTTCATATATAATACTTTATCTTTTCAGTGAACTCTGGTGTGCAGAATCTGTATGGAGGAAGAATGACAGAAAACCGAATTAAGGCTGTGCACAGTGCAACAAATGATGCTATTAATCATCTTCACAAATGTCTAGAATCCTGTCCAACAGAGCAGACGGTAGCTGAGGATCCCTCCGGTTTGAAAGTGAGTTGGCAAGGATGGATTGTAGTAGGGCAGCTCAGCTGGATGATTTGCTACAGGAAGCAGAAGCGTCTGAACTTCTCAAGGTGTTGTCTTCTAATTCTGTCTCATCCTCTCAGGTTCCATTGCTGCTGCACCAGAGGCAAGCACTTGCATGGCTGCTTTGGAGAGAGAGTCAAAAGCCATGTGGAGGAATTCTGGGTGAGTGACAGAATGGGAAAGTACCTTTTTGAGGAGAAGAGATAGAACAGCAAAAACTTGACATGTAACTTATTCTGAAACTGATAGTTATTTTGTAGATGCATAGAGGGACTATTAACCCATTACTGTATTATATCCTGAAATAGACGTGTATTTTTGTTTTCAGTATTGCCAGGGCGTTTGCTGCTCTGGTAGTTACTTCAGCGTAGATGTGAGTTAGGCAGGCACATTTCTGTTGGTCATTGTAACGTGCATGTCTCTCTTTCCAGCGGATGACATGGGCCTGGGGAAGACTCTAACGATGATTGCTCTAATTCTGACCCAGAAGCAGATGAAGGCAGAGAAGGGAAGCAAGAAGTTAGAAATGTGGCTGTCCAGAAACGGTACAGAATCATTTATATTGTACAATACATGCGTTCTGATATAATGCCATTTGAAATGCATAAAGCATTCTGGTTGTAATTTTTGTAGGTTAAAGCCTACTAAACCAATAAGCTGTCTGCGTTTACTTCCCTTCTGTAGGAGCATCCCATTGGGAGTAATTTTTACTGTAGTCCCTTGCAAAGCCTTTTGCTAGCTCAGTGGCAAGTGATTGAGTGAGTGTAGGATTTTCCAGCTCATTACTTTATATACTGCAAGCATTTTTGTTGGTTATTTCACCAAATCAGGTAAAACCTGCATATGCAGTATTGAAAAAATACTGGATGTTTGCATCATTTTCTTAGCGTGAGGGCTTAAGTGACTCCTCACCCCTCTGTGACTGATCTTTTTTCCTTCTCTTCGCAAGATTATTTCTTTGTTCGCAGAGATACAGAGTTTTTTGTTTGGGTGTTTGTTTTTAAGAAAAGTTATTGCTTCTGTGTCAACAACCTGTCACTGTCCCCATATTCATGCAATGACTCGGGATGCTTTCTTTGTGTTTGAAAGTTTCCTTTTTCTTTTAAACGTGGCTCCAAATGGTGACGTCAGTCCAGTTTTCTTAACTGTTGTGACTGTTGGAAGTTTTGTTTCTGTGGAATGATGTGAAGATGCTAGAACCTGCCTGCAATATTTTCTTGCAGATTCTACTGTTATCCCTTCATGCGGCACTTTGATTGTTTGTCCTGCATCCTTGATCCATCACTGGAAGAAAGAGATTGACAGACGTGTGGCCTTTGGAAAACTGAGGGTCTACTTGTACCATGGGCCAAACAGAGATAAACATGCAGAGGTGTAAGTGCTAAATTGTAAACATGACCAAGAAAAGTTAAATACAACTTAACAAGAGATTATGTACATCAGAGTTGAAATTCATTGGTGGTAAAATGTTGGAAGAACCTAAAAGGGTCAGGCTGCTGTCTGCCATCATATTTTACATAGCAAAGCCTTTACAACCTATACCCATGCCAGGTGGTTCTGGTGCAGGCTGTTATTACTCCTGATAACAAAAACAGTGTATGTCTTTTAATGCACATCTCTTGCTTGCAGAGAATAAGTAGCAGTTTCTTCCACACTTGTGCTTTGTAGTTATATTATCATCTTTATGTGTACACCTGAAAATTTTCTATACCACTTCAGGCTATTCTGAGCAGCTTTTCTGCATACCACATTCACATGTGGTGTGGATTCTTTGTCTCTTACTGCCTTCTTGAATTTATGTATCTACATTCAGTGTCTAGTGAGACCTGAGATAATGGAGACCGTCTGGCATTCCTGCAGTGAAGTTCAGTCTTCTATAGAATTGCATATAGCTCTTGTAGAACCATGTTGTTCTTAAACCTTGAGCTTTGCAAAATGGATTCTTCATTCATTCTTGCTTCTGATTCTTACTGTTCCTTGATGCAGGCTCTCTGAATATGATGTTGTTGTCACAACCTACAGCCTTATCTCTAAGGAGGTTCCTACGAGCAAAGAGGAGGGGGAATTCCCTGCTAAGGACCATGAAGTGGGGGTGAGAAGCCATGTTGTTGATAAAAGATTGTCCTAATCTTTCTGTTTTGAGGTGATACACAATGTTATTGTTTCAGGGAGCACCCAATGCTACAATGAGCAAAGGACAAGAATCATTTTTCCATAAGTATACTATTGTGATTGCGCAATAAAAACAAAGTCATGAGAGAAAGTATTGTGAGGTGCAGAGAGGCACTTTAGATTGCCTAGTAAGGTTATTGCTCTATGTTAAAAATAGTCTTTTTCTTTCAGAGCGGGTCATCTCCCTGTTCCCCTCTGCTCAGAGTAGCTTGGGCTCGAGTTATATTGGATGAAGCTCACACTATTAAAAATCCAAAGGTTCAAACCTCCATAGCTGTGTGCAAGCTGAGAGCTGGTGCCAGATGGGCTGTCACTGGAACACCAATACAGAACAACTTGTTGGACATGTACTCTCTTCTGAGGTGAGGAAACTGACTGTATGTGAGGCACACAGATAGGGCTCCAGTTCCAGTGATTCTTCATTGACAAAGTGCTGAAGTTGTTTCTATGTTGGAGTGATCCCTGAGGTAAAAGGGATAGTGAGGCACAGGATGTAAATGAACCAACCCATGTGCCTACTGCTGTGTGAAACTATTCTGCTTTCATGGAAGAAAAAGGGAAAATTACTTAAGATCTCCTATGTTTTCAAGGAGAATATCCACAAAACCAATGTTAATGATCAGAATTTTTGTGCAGTAATACTTGTTCCTAATAAGTCTTTAAAGAGAGATATGCTATTAAGTGGAAAACTGGCTTCTCTAAGCAAATGATCAACAGGTTAAACTCTATGTTCCCTTGTTGCTGAGGAGAAAAAGTAAATGGTATTGGAGAACCAGAAAACTTGCACTTAAAATTAATTTTGGAGAGTTGAAATTAATTTTCAATTAAGAGGTACGAAATTTGGAATTAACAAATGGGGAGGCTTTTTGGCAAGTGGATGTGCTTCTTGGTGTGCGTTGTTTGAGTCATAATGGGCTAAGAGGATGTTATGGGTACAGAATCAGAACTTTTGCTATGCTAGTGATGGTCAGGCCTTTGACCAAACAAGTTATAGATGTCATTGAAATGGAAGTGTTTGGTTGCTTCTTGCTGAATTAGAAATCGTTTGCTTTAAATAACAAGGAATTTTGTTTTGGTCGCTCAGGAGTAACTGAAGAGCTTGGTATGAAGTTTCTTTACCTTCTGTTTTAGGTTCCTACGTTGCTCTCCTTTTGATGAGTACAAGGTGTGGAAATACCAGGTAGATAACAACACTAGGAAGGGAGGAGATAGACTAAGCCTTTTAACTAGGAGCCTCTTATTACGGAGAACTAAGGACCAGCTGGATTCAACTGGAAAGCCCTTGGTAAGACCTAGACAATCATCTCATCACTTTCCTTGCAGCAGCCAGTTAACTCTTCACATGCATATGTTTGCTAATGGGTGGGTTTTCCTGTCTGCTGCACTTTCTTGAGCAAGAGGAATAAATCCCTGTGGGATGCTGTCTGCTTATCCAGAATGCAGAGATATATGGGAAAATGAAACCTTTTAGTTATAAATCAAATGCAGAAGAGAATGTGTCAAGCAATTGCAAGTAGACATCCACATAATAGTGAGCTAATGTAGGTCTCTGAGCCAAATCTCTGAATTAAAACTGCAGTGTGAAATGGGTTTGGTGTGTACTGGGGCATTGGCTTTCTCCATTATTCCTTAATTATTCCTATTCTGTTAATCTGAGTTATAGGTTATAGTTTTGCTTACTGTCTGATTCTGAATGGGAAGCTGAGAAGCTACTTTGGCAGTGCAGTAAATTAATTCCTCAGTCATAGCTATACAGCAGCCTATCCGTAGTTTTCGTGCCTTTTGATATGACTTGGAATAAAGATTTTCATCCTGAGTGTTAACCAGGTTACTCGGAATTCTGTGCATGTCTGTGTTGTGTCATAATTCATTAATATAAATGACTTCATAGATAGCTGTTTTTTTCATTAGAGACATTGAATACTATGTTAAATATTGGGACACTGGTTTTTGTGATGCTGTATAAGATATTGTTGCAAATGTATATCTGGTGCTGTCTATCTTCAGGTATCTTTGCCACAACGTAGCATGCAGTTGCATCAGTTAAAACTTTCAGCAGAGGAGCAGTCCGTATACAATGTGATCTTTGCAAGATCCAGGTATGAATGTGAAAAGAAATACAATACGTTGTGATTTTGTTTCTTACTGATATGAAAAATTAGAATGGTTAATCCATTTTAGATGAGAAAATCTTTTGGACAAGCTCAGACTATTCTTTCCCCATTTCTGACTATTAGTCAAGAGTAGAATTGCAGAATAGTTTTCATTGGAAAAGAAAATGTGGTTCCAGCCCTCCTGCCATGGAGGAGCACTTGGAACTGTGACAGTAATTCTTAAACAGTGATGTCCCAGCACCTGTGTAGAAGACAATTTGTCTTCTGTACCTTGTGATATTATATGGTCTGAAGTTATGCTGGCCTCTCTAGGTGGCTGTAAAGCAAACCAGCAGCACCTTGTGTTCTCATGGGGGTCTCTTTCACCAGTGCTACTGTAGTCTTCTTTCCTTGTAACTGTGTAATTAAAGATATCCTTTTGTATTTTTATGAAGAGTGCTGTCCACTGGGCCATGGCTCTTGTTATACTCAGGGTATTCTGATAATCAGACTTACTAACCTTATGCTTTCCAAAAGCACGTTTGAAGAACTGCCGCTTGCAACACCAGGGGCCTAGGTTCGAATCCCCCCTGTGGCGCAAGTGGTAAAACTGCCGCGCTGCTGCACAGAGGGCTCGAATCCCGGGGGTTGGACTCAATGATCTCTAAGGTCCCTTCCAACTCGCACGATACTATGATACTATGATCTTGTTAATATACACTCCTGAAGTCCGAGTTTTGTTTAAGGGAGTATGAGAAAGTAAATAATTAAAGAAACGCTCCTTAATTCACCATCAGCTTGCTTGTTAAGCTCAAGTGCCTCTTGCCTTTTTTCTTGCTGTAAATTCCACAGTCTTTATCTTATTTTTCCAGGTCAACGCTACAGTCCTACCTAAAGCGGCAAGAGCAGAAAAATGAAGGCAAAGAGCATGCTGGGAATAACCCATTTGAGAGAGGTTTGAGCATGCTCTCCCATGAAAATAATTGCAGAAGTAACTCTTAAGTGCACAGTTAGTGAGGAACAAACCTGGCCCCATGGGGCATCAAGATTTAGACATTCTTAGGAAAATGTTTAGCTGCTTCCATGCTCTTGTAAAGAATCTGGCTTGGGGCTTGAAGCCCCTGTGACACCTCCTCCTGCTTAGCTTTCAGGGAAGTCCTTTTTAGTTATTGAAGAATCTGCCAGTCTGTCCATTGGCTGTGGGTAATAAAGGAAGGTATGAATCAAGGGATACCAAAGCAATTATCAAAGTTTGTTGGTATTCCAATGGTCTGTTCCCACTTTTGTGGCTCTGGGAAATTTTCTTAACTTCCCTGGCTCTCCTTCTGAAATAAAGGTGTGATTGCCCAGACAAGAAGTGTCAGTATAAGAAATGTAATATTTTGATTTGTGTTGTCATCTGGTTTTGTTTGTTTCTTTGTTAGTTTTGCTTTTTTAAGGGAGATTGAGTACCCGTGTTAAATCAAGTGTTTGTTTGTGTGCTGGTTAAAAATGCTTGCTGGGCAGTGCTTGGAAGTGCCTCCAAGATCTCTTGTTGTTCTCTGTTCCTTCCTTGGCAGTTGCACAAGATTTTGGCTGCAGTCAGAAGGAATTCCTAGCAAGCTCTCAAAGTGCTTCCCAAGTCTCAAGTACTGCCCATGTCTTGTCTATGCTGTTGAGGCTCCGTCAGTGCTGCTGCCATCTCTCCTTACTGAAAGTGGTAATTGCATTGTGTTGCAATAGTGGTGGTGTGGAGGGGTTTATTCAAGCGTTTGTGTAATGCAGTGAACTTTTTAACACTGTTGGATCACTTACCTAGGGGTTTATGAATGGACACATTCAGTAGGGTGAGTGTACACCTTAGAGAGTTTCCCAGTATGACCTGTGAGGGGAAGCTGTGGCTCTGGAAATAGCTTTATTCACATCAAATAAATAAATAAATAGGCTTTTAATGGCAAAGGATAAGTCTTGATCTTAACCAAATCTTGAAAAGTGTTTAAGTCCACAAGTACAGCCTTTATCAATGGCTTGTGTGTGACTGAGTTCAGTAAGTGCCTTGACTGAAGTTACCTCGCATTAAGGAGACTGATCTTTCAGAAGCTTGTTACTCTGCAGTATAAAGCAGCTGCCGAGTAAATCCAGATTCCTAGAGAAAGAGCATAGATTTATCCCCTAACAAATCTTGAGTGATGTGGGATGATTCTGAGACCAGATCACAGAAGATGGCTGGCCTCATATACTTGCCCTACAAATCCTACTTGGGCTGGAATATGAGGATAATGTTTCTTTATGGTGTTGTATCCATATTGTGTAACATAGCTCCTTTCCAACTTGTTGACCTCAGCAGACATTGCACAGACTGTAGAGAAGCACTGAGCTTGATCTCTGGCTTGGCTGACATCTCTTACTATATTGCATTTTTCTTGCAGGCTCTAGACCAAGTTAATTTGACCAGTGAAGGCCTTTCTCTCTCCATTGAGGAGCAACTTGGTGCTTTGACCCTGTCTGAGCTTCAGACTCCTGATTCCAAGTCAACAGTCTACCTCAATGGCACAGCTTTTAAAACAGATCTCTTTGAAATCACCAAGGAGAGCACCAAGGTATTCTGATCTTCTGGCCTCCCTTGAGAAGCTTGGTTTCAGAACTTCTCCTTTTAAACTGTTAATGAATTGTCACACGTTGCTAATTGCAAAGCTGACAGTTTAGGTGTAATCACAAGTTTGCATCTCTATTAAAGCTATGAGAACTTGATGCTGATAAAACATCAGTGAAAATCTTGAGCACTGGATTCATAACAGGCTAGAAAATGGTTAGGTGTGAGCGTGGTGCTTGTGCAGAGCATGAGGAGAGGTTGCAGTAACTTCTCACAGAAATGCTGGACTTTGTAAAATGTGTTTGTATGACTCCGTTTCTTACTTACAATTATGAATGTATCTTGAAAGTCTGAGCATGGTAAAAGATAGAGGTGAAGAGCTATTTTGATCACTTTCTGTTTCGTGAAGAATAGTTAAGCACGACCTAGGTTATGATACCGAGCAGACATATTCTTTTTTCTTGCAGGTATCTCACCTCTTAGCTGAACTGAAAACTATTCAGAGTCACTCAGAGTCTCAGAAAAGGTTTGTAGATGTCCCCTTTTATTAAGTCTCATTGACTGAGAGAAGCATGTCTTTTGACAGCGTTTGTAGTTTAAAACAATTGAATACAGACTCCAGGAACGGTGAAATGGGGAAGCTACTACAACATATGAAAGATGATTGAGAAAAATCTAATAAAATGTAAGAGAGCAAGTTAAGAAGTAGAGTAGTGTAAACGTAGCAGGGGAGTGCGTGAGGAATATTGAGCTTTGAGGCCCAAGCAGACTCTTTTCCTCCTAAAATAGGATTGAGAAGAATTTGGTCCTGCTCCTGGGGCTTTGTGATTGTTTTTGGTAAGCGGTGTTGAATGCACTTAGAGATATGTGGCTGGAAAGTAGTAACAGTTGTGTCATTATGTACAGGGCCTGGGGGGCGCAAGCTCTCTTCAAAAGATTATTCCTACCAAAAGAATGAGAACACCAACATTAATTCCATTCTCTCAGAAAAAACTTAGTGAACGATGACCGCCTTCCCTAGTGTTTAATCCAAAGAATGTGGGGAGAGAGAGAGAGACCTTGAGAAATCCAAGTTTGGTAGAAAATGCTACAATTTGAGATTGGTGGCTGGCAATGTAAAATCCAAAAACAGTGGTGAAAATAGAGTTACTTTGACTCAAGTTTGTTGGTTATTAGCCCTGTGCAGCAGATTGTGTCACTAAACTTAATAGTGAATCTATTTCTGAACTGGGAGGGGACTTCTGCGTCCAGATTGCAATTGGGAATAGTGCCTGTCTCACTGTCCTCTTGGGTGAGACACTGCAGTAACCAAGCTCTCAGACTACACATAGGATCTCTTCTAAACTCCTTGTTCTCTTTCTCCAGTGTTGTTGTGTCTCAGTGGACAAGCATGCTGAAAGTTGTGGCTGTGCACCTCCAGAGACTAGGGCTGAAGTATTCAATACTGGATGGCTCTGTTAATCCTAAACAGAGAATGGATGTGGTAGAAGAGTTCAATAACAATCCCAAAGGGCCTCAGGTATGAAATCACAGCAGGGAAGCAGTTGCTGGTACTGTTATGAGCAGTTACAATAGGTGACTTCATGATTTCATTTACTGCCACTGCTTTCATTTAGAATCTAGATGTCAAGATCAACAGGGAAAGGGGTAGCTGTAAAAAAACATATGTAGAATTCTTGACTAGGAGCAGTTGTGGGAAGTTCCTTTGGATGTTAACTGTTCTGAACTGGACATCTGACTTAGAAATTAGTACAAAGGCTGTCCAAATCTTCAGTGTTTTCAAAAGATGTAGTGTATAAGCTATGGGGCCAACTAGCTCCACTCAGAACAGATTGGGTGTTTCCAACTCCTGTCGCTGCACTGGAGGATTTCTCTTTCTTTATATCCCCTGCTTGCCAAGGAACCTGTAAGATTGTCTTGCTGTTCTGCAGCACTGCAGATACCTTGTGCCAGGCTAGAATCTTTTTTGAGAAGAGAGGATGACAGTTCAAACTGTGAATGAAGGCAGGTTAAGAAGAACATATCTCACCCCAGGATAAGAACAGGGAGATAGGAATTGGGGTGGGATTTCAAAATAAGGTGACCTCGCTGTAACTTCTTTCACTGTCAAATATTTTGTTGTTTTTTTTTTTTAATGCTAGTGAACTACAGTTCTGTCCATGAAAATAGTTCCTAGTTTGTTTTTGCCAAGAGAAGGAATCTTGCCAAACATCTAAAGAAGTCTGAATCCAAATTCATTATTCATAGTGGTACACTTTGATCTAAACACTGACATTGCTGTAATTTAGGCAGGACAGGCTGCCTCTTCCAAGGGCAGATCTGTGACTGGGAGGGGAGTAAGTGATGCATTAGCTTGTTTAAGAAATCTGGAAAACAAATTGCTATCTGGAAAGCATCTTTCTCCTTCTGGATTCGAACGTAAACAAAAGACAACTTGTACGAGCTATATGAGTAGCTAAGTTCTTAAACAAGATCAGTGTTTTTAACATACTAAGAAATTTAGCAATAAAAATATATAACAAATAGCTCTGTACTTAACAAATTCACTTCTTTTCTTGCTGTACAAGAATCTTCTCTCGATTGATCACCTGTTGTCTTCCCTTTCTTCCCAGCTACTCATCTTTTTCTAAGCATTAGGTTATGTGTAAGCAATGTGAAATGAGTGGCAGGCCATTTCAGTCCACTTGCTTGTGTTTTAAGTAATCCTGATTCTTAATTCATAGCCAGTGCTAATTGGTGCCACTGTTGGCAACAGGCTGTTGTCATCAGAAAGGCCAGTCACTTAAGTGGGGCATAGAGAGACAATGAACTTTGCAGTTCTTTCTCTAGTCCTTAAACATTTGTCAGTATAATAGATATGGAATGTCAAGCTTGTCTCTCTTAGAGCCCTAACTTCAGTGTCCAGCCTTCTGTGCCTCATTAAGTAATATCTGGCAGGCTTCCAGACACATAATAAATAGATATATAGATATATATGTATAAATAGGATAAACAGATCCTTTGGTATGGACTTTATTTCAAATTAATGTGGCATATATGAAGCATTAATTTTCTCTTATCTCTGTTTTGGCCTTTGAAGGTGATGTTGGTCTCTTTGCTGGCTGGAGGCGTTGGCCTGAACTTGACTGGAGGAAACCACCTGTTTCTTCTTGATATGCACTGGTAAAGAAAACTAAGATTTCCATCTATGTGGAAGTATGTAGGGCACGCTGCTTTCTTCCATACCACGTGTGTTGTGACTTCTGATACAGCTGAGTAGGAAGGAATTGTTCAGCTGAGTGTAAGGGCTAATGATTAAGTTGTAGAGAAGTGTTTTACTACGGCCTTCTTCCAAAATACTCTATCTCGGATTTGTCTACCCAGTGCTCACAGCCACAAAGTACAGTCCTGCTGGGCAAAAATCCCTGGCTTTAATTTCAAGAAGCCAATAAATAAAGGTGCAGTAATGCCTACAGGGAATTTGTATTGAAATAAATAAGATTGTCTTGAGAATCATCGGTAAGCATAGCTAGCGTACATTGGGTTTTACAGAGCTATGAAAACAGTACATATGAGCTCCTGATATTTATGCTGTCCATCGTCATTCAGAACTACATTTTATTTAGTTCTATTTTTTACTACCCATTTGTGAGTGGGAACCTCCAAAGCAAGCTAACTTGCTTTTCTACGTAATCTAGCTATCGGATTGCATTAAGGAGATATTTCTACGATAAGGAAGCGACTCCCTCTGCATACCAGCCATTTCTTATGTAGTATGTAATATGTAATATTTTTGAGCAAAAGCCTTTTTCAGGGGATTTGCCTTCCTGCTTCACTCTTGGCTCAGCAGCTACTCGGCTTCCTGTCAGCATTAACTATTAGTCAGAAGTGAGGGGCTGTATGGAACACTGGTTTAATTCAGATGGCTGATTTTATGTGGAGTTGCAGCAGGTTACTTCTCTGGGAAGTAAAGTAACCTTCCTGGTTACTGGGTAACCTGCGAAGGAAATAGTGTTGGATGCATATTGCTAGTAAAGCAATATGAGGTAAGCTGGGAGGAGGCTGTAGTTCTACAAAGGAAGGAAACAGAAGGCTCTGGTGGTAGTAAAAAGAGAGCAATGTAAAGGCACCAGTATTTCAGTAATTCCTGAACACAGCTCAGGGGCTTATGTGAGCTGTTTCTTTTCTTGCAGGAATCCTGCACTCGAGGAACAGGCCTGCGACCGCATTTACCGTGTGGGGCAGCGGAAGGATGTTGTGATACACAGGTCTGGACCTCTCAGCAGTAAATGGAGCTGCTAGTCATGCACTGTCATGTCTGGCTTTAGCTTGTGAAACAGCACCCCTTTCTTTTGAGGCTGGTTCCCTTATGTGAGGCTGGGCACAAAGTCAGACAGTGGGACTGTGAGTTGGGCACTCAGAGAAAGTGCACATTGTCTTGGAGAATGCAGTTCTATAACTAAGCATTGTAGGATGGTTGGGAATCTCATGGCAATAAGCACTTGAAGATGCTTCTTGATGTTTCTTAAATTGCTATTCCAGAGGTAGCCACCATGCTTCCTAAGCCTGGACCTGTCTAATATAAGTAACATATAGAGCGCTTCTAACAAGTAACAAGGTTGGCTTATAGAAAAAAAGCTGCAGTATCTGTAAGGTTAAGGTAGGGAAAGATAGCTCTGTTATTGTGAACACACAGCCAATTCAAAGCAACTGAAATCTGAGACACTGATTTGTGTATAATGCTTTTAGTGTAATAGGTGGCATCTGTTATCAAACCACCATGATGGGAATTTATCACCAACTTACTGTTGCTTCAGATGGACAAAGTTGTTGAGGCTTAAATTACATCAGATTTGAAATGCTGTAATGTCTATGTGGGAACTGCTATTTTTGGTGGACAGGTCTATTTTTGTCAGTCACATACTAAGCCATTAATATTTGAGACAAACTTGTGGACATTCTATACATCTATAAGCTGTAATTCTTTTCCTAGCAGTTGATGTGATGTGGCTTTGGATTTTCAGGTTTGTCTGTGAAGGAACGGTAGAAGAAAAGATCGTACAACTCCAGACCAGGAAGAAAGGTCTCGCCCAACAGGTGCTGGCAGGCAAAGGGGAAACCTCCAAGCTCACTCTGGCTGACCTCAAAAATCTCTTTGGCATCTAATTGTCCTTTGCAATAGAACTGGAAAGTGATATGATACCTTCAGGTAACTGAGCAGACAGGACTGCTGTGTTAAGGCAGTTATTTTAAACAAATAACTACATTTTATAACCGTTCTAGAAAAAAAGAAAGGTTGCCAACATTGGTAATGTAGTTCAAAAATGAGATTGTGTATCCAAAAGTTAATAAAATTGATATAAATTAAGCTATTTTTAAACACTTTTAGGAAAATATTAAAAGCAAACATTTGCATTTTTCTTGGATTCCTGTGTGTTTTTTAGTTAGAAAACTTTCTTTCCTCTTCAAGACAGGCGGAACTGTCCGAAAGTCCCAAAGGACACAGTGAGAGAGATGAGTGTGAGGGAGGCAAGATCAGAAAGCAAGCAAGCTGGGTTGGCTTGAAGAAATCAGGGGGAAAAGAAAGTCATTTTGAGGATAATAGTAAGGACAGATGATAGCAGCTTTGGAATGTGCCAGTAACAAAATGAAGGATGTAGGGGAATACTTTTTTTCATTTTTGCTTCTCATAAGGGCTTTTTATATCTAAGTGAAGATGCAGTTTCTCTACTGTGCTCAAAATGTTTATTCAAGCAGAGGAGTGGGTTTCTCTTATGTTTCTATGAGACAGAAAACATCCTGAGTTTCTGATTATTTCATTATTCTAAGTATTAAATAGAGTGAGGTTTCTCAGTGCAAACCTTTCATTCCATAGAATCACAGAATGGCCTGGGTTGAAAAGGACCACAATGATCACGTAGTTCCAATCCCCTGCTATGTCCAGGGTCACCAACCAGCAGCCCAAGCTGCCCAGAGCCACATCCAGCCTGGCCTTGAATGCCTCAGGGATGGGGCATCCACAGCCTCCTTGGGCAACCTGTTCCAGTGCATCACCACTCTCTGTGTAAAAACCTTATCCTGCTACATCTCACCTCATGGATTTATTCAACACGGATTTATTCTTTCTTAAGTGCTGCTTTTTAGTTATTCAGTTGGAGATGATTTTCAAATCCTGTATGTCATATCAGAAGCAATATGTGCAGCTGACTGATAATTCTATGCAAATATTCTTCATTGGTAGCAAAATTTCCCTGCTCCCATCTCCCCCTTCTTTGTAACTACAATATATTCTGCTTTCCAATTGATTATTCATTCATGTATGGCTCAGCATTGTTCCTGAGAGTTCCCTGCCTTGCTGGGGCCTTTGAATACCAGAACATACATTCAGCTCAACAAAACAGGAAGACTGTGGACTAACTTTCCAAAACCATTTTGAGTTGGAAGTTTACACGAGTAGAACTTGGGTTATCACTTCTCCCTTTCTTACATACCTGTCTGAACTGAGCTCGTATCCTCGCAGTGACTGCAAGAAGGCCAGAGGCTCTAACAGAAACGTTTGCCCACCGGCCCCCAGGGCAGAAGGAATCGAGGCGGCGAGGCGATGGGGTCGGGCAGGGCCGAGGTGGGCCGGCTGGAGCGTGCCGTCAGCGCGTCAGGATGGCCGAGCGGTCTAAGGCGCTGCGTTCAGGTCGCAGTCTCCCCTGGAGGCGTGGGTTCGAATCCCACTCCTGACAACCGTTTTCTGCTAGTTTTGGGTTTCTTTTTTGTTTCTTTTTTTCCCCTTTGCTCCGCGGGCGCTCGGTTGTGGGGCCGCGAGACCGCGCCGATACGGAGGACGGGCGGAAGGCACCGGAGGGCAGGGAAGGCACAACCGAACCCCAAGGGGGTTGCGAAGAGGGCATTTCGCAGTGCGGCGAGCGGGTGGGGCAGGGAGGACGCTTCGCCGAAGAAACACGTTATGGCTGAGCTTTTGTTCCTGCCGTGGGCAAGGTGCTGCCCGACCGCCCGAGGGACTGCGGCGGTGGGCGCGGAGACACCAGGGCCCGAGCTGGAGAGCGGGATTGGAGGCGGCGTTGAGTGGGGAATCAACGTGGCCGGTTAGCTCAGTTGGTTAGAGCGTGGTGCTAATAACGCCAAGGTCGCGGGTTCGATCCCCGTACGGGCCAGCTAGCGTTTTGAAACCTTGTGGGAGTTTTTTTTTTTATTAATACAAGTCAAAACATCGGCACGCTGGTAGAAAGTGAGGGACACCCCCGAGGTGAGACCCGGGTAGGCACCTCAGCCGCTCTGCCAGGTGCACAACAGGCGGCGGCCGTCAGCGGTTATCTTCGGCGACAAAAAACCGCTGCCCCCACAGGCACCGCTGGGATTCGAACCCAGGATCTCCTGTTTACTAGACAGGCGCTTTAACCAGCTAAGCCACGGCGCCGGGTAGGCCGCCACCGTGTGGGCCGCGCCCCGCCCAAATGGGCCGCGGTGCGGTTGTGGGGGAGGGGCCCGCGGGACGGGCGCGGAGAAAGGGGGGGCATCGCAAAGAGCAGGGTGCCGTGCTTCGAGACGCCTTTCGGGGTGGGCCGGCCGTAACTCTCCCACTTCGGAGAGAAAACGTTTGTAGGAGAGATGCGGGAAAATAAATAAAGAAAGATACCGAGCGGTGCGCGAAGGAAGGCGGCGGCGCCGCTGGGTGGAAAAATAAAGGCTCCGTAGTCGGCAGGATTCGAACCTGCGCGGGGGGACCCCAATGGATTTCTAGTCCATCGCCTTAACCACTCGGCCACGACTACCGCACACTGCGCCATTTTGGCCTCCCGCAATTGAGCGCGGCTCCGCACCGTGTCTCCGCTACCGCGTGCAGCCCCGGCCCTTACCCCGATGGCACCGAGCCCTCCGGCGGCCCCGAGCCGTCGGCAGCCCGTGGAAACGCGCCGTGTGTGGGCCGGGGAGCGGGGGAACGGCGTGTGAGGCCGGCGGTTGGGGGCGTGGGGCGAGGCCGTTCGGTGGGCCGGTTAGCTCAGTTGGTTAGAGCGTGGTGCTAATAACGCCAAGGTCGCGGGTTCGATCCCCGTACGGGCCACTACGACGGTTTCACTTTTGTTTGTTTGCTTTTTTTTTTCCTCCTGCTTTCGCGTTTCCTGTCAGAAACCACCAACCCCGGGCGGCGCCGGCCCAGAGCTCGCCAGCTGCGTCCCGCCCAGCCAGCCGAAGGGAGCGTGCAGCTCGTCCCAGCCACTGGCTCGGCACGAAAATATATACAAAAATAACATACGGAAAGGAAGAAAAAAAAACAACAACAAAAGAAAAAATGCAGCTTTTTTTCTGCCGTGACTCGGATTCGAACCGAGGTTGCTGCGGCCACAACGCAGAGTACTGACCACTATACGATCACGGCCTCTTTGTGCCCGGCGCCACCGCCGCACACGCTGTGGCGCTGTGCCGCCATCTGCCTCCAGCGCCGCCGCCGGCGGGACGCGCTGTGAGCAGCAGGGATCAAAAGGGTAGCGGGATGCAAAACGGCAACGCTGTCTCCCCGTCGGGGAATCGAACCCCGGTCTCCCGCGTGACAGGCGGGGATACTCACCACTATACTAACGAGGAGAGAACTGATGGTGCGCCTCGCATTCCGAGTGCCGTGAGGACGCGGAAGGGCGGCAGCTGCGTTGCCGGGCTGCCGTTTGGCTGCTTGTGAGACGGCTGAGGAGATTGTGACGTGCAGGTTCTTCATCTCTTCTCACTCCAGATCTGTGGCTGTATCCTCAAAGAGGAGATTCTGGGGAGACCTCACTGTGGCCTTCCGATACTTGAAGGGAGTGTATGAACAGGAGGGGGAAAGATTGTTTACAAGGGAAGATAGTGATAGGACAAGGGGGAATGGATTTAAACTGAGACAGGGGACGTTTAGGTTGGATATTAGGAAGAAGCTTTTCACTCAGAGGGTGGTGATGCACTGGAACAGGTTGCTCAAGGACATTGTGGATGCCCCATCCCTGAAGGCATTCAAGGCCAGGCTGGATGTGGCTCTGGGCAGCCTGGGCTGCTGGTTGGTGACCCTGCATATAGCAGGGGTTGGAATTACATGGCCATTGTGGTCCTTTTCAACCCAGGCCATTCTGTGATTCCTCATGGCAGTCATCTGGTTTTGAGTGAACAGCTGTGACGCAGTTGTGTGCTTTCTCTGTGCAACTTCTATCTTTCTTTTGCCTCCTAAATGTGTTATTTGTATTATCACATTTAATGGTAGGCGATACTGGTGGGAAAGAAGATGGGTGAGGGACCCAGCTTTGCACTCATACCACCAGCTGATGAAGCTAAGGGCTGGAGTTTGGTGACGGCCTCCTTCACTACTAATTTTCCACAAGGTGGAAGGGATTCCAACCTATTTCCTGTCTGTTTTCCCAGCGTTTTGTTTGTACACGTTGTCTAAGCGGCTTTCTTTCCAGCTGGGAGGGATCCCTGGTTTCCCACGGAGGCTGGCACAAAGAGGGCGGCCATTTGCGTCCCCTCAAGGTTAGCGGGATCTCCTCACACATCGGGCTGCTTTCGCGGGCTTCTTGTGGCAGGCTGGCAGGACGGCTGTGAGCGTGCCCAGTTCCTCGTTAGTATAGTGGTGAGTATCCCCGCCTGTCACGCGGGAGACCGGGGTTCGATTCCCCGACGGGGAGATGGCTTTACGTTTTGGTCCTGCAATGTAGTGCCCCACGAGTAATTGTGAAGGGACTTTATGCCGCGCGTAGCAGCGAGAGGTGCAAATATCAGGTTTTTGGGACATTTTGCTTTCTCCCTCACCGGGCCTCGGAAGGGCCGCTGAGCTGTGGATGCAACAAAATAGTTGACTACAGGGGCCGGTTAGCTCAGTTGGTTAGAGCGTGGTGCTAATAACGCCAAGGTCGCGGGTTCGATCCCCGTACGGGCCAGCTAGTATTTTGATGCTGAAGATGGTTTTGTTGGATTTCATTGATTACTGAGGAAGAACTGCAACACACGTTATAACGTTTCCCTACGGAGAAGTATGCATGCTTCCTGCGCAAGGTGTTTCTTTGCAGAATGGAGAGAAAAAGCAGCAGGTCCGGGACGGCCATCCGGCTGAGATGTGAGAGTGGCCATCAGTCCCGCAGGGCCGGAATAACCAGCTGGGTCAGTTTAGGGTCAAACCTGCACGGAACCCATTGTGCCACCTCACGGCTCGGAAGCGCTGACGTCATAGGATGTGCCAGCGGGAGCGGCTGCTGTTAACTACTCCTCGTTAGTATAGTGGTGAGTATCCCCGCCTGTCACGCGGGAGACCGGGGTTCGATTCCCCGACGGGGAGACTACTGTTTTTTTTCCCGCAGGGCAGCTTTTAGCTTTTCTCTTTGAAGGAATCAAAATACCACTTAGTCCTGTTGTCAATCCATCACTACTATGCCCTCGATCCGTGTCCCTCAGTGCCACAAATGCAATAGTGAACAAGGCACAGAGCCTACCCTTTGGTCTTGATTAGGTACATAAAACTGTCCTCAGTACCTCTGTCCAACCTATCCTGATCCACGTGGAACCTTCCTCCCGCTTGATGTCAGCTGCAAGTTACTGAGGATGCACTCAATCCAAGTTCACAGTGCAGGCAGAAAGAGCAACCAGAGCAGCCAGGTCTGTGCAGGAAGCCCAGGGCCACATCCAGCAGCTTCCTGACCAACCCAGCCCTTCCTGACAAGGAATGGACAGAGAGGTGGTGTTGGTGTGGTTTATCACAGATGAGACAGAACTAGGGAGAGCAGCACTCAAGAGCTTCTCTTTAAAGCATACAGCCAACTATTGCAGCCAGCGGGCACAACTAGGTGTGGGTCCTGGTTTCCACTGTTCCCCGCCTCTGGATGAAACATGGTTTTACTTGTCTTTTTCAAAGGCTCATGAAAGCAGATGTAAAGATTTAAAAATCATACCAAATATTCATTTTATTCTTTAAAAAAAGTATTTCTAGAGCATCCCAACATTATTTCTCAAGTAAGCAGTGCCATGTAGGCACAGATAGTGCTTTAATTCCACTGGGGGAACGCTTCACAGTAGTTGAACATTTTCAATCACACACAAATCGGTTGAAGTTGATAAGCATGCACACTAGCCCTGGGAGGGTATCACCAGTCCTTCACAAGGCAACATCAACAAGGGATGACAACATCAGCTGATCACTCTTAAAGAAAGAGGTCACATATTTGCAAGTTACAACAAGTCTACAGCATCATCATTAAGGCACCAGGTAAGAGTATAAATAGCTATAGTAAGACGCCGTGCAGCAGCAGTTCAGAGGATCTGGCTTGCAGGCTTTCCTCTTCTTCTGTAATGGCTCAGTATAAGCAATCCACCTTCACGATCCACGTCAGTGCACCCAGTCTTTGGGATTGCGGAGAACCTCTAGCATTTTAGCTTCCTTTGAGCTCTCTGGAGGTGTGTTCATGTATTCCCACCTGCAGAGAAAGGGGAGACACATTCAGACTGTCCTGCTGCCTGCAGTTGCCTCTCCTAAGGATGCAAACCTACAGGCCTAATAACTGAACATTACTAGGTGCAATTTGATGTTCTAAATTAGTGCACAGAGAGAAAATACCCACACATTGAGACACTGGGTTAAGTGCCCAGATAAGACTGTGGCGTAACAGTTCTATGAAAAAGCCAACTCAAAACCAGCAAGCAGCATATTAGGGTTAATAATAATGAACAAAAACATCCTTTTGCCACAGTACGAATCAGCAGCACACCTGCATCTCAGATATACAGCTTCTGTTGTCTGATCCTTATCCCCAGCTCAGGAAGGACAAAGAAAACTGCCCAGAGAAAAGTGGCAAGTGTGATGAAAAGTGTGGAGCAGCTAATGTACAAAGACATAAAAGGAGGGGCACTTATCAGCTTGGAAAGTAGGCAATTAACATCAGAAGTCTATGAAATAAGAGCTGTTACAGAGAAAACAAATGAGAAGAAACCCTGAGGAGTCAAACAAAGCTGCAAGTAGAAAACAGAGAGGCACCTTCTCAAACAATATACAGTTAAACTGTAAAGCTCCTTGCTTGTCAAGACTGCCAGAAGTTCACCCAAATAGGAAGCAGGGGATATCTATCAAGAGGCACTAAGTAGGCATTAAGAAAAGCATCTAAACCATATGTTACTGGTGAATGAGTGAGCATAGCGGAAAAGACCTGCATATATTTGGCTACTTCTTGTATTGGGCACGAACCAACCAGTGTTAAGAGACTAGAAACCAAAACAGGCCATTGATTTAATCCTATAAAGTATGTTAGTAAAAGCAGTCCCTACCGATAACTCCATACAACTATTCCCTTACCTTGCAGTCAATGGAAGAGACATAAGAATGCTTTCAATTCTCGATCCTGGTGTTAGCAGGCCAAATTTTGTGCCTCTGTCATAAACCAAATTGAATTCCACATACCTATGGGGAGCAAAGATACAGCAGAAAAACATGTTTATTATCAGAAGTTGACTGCGCTTTCTTCAGATAGCAGACCAAACAGAAACAGATTTTCAACCACAATGAGTGTCAGAATGAACCCCACTTCAGAGCCAATTGTTCAGCATACAAACAGCAGTGACAACTCAGCCTGGTTTATCTCAACAACCAGAAAGGAGGTATTAGCACCTAAGAGACAAACGGGAAGAGAGGAATCCTTACTATTTGCAAAAACAGACAGCTCTGACTAGCCCAGTAATCTGCAGACTGGTTCAGTGCAATAAGCAGGCTGAGCTAGTCCTGGATGCAGCTTGAAGCAGCTACTTCCCCTTATAATCTAACCAGGTTTGCTAAATTCCATTCACAGAATGGATCTGGAAAGCCCAATGCTTCAAGAAACAGTTCCACCAAATTAAGCATATGTGCCTATTTGGGTAACTGTTGCAGGCCAGTGATTGAAACTTGAATGTTTATGCCTTTTTCATGCCACTTTTACAGGTTTCTTTGCAGAAAAGGCAGCAAGCAAATAATTCCTATTTCTGCAGAGAGCACATACATGATTTCTCCATATGCTCAGATAGGAAAGAGACAAGAGTAACTACCGATAAACTTAAGCTTTTGCAGCATTAATAGTCCTTCATTGTAATACACATCCTCTGAAGTCTTTTAAGTTCCAGTGACTTTTTGCCGCCACAGAAAAACAAAACCCCTCTGTATCTTTGTTCCTTTGCAAAGGGTTCATGGCATACTCATTTCAATGAAAGAGAAATATCAGAGTAAGTATGGAAGAAACTGAAAGCACCTTTGGGTACAGTAATTCAGTGCCCTTCTGGGGTTTAGCTTCACTACTGAATAGTAAGCACGACCCCCTTACCCTTACGGTCCTCATGTGACAGGGCATATCACTGGTCTGCAGAAGGTGGAATTCAGGGCACCGTGCACACATGCACCCCTTTGCTTGTTAGAAAATGCAGCTACTTCTCTTGTTTTTTGTTGTTTTTTTTTAAAGGAATCTGAGAGAAACAGTGGCATTTTGTATGGGTTGCTTATGCTGTTGCAACACAAGAGAGTGAGAGGAACAGATGAGGGTGTGCTGGTACCTTTTCTACATCCTCCCCAGCAAGCTAGCATTGAATACTGAAAATTGTTCTGTACACAGAAATGTTGCAACTCTGAAGTGTTTGAGCAAACTTACCCCACACCATGACAGGATATAAAATGCACTTGAGGACATGAGCCCCGTGACCATGAAGAACTAGCTCATCTTATTCTACCCACTCTCATCCGCCTCCTGTGTATTCTTTTGTACCTTTGATACTCACCGTCCTCTCCGAAGCTGCTGCCACAGTTTCTCCTCTGGTGTATAGGAGTCATGGCAGTGCTTCTTCACAATGGGAACATAAGAAGGCACAACAGCTTTGGCACAGCTCTGTACAAACTGGAATGCTTCCTCCTTGGAAGGAGAGTCCACATCATCAAAGAATATGCCTCCAATCCCTCTTCGTTCATCACGGTGCTTGATATAGAAGTAGTCATCACACCTAGATGGGCCAGCAGACAGTTATTAATAGGACCCACAAAAAAAAATCTCTTAGCTGCTACCCGGCACAGGACAGCACTAATGAAATATTGATGAGATGCCAGTTCTTACAGTACCAGGTGCCTCACTGTTTCACTGACTGTTACAAGCAGTATTGTGCAGCCCCGTGCACTGAAAGCTCTGATTAAATGGGCATTGCAAAGCTGTGGCCACTGAACTTATAAACAGTGGCAAATGTTTTCATGTGTAGTCATCTAATATTCATCTGATCCACCTTCTCTACCTACAAGGAGCAGGGATATCCGATTTCAAAAGCTCACCCTAGGAGATCTTTCTAGATTTCACTCCCTGAAATATATACAGATTCCAGACTATTTGTCCAGCTTTCAGACAAATGTGAAATAAATCTATGAACTTAGAAATAATCTATTCTTTTTGCTATTATTGTGGAAAAAAAAATTGATTTTCTGCATCAAAACTAAAAATAAAATAAATCAGCAACTCAAGACTGGATAAAAAAAGCCACTGTCAATTACAGAGAAGGAGGGGGGAAAAAAAAGTGAGGCAGCCTTCCTTGGAAAAACACTTTATAACAGTTTAAGTTTGGAAGATGGAGTCATTCTAGCAGTGGCTATTCACAGCTCAATGTCAAGTTTATGAAAGAATATGTGCAGTTTATCCTATAATGAGGAGGAAATTATTCTGTATTTACTGAGAGCGTGTAGGTACACAATTACTGTAAGTCACCTAATTCACTGTATCCATGCCCAACTTGCAGTTGTTTGTTTAGGCAACCATGTCCTGCAAGTCTTCACCTATAGGGCAGTAACAGAAGGGAAGCAGAACCCAGCAAGAAGGAAATCCTGTCTTCCTTTAGGACTAGCACACCATACATGTGTCCATCCGCAGTCACTGATAATGAGCAATGCAGTGGCACAACCATAGAAGGAGAGACAGGCAGATAGATAACCTAGGCTATTTTTTTTTCACTCACTGAGATGATCAGCTTTTTTATTTTATAGCAGCGGGAAGAGTTTGGAAAAAAGGCTGAGTCAAAAACACAACCTGACCAAAGTTTTAAAGCTGGATCAGGAAGGTGATGTGATAAACATAACAAGACCTTTTCTGGTTGAGAAAAGATGGAAAAAAGGCAATACGAATTAGTAGAAGCACAGAGGAGATTCACAGTCCTCCAGCAATGAGAACGCCCTACACAGCTGTTGCTTACAACAAATGCTCATGCTGGGATCGGGAAAACTGCTTTTGTCCACTGGACACAATGGACAAATGTCTTCCTTTGAGCTGCCCTCAAACTAAGAACAGACATCCATCTCTCTGATCTCCAGCTGCCGGCATTGCTTGCCTCCTTGTCCTGCAAACAACATGACCATTAGGGTAGGCATTCTGAACCAGCATGTAAAAAATTCATCAGACAGACTGTAATCTTAACATTTTAAGGTGTGCTCCTGGACTAAGTGGTTCACACCCAAGCTACAACACCCACGTTATCTCCAGTCCTCAGGCAAGACCTGGTAGATGACAAAAGGCTAACGGTCCTTTCTGGATAGCATAGCTGGCAGCAGATAGGATTATCAGAGACAGAGCAGCAAGCCCCTGCACTGAGCAGGAGGGAAGGATCCCACCAACTACATCTCTCAGCTCAAGAAGAACATTCAGAGTTCACATCTTTAGAGAATACGCTGTTGAACACTATGTGAACGTGTCACCGGGAACAAAACTACAGCTTCATCAAAATCATGAGGCCTCTACATTAAGGAAAAACACCTTTACCTGCACTGCAAAACATAAAAATAAATAAATAAAAAACAATGAAAGACACTTTGAATGCAGAATAACTTGAGTGGAATTTAGTCACACACATTTACCGTGAGTTCACTGTAAGCAGGATAAGTGCAAGTTCAAAGCCCACAGAACTCTGAGGCAAAAAATCTCATCCTAGTTTGACACCAGAGGGTAAAAAGAACATTTAAGATGCCTAATGAGGTCTGTGGCTTACAAAATCTTGTAGAGGCAGCTTATTTTTTTATCCAGCTTACAGATGTAGGATCCCAGCTGTCAGCTCTCTCAGGCTTCTGTAAATAAGAGACTGCTTCAGACTACATTTTGTCCCAGAGCGTGTATCTGCTGACTTTCATTGAGGTCTGCTGAGGCTTCCCAGAAGGCAGAAGTGAACCTGCTGTTCCTAGAATACACTTAATTGGCAATTTCTAATGCTGCTTTCTGCTCTCACAAAGTTCTGGAGTCTGAGTATCTGTCTCACATACCATTTCTTATACTTGGGATACAGCTTCAGATCATGCTTGTCACAAACTTCTTTCAGCGTCTTATGGAAATGTACAGCATCTTCTTCATTCAAGTAAGTCGGAGTGAGGTCTGTTCCGCCACCAAACCACCACTGTTTAGTTCCTATAGGAGAGAGGCAAGCAACAACGTTAAAAGAGAACAAGCACAAACCAAAAAGCCCACCTTCCAAACAGAAATACGCTGCTGGTGGTTCACCGAGAACAACTATTGTATGACACAAAATAAAACCATTATGCCGTGATAGCCTTAACAAGCCATGAAAAATTTGAGGTCAAGGCAATGCAATAACCAGGAAAATATGAAACTAATTTCAAGGCAGCGAAAACTGCTTGTCGGATGCTCTACAGCATCTGATAGAGTAACAAGCCTATTATACAAGGGCTGCCCAATGCTACTGTCACTGTTACCTCTGCTGGTTATATAAGACAAGAAAACTGCAACTTCTTGGATACTTCAGTAATCCAGAAACATTACTGCATATCAAAGAAAGGAAACATTATTAAACCCAGGGGAAGTAATCGGTTAGAAATCATCCCAAATGCTCTGGCAACTTAATTCAAAGCCTCTCTGAAGCTTCCAATCTGAATGATGGGTGTATGTGCAATCACAACGCACAAATGACATCCCCATTCTAGACTGTACTGCATCAACAGCAGCATGTTGCACAAACTCAGGGAAAAAGGCAAGTAGAGGGCTGTTTTCCTGACAGCACATCCTCCCAGCTTTGGAGACCAAGGTTGTATGTACCCTAATCAGAATGCTCATCAGTCCTTCACAGACCTTTCTTCTATTGAACTCTAGAAAGCGGTGCTTCTCTGCAGCTTCTTGGCACAGCTGGGAAAAAAAAGCCCGCTGGTTCTTGTCATCTTAGCCTAGCCATGCGTTCACAATTCCTTCATATGGTGTGGTACTCGTCAAGTGTGCTACGCCGCCTTATAGTTCTTACCATCGGCTTCCTCAATTTCAAAGTATCTGTAGTTGAAGTGCATGGTTGGAACGTGAGGATTCTTTGGATGGATAACGGAGCTTACACCCATGGCACAGAAAGGCAGTTTTCCTAGGTAAAAAGATGCACAGAAAGAAAATCTATAGTTCTCCAAATACCTTCATTTATTGCCTTTTAAGGAACATTGCTATCTATCCTTAGTTTTCAAGCTGTCATTCGGCTACAAGAGAATTTCACAATCATTACTGTGTGAAATTTGCTTCTTGTCCACATATTTCTACGTGTCTTGTTAAAGGCCTTTTTCCTGCATTTGTCCTAAAAATGCAAAAAAGGGAATAATTACAGAATCGTTAACATAGGAAAAGACCTCTCAGCTCACCTAGTCCAACTGCCAACCCACGCACACCAACCACATCCCTCAGTGCCACATCTCCAACACCTCCAGGGATGGTGACTCCACCACCTGAACCTCCCCTGAGCCCCCTCCTTCCCTCCCTCCCCATTCGCGGCCCCCTTACCGTCCTCGGTGGCTTTCAGGGCCTTCCCCCTACTCCTCATCTGCCGTGCCGCCTCCTCGGAGAGCTGCCCGAACACCACCGACACGTTCACTCCGGCCTTCTCGAAGACCTCTCCGTCCTGTAGCACACAGCTGATACCGCCTCCGCCTGCCAACGCCGCACCGTGTCACCGAGGGCCGGGAGCACCCCGCGCCCCGCCGCCCCCGTCCAACCCGTCCCCCGCACCTTCCTTCCTCTCCCAGGTGTCCACGGCGAAGGAAGCGCCGGGGTCCAGCGCCGCCAGGGCGCGGCACACCTCGGCCTGCGTCTCCATGATGAGCAGCTCCATGCGGCTCCCCAGCTCCCGCCGCCGCCGCCGCAGCTCCCGCAGCCCGCTCACCGGCGGTGCCATGAACCGCCGTCGCATCTCCTCCTCTTCTTCCTCCTCGGCCGCCGCCATGGAGGCCCGCCGCCGCCACAGCCCCAGCCCCAACCCGCCCAGCGCCCCCGCCGCCGCCAGCGCCCAGCGCCGCCCGCCTCGGACCGCGGGGACCCCCGGCGGCACGGAGCCCAGCCAGCGGCGGGACGCGACGGACAGGGCGGGCGGGGCGCGGGAGGCCCCGCGGAGCAGCTGCGCGGCGGCCGCCATGACGGACACCAGCGGCGCTCTGCCGCCGACCGCGGTGGGGCGGGATCCCAGCAGAGAGGGCAGGGCCGGGGCGGAGCGGATGGAGCCCTGCAGTGTGAATATCGTCTCGTATTTTCAAGAAGACCATCCCCAGCGTTTTCTTGTTTCTTCTCATGTCTTGTGGCTTGTTCCACTCGGTAGGAGTCTTTATAGGGCAAGAGGCGCCGGGGAGGTCATGAGGAAATGTTTGTTTTCAGGAAGAGTGATAGAGCACTGCGTAGAGAGGTGGTGGATTCGTTGTCCCTGGAGATGTTCAAGAGCCATGTAGATGTGGAACTGAGACATGCTTAGTGGGCATGGTGGGGACAGGCCGACAGCTGAAGTAGGTGGTCCGAGAAGTCTTTTCCAACCTTAACGATTCAGAGTCTGTGAGGGTCAAATTACAACGTCTACATAGTAATTATGCACGGCAGTCTGTGTGGTTCAAAGGCAGGAGCTGACTTGTCCTCTCTCACGTAGCACATTTCTCCGTGGTAGGATCGTCACCACGGCTGCAGAGCAGCTGTGGTGTGAGTAAAGACTTGAGCAGGTTCTGTGCTGCATAGCTGCTTTTCATCCTCACTGCTGGTCTTGTTAATGCCTGACCAGCTTGTGGGAATGCCTGCTTAAAGCAGTCGGAATGCTTCCCTCAGATCCAGGGGGTATACACTTACAGAATCACAGAATTGTAGGGGTTGGAAGGGACCTCTAGAGATCATCGAGTCCAACCCCCCTGCCAAAGCAGGCTCCCTACACCACGTCGCACAGGTAGGCGTCCAGGCGGGTCTTGAATATCTCCAGAGAAGGAGACTCCACCACCTCCCTGGGCAGCCTGTTCCAGTGCTCCGTCACCCTCACCGTAAAGAAGTTCTTGCGCACATTCGTGCGGAACTTCCTATGCTGAAGTTTCAGCCCATTGCCCCTAGTCCTGTCCCCACGCACTACTGAAAACAGACCAGCCTCGCCACTATAGCTCCCACACCTCAGGTATTTATAAACCTGGATCAAGTCCCCTCTCAGCCTTCTTTTCTCAAGGCTAAACAGACCCAGTTCCCTAAGTCTCTCTCATAGGGGAGATGGTCCAGGCCCTTCACCATCTTTGTGGCCCTCCGCTGGACTCTTTCCAAGAGATCCCTGTCTTTTTTGTACTGGGGAGCCCAGAACTGGACACAGTATTCCAGATGAGGCCTCACCAGGGCAGAGTAGAGGGGGAGGATCACCTCCCTCGACCTGCTGGCCACGCTCTTTTTAATGCACCCCAGTATGCCATTGGCCTTTTTGGCTACAAGGGAACACTGCTGGCTCATGGCCAACCTGTCGTCCACCAGGACGCCCAGGTCCCTCTCAGCAGAGCTCCTCTCCAGCAGGTCTTCCCCCAGCCTGTACTGGTGTATGCAATTATTTCTACCTAGGTGCAAGACTCTACACTTGCTTTTGTTAAACTTCATCTGGTTTCTTACTGCCCAGCTCTCCAGCCTGTCCAGGTCTCTCTGAATGGCAACACAGCCTTCAGGCGTGTCAGCCAATCCTCCCAGCCTCGTGTCATCAGCAAACTTGCTGAGGGTCACTATCCCCTCAAGGTTGTTGGTGAAGATGTTGAACAAGACTGGACCCAGCACAGACCCCTGGGGGACACCGCTAGTCACAGGCCTCCAGCCAGACACCGCACCGCCAACGACAACCCTCTGCACTCTGCCAGTCAGCCAATTCTCGATCCACTTCACCGTCCACTCATCTATCCCATACTTCCTCAGCTTTGTTATAAGGATGTCATGGGGGACCGTATCAAAAGCCTTACTGAAATCAAGGTAGATTACATCTACCGCTCTCCCCCCCATCCACTCAGCGAGTGACATCTTCATAAAAGGCCACCAGGTTGGTCGAGCACGACCTCCCCTTGGTGAACCCATGCTGAGTACTCCTGATAACCTCCTTTTCTCCCAGTTGCCTGGAGATGGCATCCAGCACAAGCTGTTCCATCACCTTCCCTGGGACAGAGGTGAGGCTGACAGGCCTATAATTACCCGGGTCATCCTTCTTGCCCTTTTTGAAGACTGGGGTGACACTGGCCATCCTCCAGTCTTCAGGCACCTCCCCAGTTCTCCAAGACCTCTGAAAAATTAAAGAGAGCGGCTTAGCAATAACCTCCGCCAGCTCTCTCAGCTCCCGCGGGTGCACCCCATCAGGTCCCATGGATTTATGGACCTTAATGTTTCCTAAGCACTCACGGACCACCTCCTCCCTGACTAAAGGGAAATCTCCCATTCCCCAGATTCTCTCATCAACCACCGGGGGCTGGGATTCCTGGGGGAGAGCCCTTTCACTAAAGACAGAGGCAAAGAAGGCGTTCAGTATTTCCGCCTTCTCAGCATCCCCCATTACCAGAACACCCCCCTCACTTAGTATGGGGCCCACATTCTCCCTAGCCTTCCTTTTGCTGTTAACGTACTTAAAAAACCCTTTTTTATTATCCTTTATCTCCTTAGCTAGATTCAGCTCCAGGTGGGCTTTAGCCTTCCTGGTCGCATCTCTGCAGTCCCTGACTACATTCTTATATTGTTCCCAAGTGGCCAGACCCTTTTTCCACACATCATGTACTTTCTTCTTTCTGCGGAGCCTGCACATGAGTTCCTTACTCATCCACGCAGGTCTCCTGGCACCTTTTCCCGACTTCTTAGTTACAGGGACACACCGATCCTGAGCATGGAAGAGGAGCCATTTGAATGCTAGCCAGCTCTCACAGGCCCCCTTGCCTTCTAGCACCCTGGCCCACGGGATAGCCCCAAGTAGGTCCCGGAGGAGATCAAAGTTGGCTCTCCTGAAGTCCAAGGTAGCAATCCTACTTTTTGTTTTGCTTCCTCTGCTCAGGATCTCGAACTCCACCATCTCATGGTCACTACAACCCAAGTTACCCCCGACTTTTACTTCCTTAACGAGTCCTTCCTTGTTGGTGAGAATAACCAGCAACACCCCACCCCGCGTTGGTACCTCGACCATCTGCATCAGAAAGTTATCTTCAACACACTGCAAGAATTGTCTGGACCGCACATGCTTGGCCATATTGGTCGTCCAGCAAATATCTGGATAATTGAAATCCCCCGAAAGTACCAGCACCTGGGAGCGTGATGCTACTTCCAGTTGGTTACGGAAGGCCTCATCAACCTCCTCCTCCTGATCAGGAGGCCTGTAGTACACACCCACAACAGTGTCCCCCTTACCAGCCTGGCCCTTGATTCTCACCCACAAGTTCTCGACTGCTACATCACTCTCCCCCAGGTGGAATTCAATACACTTCAATTACACTTCTCTTTTTCTCACTGAAGTACTGTTCTGTTGATTTTTATTTTTTCCTTCTACAAGAGCTGCTCTAAAAGTGATGCCTCCTATTTCATTATGTTGGCCCACGATGTCAGAGGCAGATGTTGGTGGGATGGCAGCAGAGGTTGAACCTTCCCACCAATATTCCCTTACACGCTGTTGCCGTGTGATAGATGGCAGCAGAGGGACAGTCTGACAGAATGGCATCTGACATGGAAGCGCAGGTGAAGCAGAGGTGTGTCACTGAATTCCTTCATATGGAAATAAAGGCCCCCAGTGACCATCACTGGCACTTGATGAATGTTCTTGGAGACCAAACAGTGGGTGTGAGCTCAGTGAGGTGGTGGGTAGTGCATTTCAGCAGTGGCGACAGCAGCAGTGGTCACCTCTGCAAGTGGAGATTATGACAAATGTGGCATTTCTGTTCATTGCTGTTGATAAATTCACAGCTAATCGCAGTGCCTGTGTTGGAAAATACTGTTTCTTAGCCAAGAAATAGTCAAATACTGTTATTGTCCTCCTTGTATCTGCTATAGTTTCCATGGAAATAAACAGGAGATACTATCTATTTTCAGAGTGTCCCACATAGTGAGTGATAAGAAGTATGGTTATTGTAGAGCCAGATATGGAAAGGCACCAATTTACAGTTCTGAGTTTGATTTGTTTGTTTGCGCCAGTATTGGCACTCTGTTCATTAAACTGATTTTCTCTTTTCTCAGCTGCTCTGAAATGAGCTACGTCAACCATGAGACAGTACAATGAAGGGCAGGCACAGTGACCAAAGGCTTTAGCAAGCAAATAAAGGCACAGTTTTCCTCAAGCCAACATGTAAGTGACAACCATGGGTACTGTGTTGATCTATGAGAGTTTTCTTTCCAATCAAGAGGCAGATTTAAATTAAGCATATTATTGACTGAGGACCCACATCAGAATTATCCTGAGAAAAGTATCAGCTGTGTCAAAAGTCTGATCCTGCAAGATTTGTATGATGGCATGTGACAATTCCTGTTAACAGCGAGCTACTATTAATTAAGGAGTGTTTTACAGCAGTAGTCTCAAAGAGGAGATGACCCTTGCCACCCTTGATGTCCGTAACATGGACTGGGGCTTCATTATCTGCTTCTTTTCCTTGTCAAGTAGTTTGAATAAGGGTGTAAAGTGACTACATTCACTCAAAGGCTTAGGCCGTTTTTGATTTGATTCTGTTCTTTGGCAGCAGAGGATGCTGTGAAACTGCTGAAGCTCTGCAAGTAAGAAGGAAGAGACCTCTGGGCTCGGCTGTTTTCTGCCACCAGCTGTGGAGGACAGGATCCTTTCAAGATTCCAGGATGAACCAGGAGACCTGAACCACTAGCAGCAGGAGTGAAGGAAGTATCCTTTGCAGTAGAGATGTGAGGCTGAGGGAGAACACTACATGGGCTGTGGTAAGATTGATTAGTTCAGCTGCACTAAGCAGCTCTTTGTACCATTCTTTATCCACAGAGGGCTCACTTTCTTCTTGAATTACATACAGTGGATTTACTTAAACAGTTTCATGATAACCAGTGTGCATAATGTCCACTTCATGTTGTGGTAAAGCTCTGCTCTTCTAGACACAACTATATTAGAAAAAAATAATAATAGTAAAAAGAAAAGCTGATGCAAAAATAAAGGAAATATAAAATGCATTCACATGTATGAGAATTTCACTGATGTTTGTGTTGGAAGTTGAGTACAAACTTTGATTCCATATGGCAATTCAGGCTGGGCAGGGCCACTTGATGTCTCTAGTCCAGGAGCTCATGGTTCCCTGTCTGGATGAGATTGCTCAGGACCTTTCTGTTCATCTGCTTTTGTGTGCAAGTTTCCTGTTGTGCCTGGGCTCCTACCCCAGCACTCCAATGACATCATGGGGAATATTTTTTTTCCTCACATCTAGCAAGAATTTCCATTGCTGTTGCCATATTGTCAGGTCAGCATTTGCTTGCTGCATGAAAGCATGATGTCTTTACTGAGTAGGATTTCTCAGGCTGGTTGCTGGAGTTTGGTTACACTGCAATTACTGGAAAAAGTGAGGGGGAGTGACAGACTGTAAATGTGATACTCCCCCTATTTGTTGAGTCCTCTCATCCTTAGCAGTCTCTGAGGTCCTCCTTTGTGAGGTCCTCCTTTGTGAGGTTCTCCTTTGCTGTAACAGCAGGTTGAGGTTGAAACTTCAAGCAAATCCCATATAGTTTCCTTTTGCAGTAGTGAGAAAGATGCAAGAATGATTATTTATAGCCTTGTTTATGTATGTACAATCAAACTGTGCTGGCCAGTAAAGAAAATGTTGTTTATTTTTCAGCATTTGAATTAACGTTCCCCACCACATTATTGTGTCTTACCTCACTCTACAGTACTGAGAAGGGTAGCACATATTGCACACGTGTAAGAAGCTCAACAACTATAGTGATAAGACCTTAAGAAAAGTAGCTTACATTTTTATCTGTGCTTTCAGTGTGTACTGTTGATTTGAAGCTTGGGGAATTTCGACTTGTGTGTGTGCCATTGAATTTCTATGTGCTTCTGACACTTCTGGAAATGAAGAAGACAGGGGAAAAAATAGTTCTCGTGAGTTTAGGTCAAAGGCAAAAAGAAACTTTGGAAATAGGTCTTGCATTTGCTTAATTAAAAATTGAATCAGCAGAAATATACTTTAACCTTTTTTTAGTTGTCTAGATGAAATTCCAAGATCTTGGTTTCCCTATGGCATCTCCGTGTCAGTTTTGAAAGACTGAAACCGAAATTGAGCTTTGAAAGTTTACATGACTTTTAATATTGTATTACTTAGTGGATCATCCATTTAGATGTTTTTCATACCTGTATGTAGTGTGATAGCGAGACTCTTATGCTTTTTTGGTTTTTATTTTTTCAGTGAGACTGACACTATTCAGAGTAGCCATCATTTCTACTAATACAAGCCAGTGTGATTCTAGAGAAGACTGAAATGACTCCAGTGACCTCAGGAGCAGAAGAGAGTCGTAACTACATGTTTATGTAAGGGGATCTCCAATGAAGAAAAGAATATTGCAAGTTCTCTTCCTTTGTTCTTTAAAAAGAGTTCTGAAGCTTTCCTGTTGCCTGTATTTAGGTATTGTCTGTCTTGTTTTTATTTATGAGGATTTGTGCTCAAGTAACGTAATAACAAAAGAAAAGGAGATACTGTGAAGGAGATACTAACTGGTCTAAGGAAGTGAAGCATGATCAGGTCTGATTCAGACTGAGACAGGAACAATGCTTTCACTGACTCTGTTTGACACTTTTGTTATGAGCACTAAATTAGTACAGCTGCTTATCAGAAAATTAGAAGATAAGCAGAAAAAATTGCTTTCAAGTTGGCGTTGCTTGTGAAGTTAAAGGAGCCGATCTTATCCCATTTACTGTGTTACACCAAGTCTTGATTGTGAGTTCTAAGTGCCGCTGTGAACTTGCAGAATTTAGCAAGTACTGTTGTTTAATAGAGGTCATCTCAAAGGCTTTACATGACAATATAAGAGGAATGATTTTTTTCTGGATGTATGAGGGAAGTAAAGTCTTTGAGAATTGAGCTGAAACAGGAGGTGATGTGAAGGTTGTGAGAGAAAGCTGATAACCTTTCCTTCTCTATCTGTGATCTCAGCAATTTGTCTGCTTGGAAGGTTCCTACTAATCACTCTTTTATTCCTTTTCTTTTCTTTTCTTTTCTTTTCTTTTCTTTTCTTTTCTTTTCTTTTCTTTTCTTTTCTTTTCTTTTCTTTTCTTTTCTTTTCTTTTCTTTTCTTTTCTTTTCTTTTCTTTTCTTTTCTTTTCTTTTCTTTTCTTTTCTTTTCTTTTCTTTTCTTTTCTTTTCTTTTCTTTTCTTTTCTTTTCTTTTCTTTTCTTTTCTTTTCTTTTCTTTTCTTTTCTTTTCTTCCCCCTTTCTTTCTTGTTTTTTAATGCAGAAATTCAGGATCGATTCTCTTGGACATATGAAGGAGGGAAAGAGAAACTACAGAACAGAAACTGCTGCGTTGAAGTTGCTTTAGTCTACCTGCAAGAAGGTAAGAGAAGTTATAAAATACCCCAGGAAAGACTTTCTTCCTCCTAATGTTTTATCACCTTTATAGTGTTAATAGAAGAGAACAGAGGAAGGAAAATGTAGCTTTGCAATTAGAGTGTGTCCCCTGGAAAGCTTTCCACTCTCAATCAGGTCCCAAAATGTGCTGCATTCAACTTCATTTGGAAATGTACTGGCACTCCAGGTCAGGAATTATAGTCTTCCCTGCAATGAGAAGTCTGTATATTATTTTCCCACTTCCTCTACACCCTTATTTTCAGCTCTGCCTTCAGATTTGCCTTTGCGTGGTACTGTCTTCAATAAAACATCAGTAATTATCCAAAGCTCATTGCGTAGCTACTGCATTTGTGGATTCACTCAAGGCTAAGAAGCCAAATTAGGATCTGTCTTCCAGGCTTCGAAAGAGCGGGAAAGTTCAAGAAGAAGTGATCTGTTGGAGTGGATTTCCTTCTTTCTTTCCTGTACCAAAATCCAGGTCAAAAACACTACTCTCCTGCCCAAGGGGGAGTGTCACAATATATTTTTTTGCTTGCATGCCACTGTACTCATTTTTACAGCCTAAATGTAATGTTTGCTGTTATGAAAGTCCGTTCTGAAGCCAAAAGACACACTGTTTCATCTTTCCTGGAATTACTGATACATTGTTTATGGTTAAACTTCTGGACTAGATGAATTAGCTCACAGCTCTTAAGAGACTTGTGTGTGCAGCTAATTCCAAATAACGGGTATATACTGTGTGATTGAAACTGCTCTGCAGAACTCCAGTAAAATCCTCCTATATATAACCACAAGAACTGAAACTCAGGATCTGTAGATCTAAACTCATGAGCTTCTTCTCCCTTAAGTTCAGTAATGCTTTTGATTCTAAGGGTTTCAGAAAACAAGGATAGAATGAAATAAGGTATTTCTCTTCCCTTTCCCAAGAATGCATCTATTCTTAACCCTTTGCAAAAAGCATTCAGGAATCACAAAACCATACTGGTGGTACTTTTCATTTTTATGGTAAAAGTGAATGGCTTCAGAAACTTTGGAACTTCTATTTTATTTGGTAAATGCAGATAAGGTCACCAGCTGAAGAACACTGAGAAACAGTCCACAAAAAGGTACTGCCAGACTTACACTGAAGCAAAAAGATACTGTCAGATTTATACTTCTCCAGCTATTATTTAACCTCTAGAGTATGGACAAAACCTTACAGTGTTGAATGAATTAGCTCTGCATCTGTTGAAGTATTTTTAGTAAGATAGTAATGTAGCAGAGCTATAACAGAGACAGTGTCACAGGAGTTCCCATCTGGTTTGTCTCTTTAAGGAGAAAACATGCCAGAGCCAGCAGGAGCTTCTGCCCCTCCTGAAGTCACAGGAGAGTGATTAGTAACATTACCCCCAAGTCTGGAAAATGGGGAAGAATTAGCATGCTGAAAAGCTGCCAGAAGAGGAGTGCCTGGTGCCTGTTTCTGGAGATGAATTGTAAAAGAAAAAGGCAAGAGGAAGAAGGACCTTCCAGATGCTAAAACTGGCCTCTGTGTAACTCCAGTAACAGTAACACCAGCAGCTTGGGTGAAGATTGCGGAAGTGTTATCTGCTTGTGTGCCCAAAACATTTCCCAGCACAAGGCATGGTGGCAGGATGAAAGCTATGCCATTAGGTTCTAGTTCATCTCTAATCAACCGGACTAAATTGTACTCAGACCAGTAACTTCTAATAATTGTTCACATTCCTTTTGTACAGTTTATTGCAGTGTTCAAGGCTCTGCATTAGCCTTGCAGTCTGCATTTACTTACATTAACAGACCTCTCTTCTAAATGCTCATTCAAGGTCCCTTGATTTTCTACAGCTAGAAAATCATCTCCTCAGGAATTCTGTGGATCAGCAGGGCTTCTTTAAAATCAATCTCCTCTTAGTTTCATTGATGTTTCCTCTCTCTTGAATATCTAAAAAGACAGTGAAATTCTTCTTCATGCCACCAGGACTCCCTAAGGTGTCTCTTCACCAGGAGGTGGACAACTCTAGTCTAATAATTGTTTTTATGCTGATGACTGTCACTATGTGCAAAGTATATGCCAGGAACACATTGCTTAACCTTGACTCTGAGCCACCATTGTAATTGGTGTCAGCACCTTACTGGAAGGGATGAGCTGCTGATACTGAGAAGCCCACTAGCATTGGTCCAACCATTGCCATGCTGTATCCATAGGACTGTCTGGACATGATCAAGCAGCTGCCCATGAATCTTCATGACAAGTTCACAAAAATACACAGGATGGACCTGCATGTGCAGGATGCAGTGGATCAGCTTGAACAGAGGGTAAATGATATTTTTAATGAACATAAAGAAAAACAATCCTGAATAGAGAGAAGAACAAATGACATCAATCAAAAATGATTATCATAAGGCTTTGGAAGATGCAGATGAATAAGTACAGCTGGCTAATTAAATATATGGTTTCGTAAACCATCATGTGAGCAAACTTGACCAGGAACTTGTTAAATTTGGAGTGGAACTTGAAGCAGACAACTCTGGAATCACAGAAATATAAAGGAAACAGTTGGAGCTGGATACGATGCTTAAAATACACATTCTTCTCAACCATCAGCATTATATAACTTGGGTTCATTACCTTAAGGGTTTGGGGTCAATGCAATTACCATGACAGCAGCTCTAACAGTGCAAGTCACAGTGCAAATGAAGGAAGGAAGAGGAACATCTGGTCTAAAAGTCAGCTATGAAGCATTTAAAAACAGTGGTCTTCAGCTTGGAAGAAAATTTTCATTATCTAGAGATCTGACTGTCATTATTGTCAGCTCTGGCATTTACATGAACGCAAACATTAAATTCATCTAAGAAAGATTACAAAATAGGAGAAAAAGCAAAAATAACAAATCCTAAAGTCAACAATCCTCATCATCTTCCTCTCCATCCTTTCTGTTGTTGTGTTCTTAGTCTGCACTGGCACAAGATCTTTCCCAGCAAACAGCAGTAATACCAAAGTCTGATCTAATAGCTGGGTTGACTGGACCTACAATCCAAAAAGCACACTAAAGATTTTACAGGGGACTTAAACATGAGCAAGAATCCCTACCACACTTCTTTGCAACCATTTAAAGAAGGTGTAGTAGTCATAAGATCTTGAACAACTGGTTTTACTGTTTGTGTTTTAATATTGCACATAAACTGTGTACACACATCCGTGCGCTACTGATTCTATTCCAGTGAGCCTTGTATTGTTCCAGTGGACAACATATACAGACGTTTGTACTATCAAACCATTTTATCTAAGCAAAGAGAATTCTACAATCATTCAGTCTTTCAAAAAATTCAAAGGGGAATGGCATTAAACTAAAAGATGGTAAGTATAGGCCAGGTGTTAGGAAGAAATTCTTAGAGAGTGGTGAAGAACAAACAATGTTTTGTTATTGTGAACTTCTGGGTCTGGCTTGTGAAAGAGAACCTTAAAAAGTCAATCAATATGTGTCTGTTTTTAGTGTTACCAAAGAGGAATCACCACCTTCTGAATCACAGCTTTCACTTCCTTTTTTGCTAGAGTTTTTTAATTTTTTCTCTTATGTTAGTCTAGCTCTGTGGTCTTGGCATTATGACCATTATGACACTTCCCACATGAAGCTGGGGTGTGTAGAGGCAGGTCTATGGGCAGGGGCTTTGTGGACTGAGTTAGTGTGGAGAAGTGGAGGAGCCTCCTCTGTAGATTAATGTAAGTGTTGTACTTTGCAGGACAGTGGACAGCAAAGGACAGAGTAGAAGCTTCTGGGGACAGTTTGTTTGGAGACCAGTAACGTTTTAAAAGTTAGTTTTCCAAAGTGGATTGAACTCTGGGGGAACTCTGCCAGGTGTGGTGTGGCTTGCATGGACTAAAATGGATTTGTGAGCTTGCTAGCATGCTGAAATCCATTACCATTTACTGGTACTACTGTTTTCCAACAGCTTGCTCTGTATGACCCCCTATGACAAGGTCTTGGAAATTCTGATGAGGTAAAGGTGCACCACCTCAGCATCTCAGCATCAGACTTCCTTTCTTGCCTATTTGTACAACTCAGCCTTCTTTCCAGAACATGTTTTGTCCTGAGTCCTGTGGGACTTCATTGTCTTTTTTAGCTTTTAAGTGAAACAAAATGTCCCAGACAATACTGGTCTTCAGTGCCACAATATCTTCCCCTTCTGGGTACTTCTTCAGTTTCATTCCTTTTTAAATGTAATAAAACCCAGAGCACTGTCCTGATGCCTTTCTTCCCCTGTTCTTTAAAACTGCCTTGAAAGTCCCTAGCTAGATAATCACATGTTCATCACTGGTTTTCCCCAAGGGCCTTTTTTTTTGACCATGTACACAATTCTTATGACTATCCTGAGTCTTCTTTTGCAGAGAAGAGCATTTTTCTACTCTTACTTGTTGAAAACACCAATGAATTTTCCTCTCCCATAAGATTTAAATGTTTGCTCTCTTACAGATGTCCTCATTAATGTGAGATACCAGGCAGTCACAGAAGCATTTCTTCCTTAATTTGTTTTTTAATAGGAAGCTTTGGGAAAGTTCTTATGTTTTCATCTCTCTATAAATGGTAGATTTAAAGATGGCTTTCATTTTTAAAAGCAGGGGCCATGTGACCATTATGGGGTATAGAGACCCCACCTGTCTTTGCTGCTTTTAAGATAGGCTGTCACTTTGGTTATGAAGTTCAGTTGCACATTGCCAAAATGCATTTTAGAACTGCGCTTCGATCCATTACTAGCATTTTTACAGTCAGTTTCTTAAATATGTAAAAGGTCACATCTGTGACCTTGGGAAAGTGGAGGATATAGATATATTACACTAACTGAATATTCATTCAGTTCCCACATCCTGGTATCGCTATGTCCCTCTCTCATTGTGGTCCGTTTATTTCTCCGTTTATATTTAGCCACAAGAAGGAAAAGAAAGGATATTAGATTTACAACAGGAAGTTGGCAACGATATTAACCTATCCTACAATTGTGCATTGGGTCCCATAAAGTTGTGAAATACTAACTGAACCATCCAATGTAAAAGAAAATTGAGTTGTTTTTTTGTTGTTGCTAGATAATCCAAATTATATAATAATCCAATCCACTTATATCAGTGAAATAGTCTATTAGTCTGTAGATATTTCTCTAAAAACATATTAACTCGGTTCTGTTGCATTTTCAGGGCAGTTTGGTCACAGAGGATTACGGAAATATTATATATTATAACCCTGGGCTTCATGAAAAAGCATGGGTGTGTTGGGAAACAACCCTATTTTTTTGGGGGGGGGTGGAATTTTATACTATAGAAAATAAGCAAGGTTTTAAAGTTATTATTATTTTAAAACTTATTGATTTCTTGTTAACTTGAAGACAGTGTTACATTTACTGTCCTTGTCTCAGCCATTTCATTTGCACTTATGTAAAAGATTTCCCTGCAATTTGTGGGTATAGTATCTGCAAAAGGTGAAACTTCTGTTATCCAATTTGTCTCTGTATCTCCTGTTGCTTTTATCCAGCCCTTGCCTCATTGCTGGGACAAATAGTGGTTCTACTGCTGATGCCCTGATATTGACCGTACGTCACAGAGAGTTGTTAGGGAAGGATTATACTCTCACAGTACCAAATGTAGCTGAAGTTCCCAGGCAGCAGGCTTAAATCAAAGAAAAGCAAGTTGCTTTTATGGATCCTTGTAGAAACAAACTAAAAGACTGAGTGTCTCAGGGTGTTACCACAGGTGGGAGCGTAATTGGAATCAGTAAAGGAACTGAAAAAAATAATAACGGAAAAGCTTTCAAATGCACAGATGCAAAACCAGCCTCTGGCTCTGGCTGTCCCCAAACAGCAAATTACCTCACTAGAGTATTAGGAGAAGAGTCAGTTTTGCCCTGTTTTTTTGTACTCTTTCCCAAAGTACCCATTATTGGCCACTGTCAGATAAAGCAGCTTAGGTTTTTAGAGATTTGATCCGAATCACTTTGGGTGTCCTTACGTTATTCATCCCCCACATCTGTGAAACAGGAGTAGGATTCATGGCCAAGTATACATTTCTCAATGTACAGGAAAAAAAATAAAATAAAATTCATGCCTTTAGCCACACAACAGCATGTTTTCATTTTGTTAATGTAAATACTAGGTTAATGAGCATAAACACATCCACTTAACTTAAGCATATTCTCCAGATAAGAGTAGGAGTACATTGGATCCTTGGATCTAAGTTTGTCGCTTAATATTCTGGTAATGCATTGATGGTCTAAGAAGCAGAAATAAAACAGCACTGAGTTATTCTTCATTCTGCTGCCGCCTTGTTTGTTTAGTTCACAAATTTTCAGGAACAGCAAGAAAAATGCAGGCTTCCAGTGCAGCCCAATGCCAAGAATGTAATCCGCAGTTTGTCCTTAATCCCATGAGGATCATCTCAAATGTTTCCAGTGCTTTTGGCAGGAATATTAAATTACAAGATCTAGGCTGCTTGCCAGAAGCAGAGAAAAAAAAAAGATTCACAATAAAGGCAGTGTCCCCACTCTATGTTTCAGCAGCAGAAAAATGACGTTAATATGGATGATTGGTTCGAAAAAAATAAGATTGAGGGCAATTTTTCACAAGGGTCTCATGGCAATCCATTCTATTTAATTTTTCAGTGCTAAAATATGTACTCTTCAGTGTCTGCTGACAATTCAGGGTGACTCTTTTGTTTGTATATTGAGGTTTTCTTTTATGCGATTGAGAGTAGTTATCTGTCTCTTCCAGCTCAGGCTGGAACCTGGGCCCCAGATCCTGACTTCTGTTTTCTCTTTGTATGTGCCAGGAGGAACTCACAGAGCACAGTGGGGTTGTTTCTGATTCACTGTGATGCAACAAGGTCCTGAGGTCATAGACTGATATTTTTGTTCAAGTTACCATGTGAGAATACTCACACACTTATAAAATAAGTCATTAGCTATACAAAGAGTTCCAAGGAAAACTGTAAGACCTTGTTGTATGTGTGCCAGACCTTCTGTGAAGATTACATGCAAACCAATACTTGCTGTATTTGTCAAGATTAAGCCCTGCTTGTCTTCAGAGAGTGAATCCAGTCATTTCTGATAAAATTGTTACACAAAGCTACTTTTGTGGGTAGAACAAGAAGACAAATTATAACCAATTAATTTGATACTGGAATAATTTCATTTTACGTTAGATGTATTACTTGACTCTTTTCTTCTTTTTCTCTTTTCTTGCTCTCTGTCCCACATAAATGCATTTCTGTGGGAGGATCTGTAGGAGTGTCTGACATTCTCATCCCTTCTAGGCAATATTCTTGTTGCTTCTGCAATGCATACAAGTACCCGTGATTTATTTAGAATTCATTTGAATTTTGTCACTCTGTTTTTTTTCTTCCTCGTGATTTATTGAAGAGTTGTCCTTAAGATCAACTAAAGATTTGATTTTGAAGTTCCATCTGTACTTTATGTGAGTTGGTCTTGGCATTTTTTGTGTATGTGTTTTATTCAATACCTATTCTGTTTTGGGTCTGTTGATGCTATGATGATACAAACAAAACTAGTAGAGCTACATAGAGTTGAGAGAAGTATTTTATTACAGCAACGCTTAGTTCTGGTGCTAGAAAGTCTTTGTGGTAGGTGCCGTACTCTGCTGGTGCCTCCCACTCAGTAAGTGTCACAAGTTTAGTCACAAACATGACAATCCATCTTTTATTTTCTGTCAAGAATGGAGTGACTGAAAAACACTTCCCTCTTTCACATGAGGCAGTTGAGCTTTTCTGCAGTGGCAGGAAGGGGTAGAGAGGAGGAAGTTGCTTTCATGCTTATCTTTCTTGCCCTCTCTTGGTCTAGAGAACATTTATGTCTGCCATCTGGGAGTTAACCTGTGTCTGTATTGTTACCTTCTAAGGCTAATTAACTTGTTAGGATACTTAAAAAAAAATATTTGACAGAAGACACATCCTGTACCACATACGCAATTGTAGCTACAAATAGAAAGTAGGACATATTTTCCACTTGTAATTCAAGTTCTGACGAATCTAAACATTAGACAGCATCTAGCTTGTTATCTTGATTCTGTTTTCAGTTCCTTAAAGATGAAAGTATTTGAAAGGATACCAAAACTAGAGGGAGAATGAGAGACAGATCAAATGTATTGGAGAAGTAATGCTCACTGCATATCTACTTTGTGAAATAGGCAGATATGTGTTCTGATAAACTTTGGAGGCATAAGGCTCATGAAGTTCCTCCAACACTTTTTTTTTTTCAGAGGAAAATGGATGTGTATGCAAGGAGATGTCACTGGCTTTGAGGACACCACTTAAAGAACTTTAAGCTGCTTAAAAGCAAGTTTGTAAATTGCTCAAAAAACAAGCAAACAAACAAGCAAACAAAAAACCCCAAACCAATAGCACCACTTTCCAAATTTCTCTTTCTTGTATTTATAAAACATGGGTTACTTACATCAGGAGAAACCATAAGATAATTCCTTCCTGTTAACCTTTATACCTAATGAAACCATATTTTGTGTTGAAGATCGACTTGACCTTTTGTTAAAAGGTCAGGCAACTAGTTAGCGTGTTAATAAGAAGTGGCAATGCAGCAGCTTTGGCAGAAAGAAGAAAACTGGGGCTGCCCATTTGTTAGTTTCAAAAACGTATATGACTCAGTATCAGCCCATTAACTATTTCCATACAGCAGTTATTTTACTTGTGGCCTCCATTTTTAAAATGTGGGTGCTTATCTCCGAATATATGAAAGCAACTTCTGCACATTTGCTAAAAATTCTTTTCAAAGTATTTCTGGATATTTAGACCCTCACATAAATTCCACTTCTATAATTCCCATTTGCTAAGCAACTGTGAAGGAGTACTGACTGCAGAGGATGGCCATTTCATATCTTTAGGTTTGTGCTGCACACAGTGTGGTGTTGGCATTGTAACACGAGTGATTACAATGCATAAATGGGTATGTAGGATATCTGAAGTTAAAATAGACCCACTACGCACACTGAGAAGTTAGTTAGTGAAATCAGTAGCAAAATACTTAAACAACAAATGCTGACCTCTTTTCTGTGTGATATATCCAAGTTAAAAACGAAACAAAGTCAAAATCAAGCCTTGAACCATAAACTCAGGTAAGCCTAGAGTCCTAAATGAGGGGGGTTAGGGGGAAGGAAAGAAGTAAAAAAAGGATACAAATATAATAACTCAATTCAAAGTCTCCAGTATGTTCCAGACTCAGCGCAGGAGCACTGAGGGGTAGTAAAATCCAAACCTACTTTTGCAAATGGGTAGTAAGCCTTACTGGAAGAAGGGAGGGATAACATAGCTGACGTGTTTGTGTTAAACTTGGCAGTCAGCTGAAGAAAAGTCCTCACTGTCTGCAGTGGAGTTTTGCCAAAACAGAACCATATCAGGCACTGGATAGAATTTCAGAACTTCAGGTTCATTGATGTACTTTATGGCCACCGGGAAATTTTGGTAATTACCTGTTCCATTTAGAACGTGTATTTGGAACAGCATGATCTGATTCTTACACTTTGTCCTGCAAATTTGGTAGCAAGCATTCTCCCCAAAATTTCAGCATGCTCTTGCACTGCTTAGTGCTGAAATGAGGCACTTTGGGAATCTCACTGCTTTTTCTTCTTTCAGTAATTTCTGTGCTGTCCCTGCTTACTGCTTGTTATAATAGATGGTGTGCTTTAGTTAAGAAGAAGTTGATCCCTCTTTCGCTTTCTTTCTTTCTTTCTTTCTTTCTTTCTTTCTTTCTTTCTTTCTTTCTTTCTTTCTTTCTTTCTTTCTTTCTTTCTTTCTTTCTTTCTTTCTTTCTTTCTTTCTTTCTTTCTTTCTTTCTTTCTTTCTTTCTTTTTCTTTTTAATGAATCTTCTTGAGTCATATCAGTCAACTGTAAAATACTAAACAATGAACAATGAACCCTTTGGAGAACGTCGGCTCTGCTTTACGTTATACATTATATATGTAGACGAGAACAAACAGGACCGTTTTCAGAAGGCTTAATAGTGCTGTGATCTTTGACATCTGGGGGATTTGCAGTGTGCTAGGCCCTAGTAAAACAGCTTAGTTTCCTGTTAGCAGACCGTATGCCTTTAAAAAAACAATGCCAAGCAGAGGTGCTAGTCCTTAGAGTTTGTTTTCTTCCTTAGACTTGTCTTGAAGGATGCTGAAGACTTGCAACTCTAGTTCTTCTTGCTGAGAGCAACTGCTCCCTGGGACTTCGGAAAACTAGCATGTTGTATTTCAAGCTGAGTACCCCAGAATAACTGCATGGATCATTAGATAGTAAGCTTTCTGGGGGATTAGCCTATCTTCCTGCTCTGCTTTTATTCAGGATGAAACATTAAAGGGGTGTGAACCTGAGTGTCCTCTGAGGCCTCCTTCTGCCATGCATTAAACAAATGTCCTGGAAGGTAACGTCTTTTCACACAGTTCTCTTAAAATGATATTGCTTGTTAAGTAAAATGTTATCTCAGGCACAGAGATTATCAGCAAAGCAAAATGACTGATAAGGAGGTGTGACATTACCCAATCCACCTAGCTGAAGATGATAGCAAAGTCACAAGATTTGTTTAAAATATGTAATATTTTGGAGGTTTTTCTCTATCTGCCTTGTTGCCAAGGGATTCAGATTTTTCTGCTTTAGATCTTTAACCAGACTGATGAAAGACTACTTTTGCCAAGGGAGTTGAAGGTCATGTGCAGTCATCTGATCAAGTGAGTTGGCCTTCAGAAAGAAATACCAGTATTACATGACTTAGCAACAGGGTGTAGCATTTTTGTCCTTTTAAATTGCTTTTCAGCACTAGGAAAACAAAGAATTTCTAGTAATTCCTCATAAGAAAATGAAAGAAAAAAGCTTTGTTTCTGTATTCTCAGGGAGTGATAATGATTATTCTTTCTAGCCATAGGGCGATCACATTTTGTGTCATGTGAAGGTAAGAAACTTCTTTGAGTGGCATACTCTAATCAAATGGATGCTACATCAACAGAATGCTCACATTTCTTTGAAGGACTCTATGTATGTCAAAGCAGGGCTTGCGAATTACCAGCCATGGTTCAGACACTCTCATATCACTGTAAGAATGAAAGTGAATTTTACTGAAGACGATAAAGAACTACAGTGTGTGCCCATCCTTTTTTTAATCTAATCTTGATGTCTTATCCTTCCTCTGTGTGTGGCAATATTTATGACATTAAAAATGTTGTAATTACTGGGTGAATTAGTTCCAGAATCTCCTTAGTGGCCTCAAAGTTACATAACATCTTCCTAAGCAGTGAAAAGCAAAACGTATCTTAATTTATTTCTCTTGACCAAAGTAAAATTTGTGCCATCTATCACTTTTCATTGTTGCCCAGAGGCTTGAAGATGCATATATACAAGAAAGCTGTATGTGATGAGCTTATGTTGACATTCAGCTATAATAACAGTAAAGAAAGAGCAATTCTGAGTGGAACATAATAAGCCTCTTCTGCCCAACTCTGGTCTTCTCTATAAGCTTAAAAACTTCAGCCAGTCCAGTTCACACTGTCTGATTATTATCTTAACCTGAACTAAGATTCACCCTTAGTTTTGTGCTTAGAGTGTTGGTGGTTTTTTTTGAGAACTACATTAAAAGATCTCAGTTCCTTTAATTCCATATAGACAAAATGAAAGAAATAGTAATTAGAAAGGCAATTAGGAAGATAGGTAAGTGTACAGTTTTATGGGTAGAAAGATTTTAAATAAGGATGGCATGACTTTCTCAAGGTCCCATCAGGGTTCCCAGCAAGGAAAGGATTAGATCTCCTGGCCAGTTTTCACAGCTGATTCATGCATTGGTATAAATCAGGGGGAAAAATTGAGAGTCAGAGAAGGCTGCTTTTCTCTTGAACCTCTGTGACTCACAACCAGTCTGTGGTTGTGTCTACAACTTTTCAGATACACTGAGCTCAGTCTTTCTCTTTGATTAAGTAGAATTCAGATCCAACCCTCAGAGCAAATATACTTTTAGACGTATCCTAATCTTGAACCATTCATTGGTAGAAAATGCTACACCACAGAAGCAACCTGAAGTCTCACATAGGGCCCTGCTGAGCCCATGTTGCATAGTCTGCTGCAAAGGGAAGGGAAAGCAACAGATAGCTGTTTCGTCAGCAGAAAACAACCTGTGCCCTGGGTAAATTTTTCACAAGTGAAAAGTGAGTTGCTTAAGAGTGTAACTTGGACTGAGTTCTGGCCCCTTCTGGTAATTGTATGAATGATGTTTTTATTGTTTTTCTAGCCACTGAGGGAGTGGGCATTATAATCAGAGGAATTCTAGAGTGCTTTGCCATTTTCTCCTCTTCAAATCTATATTATTCTTCTAATTTATCTTCAGTTTATGAATGCCTTCCTTTTACCATCTCCTTTTCTTCCTTTCCTTTGTCTCTTCCTATCATTTTCTTCTTTCCTCCAGCTCACCTTAATTCACTTTGTGCTTTCTACGTTCCTACCTGAGCAGTTTTCTACTTAGTGTGCACTAACTGCAGTATGTTGGTATATGCTACATAAATATGATCATGCCATAATGTAGGGTGATAGGAGAACTGCTTTTGAGGTCATTAGGGTTCATTGGTGCTGGTAACTTTTTAAAGTATCACCTCTTAGGAGTACAGAAACAGACAGTTCCAAAATGTCAGAAGTCATACAGGCAAGGCAGATGGCTGACTTTCCTGAGCAGGCATCTTCTAGAGCTTAGGAAATTAAAAATGGTGTATGGCCACTGGAAGCAAGGCTGGGTGAACTAATAGGTCTACAGGGATGATGTTCTCCATTGTAGGGAGAAAATCTGTGTGGCCAAAGCTCAGTTAGAATCTGTCCAGTACTGTGGGGACAAAAAAAAAGGACTTCTTAAAATACGTTAACAGCAAAAGGAGGCCTAGAGATGTTATTGATCCATTAATTGGTGAGGATGGTCACCTCACAAATAGAGACACAGAAAAAGCTGTGATATTTAATGTCTTCTTCAGCTCTACCTTCAACCCAATGATGGATGTTGGGAACCCCAGAGCCATAGGACCATGCACTTATTTTTGTCCCATCTGTATTCATTACAGTGCTGTGAAATCTAAAGGGTAAAACTAATTCAACCTAGACATCTTTAATTCATTTAACTCATAACTCATTTTGTTGTCTTTTTCCTTCTATCTCTGCCATTTTTCAGTATTTACTGACCCAGACAGAGCAGAAAGTGTCAGGATTTGAAGGAAATGTCTTTAAATATTTTCACTTTCAGTCTGGCTAAGATGATACGGCAAGTACATAATTTTGATTAATGAAATCACACGAAGGCAGCTCTTCCTAAGCAGCGTCAGGCTTGGAACATAAGTGGTTTCATACTCTTTATGTCTGCTCATTCTACCTTATCATTATCTTTTCCAGATGATCACCACATGCACTCTAATTAGAAGAGTTTTTTGAGCAAATGAAGATAATTGTTTTATCTGTGTTTCTGTTTAAAATCCTGCGCCATGGCCCCTCTTAAACAATTGTAGGAATGAAAATCCAAGAGGAAGATAAGTATCATCATTTTGACTCGATTTACTTTAAATAGTACAAATACCTTTTGTGTGCTCTTTCCTAAACGTACTGTAAATAGATTAATCTGATTCAGTCTCTTATCTATTGTTAAATCAGTTTCAGTTTGTCAACCTTTCAACTAATCAGTCAGAGTCTAATGTTTGAGTAGACCTAAATCTTGACTAGCTGTCCTCTTCCATGGTGTGAAAATCATTGCTGAGATTCTGAAGGTAAGGAAAGGAGCATCTGTCATTAAAAAAAATCATTCTTTCCCGTTCAGATTGTGGGGAGAATTATATTGATCAAAATGGAAAGAACACCAGAAAGAATAACAATAGATTGGAACAATTGTGCTGAGACATGTATCTTTCCCAGTCACTGGCTTTGTAATCATCAGTTTGTCCCCAAGAAAGCCTACAAATTAGAGGTAAGAGAAATCAACAAGAAATGTTATCCAGCAAGAAAACCTAGAGCACGATGTAGTAATATGTCTGTTTTTATTTCTGGCAAGAAGTGCTTACTGAAGAGCCCAGTAACCCAAGGTTTGAACTCACTGACTCACAAAAGTGTTAGTCTGTGTAAGATTTGCTGGTGAAAAATTTTCAAATACTGCCTCAGTATTTTTCAGGGAAAAGGTAGTTAGATGAATTACAATTTCTTGGAGTCTTAATTAATTAAAGACTGGGAGAACCCCAGGTCCTTTTAGAAATGAGGCCTTGTCTTCTTTGCTAAGAACTGCAGTTGTAACACTTGTGTATTTGTGCAGAGAACCATAGAAACATGGAATGTCTTGGGTTTAACGTGTAAAAGTGTTTGCTGGCATTGTCCCCAAATATGATAACAGACTGAGTCATTGCCAAGAATTTCATAAGTCAAGGAAAGAAGCTACAGCTATTTATGGAAAACTGCATACTGGTTTCCAGCTACGCTGAAGAAAGTAACAGAAGAAAATGGCTAAGTTCTACAGTGACGCTGAAGCAACAGGTCTTATCTGTGATGGCACCTGCAGTTTCATGCATGCCTGTCAACCAAGCAGAAAACTTGATCATTGTTACATTCTGCTTATATTTTATAAACCCTAATCACTAGTATGAGCACTGTTCTTACTGCCTTGGTGTTACAGCTGTGGAGATATAAATACTACCTTGTGGGACAGGGTTAATTACATACAGTGCCATTCTAGCACATACAGTGCTAACAGTTGTTGCAAAAACAGGACTATTACCTACATGCAGAACTGCCCTAAAAAGAAGAAAAAATCTGAAGATCGTAATTAATTTTAAAGACAGGTTAATAGCCAGAGCTGCAGTCACTGTTGCTGAAAGTGTTATGCGGCAGAGACTGTAATGTCTACCACTGACTGTCATAGTGACAGGTGTATCCATCACACCCACACCAGTAATGCTATCTCTTAGTCTGAGACAAAGCATACGTTTCTTGTGGATTCAGTGCTACATCAATAGCAAAGGTCTAACAGAGTTCAGGGGAAAAGAAGTATTAAAAAAATAAAAATGCATTGGGAGGCTGATAACAGATCAATAATGAAAAAATTTTGTTGAAAGATTTTTGTTTTCCTTCAAAGATGTTCCAAGGCTGGAGCCAAAAAAAACTTTGGACAAACTGAGGCACCAGATAAAGGACTGAGAACTCTATAAAGAATATGCCTTTCTTGGGGCTTCCTTAGTAGAACAGATCTTAGTAGCAGGGCAATCTCTTTGGAGCTGGTCACAGAAATCAGGTACATGGATCATGAAAGGATGACTGAGGAGGGAGAAAAGCCTGTTGGATACGTGTTGTTCCTTCCATTGGGAGAATAAAAGAGGATAATGAAGGTTAAGCTGCTTGAGGAGAGAAATGAAGTTAGGAGAATGGGCATGCCTTATATCAGAACAGAAATGAGGGAATTTGGTGAGAGGATATGAGAGAGAATTGGGCTACCAAATGGATATCAACATGGGAAATACAAGATAGGAGTAGATTAAAGCTCATTTATGAGTAAATACAGACATCACAGGAACAAATCGTTAGCACAGAAAAAGAGAATACAGCTTTTCGTTTGTGTAAATACTGACCTAGAGTACTCTACCAGTCTTCTCTGTTGTTTGTTGTTTTCTACTATAAGTAAGTCTGTGGCATACCAGATGTACCTTAATCAAAATGTCTGATTTTAAATCAAGAATGGCCATTGTGAAGGGAAGAGAGGGAATAGTGTGTTCCTTGAGTGTGTATTGTTGACTGTGTCACAGGATTGTGTATTGTGGTACTGTGGTTTTATTACGGAGGGTTAGTGCATGAGGTAGTGGGTAAAGCAGATTAACAAGAGCTTAGGGATTCTCTGGGTAGCTGTAACTGTTTCTGAAGATGGCTACTTATAATGTCAAAACTTCATAGCTTCTACTCCATGGGTGGAATGAGAAATGTATATATCAGTATATAAATCAGTATATCATATATATATCAGTACTATAAACTTGAGTTCAATATGTAATGTCCGTTTTTCCTTAGGTGGTTACTTAGAACATTGTTGGCCCTCCAGTAGTGCTGACTGGTCACCTGCTGGGAATCTTACATGGATATCCAAGTTCAAACAGAAATACATGGTTTGTGAAGTTGTGCTGAATAGCCAGGGCACAAACACTGCATTAGACAAATACTACTTTTTTCATTTCATTGCAGTTCCTCCTTTCCTGAGGAGGTGTGGAGCATCTAATAAGGATCATCCTAGAAGTCCCTAATGTTATAGAGATTATGTTCAAAACTTTGTGTAATCTCATCATTGGTATCCAACCAACCAACTGAGTTAAGTGGCACAGAATAGATAGCTTTAATTTCCTTAACGCGTTTTTGGTTGTGCTGCAACTTTACACTGAAGCAATTCAAGTAATTCAATGTAATCATGACTGTTTTTGTAGCTACTTACATTCATGACGTATTTAGATGGTTTCCTTCCCAGGTAGTGAACAAGATTTTGTCTGAGTGACAAAATGCTTACTAGGACTCTTCAAGATCACGTACCTTACAAAGGTATGACAGTTCTTTAAAATCTGAGCCATGTCATTTCCTGATTCAGTGTTTCACTGATGAACTCCCTCTTGCTACTTGTTATCTTTCCACCCCAATACACACCTGTGCCTGTATGCCAAGTGACCTATCCCTGCAAGTATTATATGAATATTATAAGCAGTCAAGGTCCATTTTTGAACAAAACTTCAAAAACAGAGCTTGACTCCCTTGTGTTTCTTTCCTTTATTTCTTTTTCTTTTTTATCTTCTTGTTTGTTTTTAGTGATTAAATTCATACGTACTAACCAAAAACAAATGTGAACCAAGGTGCTGCTATTCTACCTGTAATTTTTCTCCACAATATTACAGTGTTTTTTACAAATTAGGAAATCTACAGTATCAAGATCTGTTTGTAAGGAACAGAGGAATAGGACAAAAAGATAAACTTGCTTAATATTCCTAATTCTACCAATATACTGTTGTTTCCAATGATTAGGTTTGGAACTTTTGCATATTACAAGTGACTTGCATATTTGGTATTGATTAACAATACTGTGTTTGGGGATAAAATGCATTGTCTCTCTCATCAGAGCCTCCTGGTGTAAAAGACATAGTGGAAAATTTTCACTGTAACTGTGATTAAGCTTTTTCATACTGATTTACCATGGGCATGTTTTTATTCATAGTTGATGAACAGTGTTCACCAGCCCAAGTACCAGTAAATTATCTGAGGAACTACATGTCTGGCAGTCTGACCTCAGTGCCAGGTAAGATTATGGAGCAGATCATCTTGAGGGAGATCACATGGCATGTGCAGGGAGAAGAGAAGGCTCTGGAGGGACTTTATAGTGGCCTGAAGTATAGTACCTGAAGGGAGCCTACAGGAAAGCTGGGGAGGCACTTTTTAAAAAGGCATGTAATGACAGAAGAACAGGAAATAGCTTTAAACTGGAAGAGGGCAGATTTAGACTAAATTTAGGAAGAAATTCTTCTTTATGTGGGTGCTGATGCACTGGAGCAGATTGCCCAGTGAGGTTGTGAATGCCCCCTCACTGGAAGCATTCAAGGCCAGGCTGGATGGGGCTCTGAGCAACCTGGCCTAGTGGAAGGTATCCCAGCCTGTAGCAGGGGGTTGGAACTAGGTGGTCTTAAAAGTCCTTTCCAAACCAAGCAGTTCTATTCTATTCTATGATCCATTCCATTCCATTCTAGATATGCTTTTGCAAATCTCCACATATGTTGGGTTGTTAGTTTTTTTTTTTTTGTTTGTTTGTTTTTTGTTTTTTTTTTTTTCACTTCAATTTTAAAATTATTTTTCTTTTAAATATCTCCTCATGACAAAAGTCAGAGATGTTTCTGAATATGTGTTTGTTAATTTGACAGTGGTTTTCTTTCTGCATACTATCAACCATGATATCTGCAGACAGTTATTAATCACTGGTTATTCAGACCTATATTCACCCATCTTTCTCTCCTCAGGTGTTCTGACACCTTATTAAACCAGAGACAAGGAAACAGAATGGTAAATTCACATTGCAGAGGACTTTGAAAATCAGCAGTTTTGTTTAAACTGCAACTACAGTAAAACATAATTGCTAAGCTCTCCACAGACCAGAAATGTGAAAAATGTTGGCTTGCTGATTTCAACAAACTAAGGAAGTGCAGGCTTCCAGTTTCAAAAACTTCTGTGTTTGCCATAGAACCCGAGGCACATTTGCTTCCTTTTTGCCCACGTATTGGGATACTCAAGGGGTAAGATGGGGGGGGCATCTGTGATTCTCTTATTTCTAGTGGTACGAGGAATAAAAAAATCCTGGAGTCTCCTGCTCAAGAGTGCTGCCAATATCTAGAAGACTCTTGTTATTCCTAGAAATACTAAGAAAATTCCTGGAAAAAAAAAATAATAATAAAATAAAATATGCTTAATAGGGCTGTCAGGAGGCCAAGATACCAGAAGCAGTCCCCGCAGTCTGTCTGCTGAACTTCTGAGGAACAGAGTGAGTAAAACAGCAAAAGTTCATATGGCTCTCTGAAGGAAAAGTGCCTCTTGTCTTTGAAAATATACAACTGCAATTGTAGATGAGGAAAAGCAAGCAGAAAGGTGGACTAGTTAATGATGGTTGAACACTCCCAGGGAATGCTGCCAGGAGTGACTGTCACCAGTTAAACGGAGCTATTGCAAATCACTGAGAATTTCTCCCTTTTGGTGACACAGATTTACATCAGATCTACACTGGCTTAAAACAACACCAATCCTCTACTCCAGTTTCATAGCTGCAGTGTACCTCAATCTTCCTGTTCCCAAGCTCCGAAATGTTTTCTGAGTCATCTGAGAGTTGTTCACAGAACCCACAGATACCAAAAACTGAAAATAGATCTGAACCATGATGTGCCTGAACTGAAGCACTGGCTCAAATTCTCACTTATGAACAACATCAACATAAGAAACAAGCAATATCTGTTGAAAAAATATTTAACCAAAAAGCCTGCACAATGTCAAGAAGACTTCAACTTTTTCTTTTTTCTCTTTCTAAAGCCACCTTCCTTGCCTACTGGTCTGAAAAAACTGAAAAATCAAGATAAATATCATCATTTCTATGGCAGCAGTTTAGTGTTCTTCCTCAAGGTATAATTGTGCATATGTGTTGAAAAATGAAACAAGTGGGGCTTTTTTTGTTGTTGTTCTTGGGAAGCCAAATGTTTCCATTTAAGGAGCAGTGTATTTCAAGACTCACCTGCATTTATTTTGCTGAAGCTACTTAACATTTAAAGGCCTAAAAATATCAGTTAAGTTCTGCTAACATGTGATAGTTTGGCATGAAGGTTTTAGTAATCATCCTCTTGGCAGGCATTTTCTATAAAAGAAAACCTGTCCAGAAAGCAGATTGAGTTACCTGATATATACACTCTTCACAACTAGACCCAGCAACAGATCATTGCCTGTTGGAAGAATAATATCAGCTTCAAGAACAAAACTGGAAACTGGAAATGCTGGACAGAGTTAAAGGTAAGAAGTTGCATCTGGGAAGGTAAAGACTTGTGAGCTCTTTCTGAAAATATACCTTTACTTCTTGGCATGAGTTCTTTAAGAATGAGTTTAAGAATCAGAGATGAGTGCATGTAGCCACAGCTATTTACATCTCTCATGCCATTTGATTTTTCTGGAAAGATTACTGGAGTCTTCTTTCCAACTAAGTGGACCTTTTGGCTTGCAGGATCAGTGTTTTCATAATGTCCCCTTACATTTCTCTATTGCTGTTTATCTGTTGTTTTCTATCGTAAAACATCGTCTGTGATTGCTTGTCAGCAGTAGTAGCACTGGGGTAGTTCTGTATTTGTTCTACATTTTCACAACACTGTAACATCAGAATAGTTACAAAAGCATTCTATTTCCACGTGCAGCATGTGGACCCTTATATTGATTTCAGACCAACCTTTCTGTCATTTAAAGATGACCGTTCACTTTATAAAGTATCTTCTGAATTCAGTTGTTACTGTCCTCCAAGACGGTCTTCATGGTTGTTGTGGGTATACAGAGCTACTTCTTAGGAGCTCCCTCCAAGTTGTATATTGGGAAATCCTTAACAGAACTATTCACTTAGATAGAATTATATTTATTAAAACAGGCAATGAGATGGAACTGCTTTTGGTGGTACTGATCTCAACAAAACTTGTCTGTGCACTCCCAGGGTAACAGACACTTTTACGTATTCTTACCAAGATCAACGGTTCTCTCAAAAGCAGAAATATGGATGTAAACCTCTCTCTGGCACAGGGAGAGTGTATCTTAACAGGAAATAATCTGGTCACACTTCTGTAAGAGAAGATGATTTTGCAGCCTTTTTTTCCTTTTTGGTCACAGTAAAAACCAGGCAGCTAAAGAAAATAAATGTGTTTATAGGTATTCTGACTTAGATCACCTATAGTTTTATGGCAAGAAATGAGAGATTTATCCCACAGGGCTTTAAATGATGCACATTATGTAGGGAATGTTTCATACTAATGAGTTTTCATCCTCTTGCCTGTACACTTACATAGCATGTTGAGCCAGACAAATATGTCTGCTTTCTAAACTTCAGAGACATCAGTGTGCTGGAGTCAAACATACTGTAGAGAGGCTGGCTCTAAGAGAGCTCCTAAGGAAGATATAATCTAATCTTGTAGCAGAGCTGGCGGCAGTGAAGGAGAGCTGCAGGCTGCACCTCCTTCAGTTAGTTCAAGGAGATGACTGGTAACGACACAACAGTGGTCTCAATTCTGATCCCATTGTGCTTTCCAAACTGGCAGCTCCATGGAGACTGGAATCCAACTCTGAGTGTTCTGGGTCTACCTTTGCTGCTGAAAGAACACACTTTTAGTGGAGGATCAAGGTTAAATATTTCTGCAGTGTCATTAGTTATGGTAGAGTGTAGTTCAAGCCTGTGCTAAGGTCAGCATAGGACAAAAGGACTGTGTGAACTGCTTGAAAATTGCAGGCAGCACTTTCAGCCTTTGTGCAGCAAGGGCTGACTGATAAAGTGAGACTCCTCAGCTGGGCTAAAGCCTGGCTAGAAGTACTTGTACAGCACAATTTGCCTAAGCATCACTGAATCTGGGTTGAGGACACTGCCTCTCTATTATATACAGTCTTTGTTTTCCTTCACTTCAAGTGGATCACCCTTATTTTTTCTGCTTGTAATACAGATCCAGAACAAGGACAAAAATACCACAGAGACAAAGAGAAAAGGAGAATTGAATCCCTTCTACCAAAAGCACAGGTATGCCGATTAATAGGAAATTAGATGGGCTTCTGCAAGGGGAATCGCCTGAACCCTACTTATGACTTTCCTTAGAATTCCTTTAATTTCCAGCTTTTCTATGTGAATTATTGTTCTCAGACTAAAAAGATCACTAGTGTCATCAGATCTGGTCATCCCATAGCCATAGATGACCACATGTAGCAGACATGTGGATATTTTAGGTACTCAAAAGGGCAGTTGTTTGGGTTACGATAGGTGCAAGAAAGGAAATTAGCCCTAGGATCTGACTCCTGCCTAACAGGCTTAAGTAGGCTTTATCCAACAAAGCAGAAAAAGGCAAGAGGTACACCAATGCCTCTAGCATAGTGCCAGTTCTTTCAATGCTTTACAACAAACCTCAGGCTTGTAGAAAAAGGCAAAGGATAATGTGCCACAGACAGAAAGTAGAGCAAGAGCATCAACAAGTTTCTAGGTTTGTGCTATGACAAGGAATTCATTACATTCACAGCCAGTTTCTTCTGCTTTGTTCTTATGCCAGCATTGTTCAGCTCTTCTCTCAAGACGTTCTCCATGTAACCCATCTCTGCATCTTTTCCAGAGTGTTTTTTTCTTCTTGAGCATGAGAGCACATATCATATACTATGTCCTGAAGGAAAAAACAAAGTTTTGTACAACAGCATAATGGCTTCTCTACCTATAGTAGTGTCCTTCCTGAGGCATGTTCTCCTTTTCTGTGAATAGCTGAAGATTTACTTACTGTTTAGTTCAATAGCCTGTTTGATGACCTATCTCACTGACTTTGGCAAATCTGGCCTTAATCCTGTGCACCTTGATCTCTACGCTACAGCTATCCTTGCTGCCCAGCACTGCTTGTTATTTGTGACTTCTGAGAGCAACTCTGTTGGTATTTTTTCCCACTTAATCAGGCCTAGAGTGGTTCCCAATACTGTTTTCTCCTGCTTTCCATATATATACAGGATAGATTTTATATCTTTAATTAGATATTTCCTAAGCTCCTTTTTCTAAGCTCCTTCAAGTCTTTCTGCTCTTCAGTCCAGGTAAATTCACTACTAAATTTCCTCGATTTGACCAAGTTTGCTCTTCTGAAGTTGATAAAAGTAATTACTAACCCACTTCTGTTTGTTACTCTGTTTAAAGTAAATGGAAACAGTTGCTGGGTACTCAGCCCATGCTATTTTCTACTACCAGCTTTTTTGAATGTCTTCATTACTTACTAAATTGAGTCTGTGTCTTGTCTCAGCGACTACAGTCATCTGAAGAAATCTGGCAGCTATCATACCCATGGTTAGCTGGGCCCAAATTTATTATAAGCATTTGTTTTCCAAGTGGTGTTGGGGAAGTTAAAGTTGACCATGACATAATTCCCAGTAATGTTTCTATAATAACATTTCAATGACAGTCCTCTGCTTGCACTTTTGTATTTTAACAGTAGACAAGAAAGGCCAGGTTTCAATGAGGTGTACAAAGCAAAACCAGCCACTCCTCATGAAACAAAGGCTTCAAACAGGTGGTCTGGGCTGCTGGAAGTTGCTCTTCCTGTTCAAGTACAATGGAGAATTTATATGATGAATTGAATGATGATGAGCTGACAGACAAATGACTTATTTTTAAATAAACTGCAAAGATCATTTGGTGTTATCCTCTTGGCTATGTGAAATGTCTAAACACTGAAATAGAAGGAGTATTGTATTAAGATTATAAATGTTTTGGATATTGGTCTATGAGTCATATTCACATGGGTCAGGTCTGACTCCCATTTGGAAGAGGGGGGGAGCAGTAGAAGGAGGGTCCCCTCCATGATCTTCTGTGCATTGAGGAGACCACACCAGCCTTTTCTGCTCTAAGGCTGCTCTCTTCAGCCTGGAGTACCATGATGACGGGAATCCCTCTTCCATGCTGCCAGCCCTATTTCCTTTGGGTACATACTGGAGTCCTCTGACCTGTTGCAAGAGGAGACCACTTGGCCCAAAGCAATAGTCATTATGTGGCAGAAGCTGCAAGCTAAGTCAGTCATGGGGTGAAATGCATTTTAACATTTCCCAGCTGTTGTGACAGGAATTTGAGTACATCTTGAGCTTCTAAATGTAAGAATTGTGCAAAGTCCTCTTTATCCACATCCTTCTCTCATTGCATTTAGTCTGCTGTTTACATACTGTGATACTTCTAGCATTCTTGACTTATATAGGTTCCGTTAGCATTCTTAACCTTTTTCTTGGGCTCTAACCATGATCGGTTGTATCATTTTATATTCCTGTCTCTTATCCTGTACTGCTACATCATCATCATGTCTTCATGCATAGGCCCAATCTGAAGAATACTCCCAGTTTTTTAGCTCTTACAAGCCAGTAAAGATGTGCAGGCTGGTTACTGTCAGCCAAAGAAATGTGCCAAAAGTGTGGGACGTTATATAACAAGACCTGCAGTAGCTGCCTTAGTGCTTGCAGTAATGGCTTCAGCTGGATAGGTGAAGCCTGCAAGACACAGTACAGAAACTTGATGGGCTGGAGGCCAGAACAGACTGTGCAGTGGGGAGTCAGAGGGAAAAACAGGGAAACTTTTTCATAAAATGCACAGAAGGAGAATCTGGATGTTGAGCTGTGCTTAAAACAGAAAAGGCATCTCACATGCTGTCCTGCTCTTGAAGTGGCAGACAGGGAACAGTGAGTCCTGCAGGGCACAGTGTTACTGTAGGAATGACAGAGCTGCATAAAAGGCCACGTATTTCATCTTCCAAAAGAAGCTTATGTCAGTGAGCTGAGCACATGATGCTGAGTAGGTAGGAACCCAGAGCCACAGGAACAAGGACTCCTTGCTTCCTCTGAGCTCAGAGCCCTGCTTGCACTTAATGCTGTGGCTGTGACATAGCAGCAGACTACAAATGAGGGTCTGCCAGCACCCTACCACCCCATTGGCTGGTTGCTCTCTCCTGTGCACTGTGTAATTCTCTCCATCCCCCCAGGTCTAACTCTTGCTAGACGCCCTGGCCAGCATTGTCTGTGAACAATAGTCTAGGTGTGACTGCTGCATCTCTGTTAGACATGTGGGAGAAGAGGATCTTGAAAAGTCTGTTTGCTGCAAGGGGAAGAAATGTCATCCTTTGTTCTCTGTCCCTGAGAGAAGTGCTGTTCTCAGCACTGTAAAGCTTTGGTCTGTATTAGCCTTGGTGGCAGGTATAAGTGTGAAACTTATCTTGAGTTCCATAAGACAACGTAGTTTAGCAGGAATGAGGTAACAAACTTGGGGGGAGGAATCTGTGGTTTAATATTATTCTTGATCTGGTGAAGAACACTAGCTGCTTGCGATCCATTCTCCATAATTTTGCAAACTCACTCTCCTTCTTCCTTTAGTTTTGCTTACACTGTTCTTCAGGTGGGTGTGTTAGACCTATTTTTGCCTCTGCACACTCCCAGTGAATCACAAGGATGCTTAATCCTTACTGGATGATCTATTTCTTTACGGGTTTTGCAGATGGTCTTATGTGTAGATGCATACCTTGAAGTCTTCATTTTGCTTGGCAGATGGTGCTCTCTGGTGTCCTCACCACTTCAGATGGCACTGAACTGGCTGGCAGGGAGGCTGACCCAGGCTACCTGGCTCCTGGGACAGGCTTTGTAAAGTTGTCTCCCTGTGGAGAGTCTCTGGTAAAAATATCATGTGGCCACTAAACAGTGAATAAACAAGCTACATGAGGACTGGTGCTTAGCACAGCTCATGCAGTCAGAACAGTGGTTAGCAGACCCCTAGCACTTGGGGCCATGGGACTAAGAGAAGCTCTGTGAAACAGAGATGTGCTAAGTTAGGTTTTGGAGCTCCACAATGGAGATTTGGGCATGCATGGGACTCAGGGCTGTCCTCATGGTATGATAAATAGGAGATTAGAATTAAATTGATGATAGGCAATAAGGCTAGAAAGTGAGTTGGAAAGGGATGTTGTGATATCCTATATCTCTGTGTTCATCTCTTAGAGTCATTAAGTTCAATTGCATTTTAATTCTAGGATCAGGGGTGTATGGTAGGATGTGCACAGTGCCAGATTACCAAATTGTCTCACTTACCGGATTGCAGCAGAGGAAATCACTTTCATGATGGTGCAGCTTTCCATTCTGTTTTTTTTCTGTACTACGTACAGCTTTGCTTTTTCCCATGTCCAACAGGTTTTCCTTCCATTTCCTGTAATTTTTCTCTTTGTTTTTCTCTCATTTAGCAAGCTGGGGTAGAATCTGGCTGTAACCTTTTTCTCAGCATCAGCAAGGCCTCAGGTCTGCGTCTCTCCAATTTATAGGAGGGAGAAGAGGTTCTTTTAATATATGTACACCTGATGGTGAGGTTAAGACACAGCGGGTCAAATGTTAGCCCAACCAGTTTAATACAAATCCTAGTCGCTTAGGGATGTGGGGAAGGGAAGATGGGTGATAGAAAAGAGATAGGAAATAAAAAGCAAGGAGTCTTTGTAGAGAGCAAGAGAGAGAGAGTCACACACTGTGGGTCCCACAAGGTTCATAGCAGGTCTGTTGATCTCAGGAACTCATCCAGTCACTGCAAGGGATGGGAGAAAGCCAGTAAGCTTCAAGGCAAGTATGCATTGGGGGAGCGTGGAGGGGTGGGGGGTTTCCAAAGAGGTTTTTCCCCTCGGGCAATTCTCCATCAAAGGTTTCTTTGGAAGTTTTTTTCTTCAGAGTCCTTAGTTTAGTGATGGACTTTTATCCCCCATTTCTCAGTTGTTTTTTTTTTTTTCTTCTTTCCTCTCAGTTTAGTGTGACATACCTGGCCCAGCAGATAAGCCTGCAGGGACTAGTGCCTTCCTTGCCATGCACAAGCATTATCATCTTCTGCAGTGGTCAACTCCTTCAAGCCGCACCCCCCCAAAAAAAGACTGCTTGTCCACTTCTGCTTGTCTTTACTCTCATAAGCAGAAGTACTGTGGCACGGTAACACTCACCACTCACTCCCCTAGAATTCGCAGTTGTCAGTTAAAGTCTTATCACCAAAAAGGCCTCACGAAGCAAGCTTTCAGACAAACAATTTTGTCTTTCACAAAGAGGCACACAGTTTCCTCTGGCACTTAAATGTGACTCCTTTTTATTTTAGCTATTGCTTTGCATTTAGAGGCTTCTGTGGCTTTTATGATTGGTTTGGGGAAAGGCATGTGTCTCAGGGGAGTTTAATTTTGAACAGAAAAAGCAAAAGAGTTCTGTTGACTTTTGGTCACATGCATTGTTTTTGCTTGCAGGGGCATTCATTTGACTTCCTGCTTGTCATCCTTTCACAAAGTATTTTGTAGGCTACTCATTGTCAAATCATTGCTGATACTGTTTGTGTGCAATGGGATATATCCCAGAGAAGTGATTTCTTGTACTTTCTTCCAAATAAATCTGTCAGTGCTACAGTTCAGTTATTAACTTCTGGACTGTGCAGATCCTTTTGAAAAAGACTAGGGACCAAATGCTGCATTTTGTTTTGCACCACAGCCATTGTTCAAACTGGCACTTCAATCCTTGAATTCAGTCAGAGGTGTTATTTGGATTACAACGAGCAGCACTTTCCATTCTGCTGCTGGCCTTGGGTAGGTACAGTTGCCAGAAGAAACTGAAATGAAAGAATTGTTAAGCAACTCTGTCATTACACTGTTTAACCATTGTGGTAGAATTTGGGATGTCACAGATTTTTATTTTTATTTTTATTTTTTTTTTCCCAGAGAGAGATGTTTTCAGGTATCTTATATATCCTTCTTTACATTTATTCTTCACACACAGAGCCTTCATGCAAGGGAATCAGTCTGTCAGCAACAGGTCTTCTCTTGGGTTCACTGTATGGCCTGTGGACTTTAGAATCATAGAATGGCCTGGGTTGAAAAGGACCACAATGGTCATCGAGTTCCAACCCCCTGCTATGTGCAGGGTCACCAATCACCAGACCAGGCTGCCCAGATTCACATCCAGCCTGGCCTTGAATGCCTCCAGGGATGGGGCATCCACAGCCTCCTTGGGCAACCCATGCCAGTGTGTCACCACCCTCTGTGTGAAAAACTTCCTCCTAATATCTAGCCTAAACCTCCCCTGTCTTAGTTTAAAACTATTCTAACCTTGATCCCCCCTTGGTTTAAAACCATTCCCTTCTTAAACTGCAACTATGAATGCTTTGCTCTTCCTAGACTTACACACATTGTGCAAGACTCCCACAGAATCCACAAGCCAGCTGCTGTCTTCCTGCCCAGAGACCCATACTGTGCTGTTATTAATACCCAGGCTAACTAATGTGAAGTTAATTTCATGCTCATGAACTCATGTGCAAAAGATGCAGCTGCAGCATAAGCATCCTGTCTGGAACAGAGACAGGAATAGTATCCATTTCCTCAAGGTTTCCTATGCTCCTTTGCAGTGAATTGTCCCACTATCTTGTGCTGTAGAAATCTGGCACATCCCTAAGCTGGCCCATCCTGTGTCTTGAACAAAGGATGTGCCTCAGCAAGCAAAGTAAGGCCAAAGCAACATAGTGCTGGGCTGTGTAATTTAAGCCCATGAAGCACACATGCAAGAGGATTGAGGTGAAGTCATACAGCCAGTCCTCTGCTATTTCCTAACTTCTAACTCCTTCATTGTGCAACCATAATGTTTTTTTTGTTTTTGTGCCCATTGGGGTGAACTGAAGTGTATGGACAGAAAAGATGAGAGGTGATAGGAAAAGGATAATAACAGCATTAGTAAATAACGTTAGAAGGCAGATATTCTAACTAGATGCTGTCATGGGTTAACCATGACAGATGCTTTGAAGAAGCATTGTTTTAAAGTTCCGGGGTGCAAAGGGTGAAAACCTGAGGATCCTCTCAGGAGAAGGGATCAAAAATATGAAGGTATTTTCAGCTCAAGGCAAGAGAAATTACAACAGCCTGAACTTTGGTTCACAATCCAGAACACGCTAAAGCCACTTCATTTGGCTTTGAAGAGTCTCTTAAGAACAGACTGAATTTCCCATCCATTAGCTGTGATGTCATGGCACGTACATCTAGATCATACTAAAGTTCTGTTTCCCAGATCCCACCCCTGGGCATTCTCTGTACTTTCTGAGGCTGACCACAGCGGTGGCAATGGTAACCACCAAAAATACCCAGGAGCTGCACTTCCAGTGAAGGAAGTAATGCTCTCTCGTGTCGCTAAAGCACTCTTGATGCACCACGTAGAGAAATTACAGATCAGCAGCACTGAGGATCGCGATGCTTGAAGTAGGAAACGGCAATGACAGGAAAGGACAATTAAATATTAGCAATCCCTCCGCTTTCCCGTAGCGCGATACAGCTCCCATCACAAAAATACAACAGGGATGCAGTACGTGTGTTCAAACAAGGTGATTTTTTGCTGTTGGTTTGTCCCTTGCCGCTGGCAGAGCCATTGAGTTGGATCTCATTGCGGCGAGCAGAGACTTTCCAGGAACCCCCGGCTGTCTCCGGGCCGGTAATACAGGGCGGCAAAGGTGCAGCCTTGTTCTATAGCAGCTTTCTAGAACCAGTTCCTCCCCCGGTGCCCCGTGGGCTTTCGCGTAGGTGGCAGTCGTCGAAGGCAGCGGCACGGGAAGGGAGAACCCTGTGCCACTCAGCTCGCCTGGCTTTTCAGTTTTTACTTCTCAAGCGGGTGCCCTGCTTCCCCTCGCTGCCCAGGCGGGAGCCAGTGCTTCCCGCAGGCGGCCGCGCGGACGGGCAGGAGGAAACAGCAGTCGCTGTAACCGCAGCCGGTGAGGGAGGACGCGCGGGGGGATGGAGCAGCGCGGTGCCTTCCCTCACACGAGGCTCTCCTCCCCTGGAAGGCTTCGATTTAAGCTGAGGAGGAGCTTCAGCAGACGCGAGTCAAACACCACCTCCATCCTAACGCACGGCATGCTTCCTTCCACGTTTTCTTTTGCAGATGGGGCTCAGCTGAACGATGCCCCGCTCTTCTTCCTCATCACTGCCCTAAGCGTGCGGAAGTCGGGCTGGAGCTGCTTGCGGCCGGTACAGCCCCGATAAGAAGCTGCGTGTTATCTTCTCTCTGCGGTCTGATCTGATTTGAAGTCCCTTCCCTGTTGACAATTGGTAAGTGGACGCGTTTGCTGTACGGAGCCCGTTTAGCTTTGCGTTCTGTTGCATATGCTCAGAGGGTGTCGCACCCACAGCGGCTGTCGAACAGAGCGCTTGTTTCCGAGTTTTCCCCATGGGATATCTCTCCGCTCTCCTGCGTTATGTCAGCTGGGGAAGCTCCAAGCTACCCTCAAGTAAGTTTACAGCTTTAGAGCCTCCTCCAGGTACGCACCAAAGGCAGCAGCCGCTACCGCTCCGTGTAAGTCACCGCGCGCTCAGAGGCAGAGCCGTAAGGGCTGACGCTGCTCCGCGCGTCCCTCGCCGAAAGCGCTCCGGGAACCGAACGCGCTGCCAGAAGGACGGAGCCTGCCTCCGCAAGCCGTCTCGAAGGCGAGCTGCAGTCGTAATTGGCTCGAGCTGCCGAGATGAGATGTCCCAGACCTTTCCCAGAGGTCCTCGGAAACTTCCTGGCAAAGCCGAGCTCCGCGCGGAGTCACGCCGTGGGGCTGCCGCCGGGATGAACGCCGGCGCCGAGCGGCGGTGACGGAACACCCTGCGGCCCCTGGCGGCTGCGGGGCCCCCAGCCAGGTGGGGCAGCGGCGCGCGGCGGGGGGCCCGGGGGCGGCCCCCTAGCCCCGCCCGACGGCGGAGCGGCGGAACGCGGCTTCCCCGCGGCGGCCCCGCGGCGGGGCCGGGGCGGCGGGCGGAGTCCCGGGCGCCAGGAGCCCCCGCCGGCGCCTCGGGACACCCCCGGCGGGCGGTGAGTGCCCGCGGCGGGCGAGTAACGGGCCGGGTGCGGCGGGCGGCGACGGCAGGCTCCGATCGGAGCCGAGGAGGGAGATCCGTCTCTAAGCCGCTTCTGCCGGTAATGCTGCCGTGAGCGGGGCTGTCGCGGGGCGCCGGGAGGGAGGCGGCGGCTGTGCGATCGGCCGGAGGCCCGGCGCGGGGAGAAACAATGGCTGTATAGGTGCCTCTGCCTTGAGCTGCGCGAAGCCATTAGTTAGTGTGCTTGCGGTGAAGGGAACGAGCCTTGGAAGCTTCGTTCTGCCTGCTTTTCAGTGTTATTGCGCTGAATTGTTATTTAGCAGTGGGGTCTGTGTTTCTATTTTAGCTGCTGCAAGCCGTGTGCTCAGCCCTGTTGCTCTTGCTCAACTTGAAATTTCCATAGAGAGGAGCAGGAACTCTTCCTGATCCGCAGTTGGAACCAAAGCTTTTGGGAGCTATCTGTTGCTTTCTGTGCACCTTGAGCTCCTGTTGCCCTGCTAAAACCTCGTTTGTTTGGTGTGTCTCTCCTTTACTGACCCTATGCAGAGCTATTCATAGGAACAACGTGGCTGCAGGGCTATGTCAGAAGGGCCGTGCTGTGGGATGAGATTACTTGGTGCAAGCCGGCAACTCCTGCTGCTGGATGGTGTAAAAGTTGCCGTTTGTAACAACATACCGATTCTTATGTGGAGAATGTGGTTGTACCAGACCTGTCAGTCCAAAATGTTGAAAACTAAGTTCGAGGAAAGCGTAGAGACAAAGGAAATGTGCATGAGCACGGCTTCTTACCAACCCATTTCAGGAGAAGAGAATATTCCCACCTGATTAGGTCATGGATGTGATGTTTCTGAAGGCAAAGTATCTCTGTCTGTATGTCATATTGCACCAGTGGTAGCTTTGTTTTTCTTCCCACCTACGTGAAATAAATCCATGGGTCTTTCAGTCCAGCCTGATGAGGTGCCTGCATCTTGGGCATATCTGTGTCTGCTAAGCTGAAGCAGTCAGTGAGGTCATTCTTCAGGCCTATGATAACTGCCTATGGAGAAAAAACAGCAGCAGTAAGGTCCACGGGATAGGTCCCATGATCTCCCCGAGGGTCTTTCTGGCTGTGAGAGACCCTTTCTGCATGTGGAATGTATGAGTCACCCCCTGGTATCCAGGCACTCCTCTGCCCGAAGCTGGACAACTGCCCTGGGGCAGTGCCCATGGAGCTGTTGCAGGGGCGGGACAGTGCAGGGCAGTGGGACCCCAGAGCTGTCTGTGGGATCACAAGGGCACAAACTGTAAAGGTGGAAGGAAATAGGTGAGTTACGGTGTTTTGGTTAGATGAGGAGATGGGCAAGAAGCTGCTTTGATATCTCCCATGTGCACTGCTAAATAGAGCCTTTAGAAATTACATATGGGTGTTGCCTCCCTCAGAAGGAAAATGCCGTGGTCCATGTAGTGAATGACCCCATTCACAGAGCCAAATGCTCGAGGTCCTTCACCTTCTCAGACTTTTGAAAAGTTACAGAGATAGTCCTAGAGAGTTTTGCATGACAGCTTTCTTCTTTGTGTTGCTCGTTTTTGGGTGGAAGAACAGTTGTCTTTGTGATGGCCTCTATGTACCATGAGTATCTTTTTATCCTGAGCTCATTTTTGGTGGTTGTTTCTGGGTGTTCTGATAAACACCTCTCAGTAAACGACTGATCTGTCCTTCCAAGCCAGCTTTACAAGAGCTCTCCCAAGTCTGCCCTGGCTAGTTTGTGGTTTTCTGCCCTCCATGTGTAGCTTCACGTGCTGCTGGACATTCTGGTTCAGGTGCTTTGCCTGGCAAAAGGATACAAACCAGTAGGTCCCTTATAAATGTAACTTGAAGACTGCTGTGAGTCTCTGTGAGACTGTCCACACCATTGCCTCAAAGGAGTCTGTAAGGAAAAACTCTTTGTTTTGCACGGTATGGTTTGCACCGTAGCACAGGATCTTGTTCTGCTGATCTTTGTGCCTGAAGATTCAGGTTATTTTAATTATAAGCATGGTTTTTGTTTTTGTTTTTCATTGTCGTATGAGTATGAGATACCGTACTGTGGCCCTGTAGTTAAGGGCATTTTAGGAACAGATTCCAGATGACTTGAAACGCTTCTTCAGATACCTTTTCTTACTGATGCTTACAATATTATAGCATGACAAATGGAAATATGCACTGTGTTTTTAAGAGGAGTTTGATTTACCAAGATTATGACAGCTCAGCTGTCGTTTGTTTGAGTAATATGTTCCTTATTTGTGCTAGCTTTATGGACAAGGTAGTGAAAAATACAAGGAAATGAATCTGAGGTAACTGAGGGTTTTTTGGTTTATTTCAGAGCTTCTATTTTCTGCCATGTGTTTACGTAAAAGCCCAGGAGCTTAGCAGCAGAACAACAACAACAAAAAGCCCTCAACTTTCCCATTAATCCACGTTTCTTTCTGCTTCTACTTCTGCAATGTTACGTACTACTAACCCTCTATTTGTAATCTTCAGGGGGAAAATAAAATAAAACTTGTTTTTTTTTCTTCTTCTTTCCCTTCCTCCTTATTGGTGTGTGAACTTCTGGAGGTGTTAAATCTTCCCTATCTGCCTTTTATCCTCATCCTACAGAAGAATCCGAACCCTTAGTTTTTCACAGTGGTTGCTGAGGTTGGAGGGAAACATCACATGCAAGCTGCAGTTGCCTTTGCAGGTCACCTTTCTGCAGTGTATAGAAATTAATCTGCTGCACTTTGTGGTTTGGTGTTTCAATCACTGCTATCGGTAGTTGGTCTTTGTGCAGGAAGCTTGAAGAGCTGAGGAGTGATAGGCAGCGTGTGTGCTGTTAAATAGAAACAGAAACACGGAGCTTGCTCATGGTATCACTGCCTTTTGAATAAACGTATGTGCAGGTTATGGTAAAACGCTTCAGTAATGCCGTGTTCAGGATGTATCGCCTTAAAACATCACATCCTCAAAATTCATTTTGTTAGGGTGGAGTAGCTCTTTGGTGTTATGAATAGAGTCATAATTTACTCTTGATGGCAAGACTGAAACGTTGGTATCTCAACAGGAAGATCTTTTGCAGCACTGCCACAGATTGAGTGAATTTTAAGCGTCTCCTGGATAATAACTGAAGTCTCTGTGTAACTGTTGGTGTTGTTCCACTCCCAGCTCCAGCAGCAGCAGTAAAACCCAACTGCATTGTACTGGAGCTATTCTTTACATTCCAGTATCTGTGGGGAGCCAGGAGGAGCAAGGCAAAAAGTTGAATAGCCCTCGTGTGCCCTGGCTGGGGAGGAAGGGCTGGAAAACTTGAGAAGCTATAAAGCTGATCTTTCCTCCTTTAGGAGGAGGGATGGAGTAACCAAGGGGCTGGTTTTAAGACCAGTGAGGAATGAAATGAAGTTTTGTCTAAATCAGCGAAGCTCTTCTTAACATCTGTTGGTTCAGAGTGCAAGTTACCATTTCTTTAGCAGTATTGCTTTCTTTTGGGCCACTAGCCAACAGAAAGCTGTTTGGGAAATGGGTGGCTAGCAGTCTTAGATTTCCATAGGCCCTTCAACTCACTTTTATAACAATGTTTTCTCACCCTTGAGAGTACGAGATGGAAATTTGAAAATGAAGATCAGCGGCTGCACAGCTCAGAGCAGCTCTTTGTTAATCTGGATCTGCAGGCTGGTGCTTCTCTCACACAGCAGTAGCCTAGTGCTGCTTGCTTGCACTACCGCTTTATTTGGAGCCTGGCAGTGAAATGAGTGTGGTGTGAGGGGCTTGTCACCAGCTCAGAGCCCTGACAGAGGTAGGCAGTGGAAATATGCATACAGAATGGCTGTTTAATAGTAAATGATGTGTATGTGCCTGTGTAAGATATCATACAGGGGGCAGGGGAGGAGGAGTCCCTTTTCCCAGGATAAGAAAGGAATGGAGGTTGTCTTTCTGCTACAAACATCTTTTTACCTCCTTTCAGTTGTAGGTGTTGACTTATGCAGCTCCTTTCTGTGCAGACTCATGTTGCTGCTCTGTGTTGTGCTGGTGCAGTTCTTAGGCTACGTGATGACCTGTGTGGGAGAAATGATCTGCTTAGGGAAAGGGTCCTGCCAGCACCCCAGCGTGAAGCAAGGGACGCAAAAGGGAAGGAACTTACAGATTTTTGTTCTGTGATGGGAAGTGAGGAGGCTACTCGATGGCTTAAGAATTGCTGTTGCTGAATGAAACCACGACCTTACTCATCTTTTGGCAATTAAAATAGATTTCCTGTTTCTCTGAAGTTCTTGAACCTGCCTGTCTATGTCCTCCATCAATGTCATGTCTGAGCACCTTGGAAACGCTATCACCCCAATCTCCACAGTGCTGCAGATAGTCTGAAGCTGATGTGTGGAGCTGAAACCAGGAGCAGGGTTAGTGGCGTAGATGAGAGATACCCTGTAGGGTTTGTTTGAACATAAAATTTGCACAAGATTAAGTGGAGACACAATATTAAATCCACTTGATGAAACACCAGAGCAAGTCAGGATTTGTCTGTATGGTGAACATGCACAAGGCTTGCTAGCATGTGGTTGCTAGTCTTGGTCATGCCCTGCATGCAGACAAGTTACTGCTTTCTCATTCAGTTAACCGGGGAAAGCCTGTTTTTCACTGAAAAGAGTTAAGGGAAAACTACAGCTCACTCTACTTGCCCAGACGTTTTGCAATATTTAATGAGATGAGGAGACAATTTTTGCTTCAGCTGAAGATCTGGAAGGCTGTGTAGGGCTCTCCTTCCCACCCACATCCACTAGTTTTGTAACTGCCTGTGGTGGTTTTAATCTCCAGTTCTCAGAGGAACTCGGTAGCGATTGCCACGTGGTTCAGCAGTTCTGATGTTGCAGTACCGCTGCAGTCCCTGCAGTCTCCTTTGGTGGTTGTCCTCTCCTTTTGCTGTGCAGTTCCCAAATGTAGATGTTGGCAGGTTCGCAAAAGTATGCTAAAATGGGTGGGCAAGGATGCATCCTCCAGCTCCTTTGCAGAGCAATTGTAAATGCTGTATGTGTAGGAGGGGAATGGACCACAAAGTGTCCGCTGTGTGCTCTCCCTAAATAGCATCTCCCACTGCTGCTGCTGGAGGCAGACAAGACTGACATAGCCGTGTGTTTCTCCTGCTTGTGCTGCTCAGCTTGTGTTGCAGAGCACAGGGCAGGTGTGTACGCTGTGACCTAGAGAGCTGGTTCAAATGCTGGCAGTGCAAATAACATTTGCACAGTTTCTTAAGACTGACTTTTTCTTGCAAAACATGTTAAGAAAATACTGTTACTTCATCACCCAATCCATTCCATGATTCTGTGATCTTAATTGGAGCAGTTTAAGTGGAGTAGCTGTTTTCATTCTTTCTGTGTTGAAGACATGCCCTAGGTTGTTTTCAACTTGGGACATAGATGTTTTTGTGTTTAAAGATTTTTAATTTAAATGAAGAATGCTGCTCAGAGGTTCCCTGGAAAGGGCACTGAAGTAAAATAGAACCTGCATCTTATTCCTTGGACTTCATAGGGCTTATTTCTTGTTACAAACTTGGTGTCTGATTTATTTACTTATTCATTTCTTTTTGGAAGTTGAATGACTGAACTCAACTAAAGCCACTTGGTAAGTGGCTGAAAGTGGTGCTTAAAATGTTTAAATTCAGGCAACAGTGTTGAGGAAGTTTGGACCTTTCTGCAATGCAATAATGTGACAAGCAGAAATAGTTGAGTTTCTGATGTATTTTTGCAAGTAGACTTTCTGATCTTTAATGGAAGACAAGCTCAGAGGGTTTCTTTGTTCTACAAAACTGCTTGCTAGCTTTCTCAAAACTTGTGGAGGTCTCAAATATGTGAAGTTCTCGATCTCCTGGCAGATTTGTCTGAAATTAGCCAAGGGGGCTCTGAAGCTCTGTAAGGAAGGATAGGTGCATGTGCATGCAGAATATGATTGCACACATTTGATTTTGTGCTCCAAATGTGTGTGCTGTAACAGAACAAAGCGCCTGCTACTGTACTGCGTTTCATGCTCTAATGGCGTTCTGCGCCATGCATGAATAGCAATGTGATAGATCTTGGTGATGCTGGAAGCTGAGCTGGGTTCAGTGTGCTTTGAGCAGCAAGGAAAAGACACTGATAGATGCTGCAGTTGTTCATGCTTACAGCATACCTTGCTCCGGAGACTTCTAGTTGTATGCTGAAACAAACATCAGACTTCATCTCTGCAGGAATATGCCATGTAGTCAGGTTTGGTTATGGGGAGCATATCCATGCTGCAGGAAGTCCATGGCGCTGCTGTGACTGGCGGGGAGTTGAGCAGTGTGCTGCCATGGGGATGGCTCACCTGCTGCTCTTATCTTCAGGTAGGAGACTTTATGCATACAGCTCTGGACAAATCTGATGCTTAGCAAAGATGAGGTAGGGAAGGACGGCTAACATGTTTATAAGTATCACAGCCATGAGAAAGCTCCTGCTTGTTTTGCTGTAGCTTTGAACAGCTGTGGAAACCAAGAATCAGACAGCAGAAATAGGTGCTGTTTCACTTCCAGCAGATCAGAACTGGCTGAGAAAGTGACAAGTGAAAGCTATGCCGGGAGCTGACAACCAGCAATGTGCATGGGGTATGAAGGTGGTGGGCTGTGGGAAGGACAGGGCTGTGTGCCTGCAGCTGTCCCACTATGAGAGCTGGCCTGCATACATTTTGTGCCCAACAGCTCTCAGCAGGGGTGGTAGGTGTTGAAGCTATGGCAGGAGTAGGAGGACTGTGAGGACGCGAGAGTGTGTGGTAGGGTGAAACGTTCCTCTGGGCCACTGTGGTTTTAGGGGTGGCTCTCCTCTTCAGAAGCAAACAAACGTCCCAAATGCTGATACATAAATATTCATGTTTTAGAGGGAAGAAGGGATCTCTGTGTAGCACTGAGAAAAGCATATAAGCCTTCCCAGCATTCCCTACTGACTGATTTAGGCAGCTTTCCTCTCAGACAGATGGCAACTGAAGATTACCATCAGAGGTAATTAGCTTTCCTTATGTACAGGCAAGGAAACAAAGGTGCATAAATCAGGGCAGAGAAAGCCAGCGCAGGCTGACTGCCCCTATCAGGCTGTTGTGTTGTCGCCTTATAGCAACACATCACTGTAACTATGACACAGAAACATGTAAATGAACTTGTGTGAAGTATTCTTTAAGAGCCAAGCTCCTGTGTAACATCCAACACAGCTGTGCTGTGAACAATTTCAGTTGTGAATTTGTCTTCTTGCCCACATCTTTGCCCTGGGTTCTTATTGTGAATTGGATCTCAGCATTGTCTAAGGAAGCATGAAATATGTGGTACTCCTAATGTTGAAGTCAGCTACAGCTACATCAATGAAAGCTCATGAGTTTTGAAGAACATCCTTTTGTACTTTTTATTACCTTAGAGTGAAGAATGCATTGGTATGAACTGATTTTATTCTGAGATGTAGAATTCTTAGTACCTTTGCCCATTCCGCAAATGTTAGTAAGATTTCATGTTCTGCATTACGTGTTCTTTAGTACCGTGTCTTTCAGCTACGGCATGAATCTCGTAGCTGTGGAAATGCTCAGGTTAAGTACTGTTCGAGAATTGTATTTGGTGGCTTTTCCTATATGCACATTCAAGAAATGAAACAAAGCACTAAAAGCCTGCAGGCGCTCTGCTGCTACCTGTACAACCGTTCTTTGTTAGCTCAAAAACACTTTATACGCACAAAGCACTCTCAGCTATGAAGTTGCTGTTTGAGCTTTTCTTACCATGTGTGGCGTTGGAAATGTTTTTGAGCTTTAGGTGGTAAGAAAATGAAGCTGTGTGTAAAGAAAGCTCTTGGAAAAAAAACCCCATACTTGCAATATTTGAACTTTTCCAATTTCACAGTGTCTCTTTGGATTTAGTATTTAGTAGTTAGCAGCTAAGGGGAGTCTTCTGATTAATGTTTGTGACCCTGAGGCAACGTTAATGTATTCATTGTAGTGATGAACTGAGAGTACTGGAAATGTCAGGCATTCATGTTATCAAAGAAGCTGCTGAAACTGTTGGTGGCCCGAAGCTTCCTTACTTCTAACCAGGAAGGATCACTGCCATGGGAAGCTTCCAAGACCTGCAAGCAGTGCAGGGTGAGTGCTACCACTTGCCTCCATTCCCCTACTCCCTCAATTAATTTAGCATTATGCATTTCACTGACTTGTTTTGCTACATTCCTGCTTCTACAGTCTCTGAGCTCTCCATTGGCACACATGCACCACAGCAGACTGACGTGCCAGGTCTGCTGTTGGGGGTAAATACCATCCCCAAAAGCTAGCTTTTGATGGTGGGGGTATGCATAGTGTTTGCTGATATTGTTACTTTTAAGCAGCTGAGGCTAGACTGAAAGCAGCATGGTGAAAAACAGTGACCGCAGTTTTCTCGGGGCTACGACTGCATGTATGTTTTGCGCATTATATCGGTGAAGATGAAACTTCCATTTTGTATGCTAGCACAAGCATGGCCACACCTATTTGCTTGCTTATTTATTCCATGCAAATCTGTAAAAGGTAATCTCCACAAACTGGTTGCACGATTCCCAGTTGCTTTTGCGGTAGCTGAGATTAAGTCCGTAACTCCAAATCAACCAGATCTGGGAACATTCTAGGTATTGTTAGAAGACGTGTATCTGAATGTGCATTTATCATACAGATGGTAGAATTCTCTGTTCCTTCTCTGTCTAGATAGATCATGGTCTCTGGGGATAATCTGGTGATCTGATATGGTTTGTAACTGAACCATCTTGATACCTGCCTAATTTGGCTATTTCCAGCTTCTTCTTTTTTTCCTTCTACCCCTCCCCACCTTTCTTATCTGGGTAACCAAAGGACTATTTGCTTGACCTTGAGCTTCTGATTCTGCAGGCACTTCTGAGCCAACACCACTGGCTGTGAACAAGCAAGTGATGCTGTGATGGGGTTTGTCTCTGTTAATTGATTTCTGTTTTCTCAAGCAGTGTGTAGTATATGCGTGTTTTCTTTTGTCTGTTTGTTCACTTTTGAGGACCTGGAGAGGCAAAACTAACCAAAGCTATCATGCTCTATGTCTTCAGGTCCTAAGCAGCAGAAACCTTTTCAGTTTTGCATGTCGAGGTATGTGGAGAAAAGGACTTGAACTCCAGCCCCCAGAGCATGTTGCGAGACTTGTTTGTATTCCAGTCCTTCTGGAAGCAGATCTGAAGAAAAAGGGAAAACATGGACTGAGAAGGAGACATGTTGGCCCCGCAGAGTGTGGGAAGAGTCTGCATGGACTCGGACCTCCCATTCCCTTTGTGTTTTGTTCTGTTGGGTACACACTGACAACTAGAATGTGTGATATATAAATAGGAGTCCATCTGAAGGCTGGATACCTTAGGTATTGAATCCAAGAGTACAACAGAGCTGGGGAAATCATTTTACAGCCTATCAGTGATAGGACAAGGGGGAGTGGCTTTAAACTAAAAGAGGAGAAATTTAGATTAGATTTTAGGAAGAAATGATTTATTCAAAGAGTGATGAGGCTCTGGAACAGGCTGTTCAGAGACACTGTAGATGCCTCATCCCTGGATGTGTTCAGGCCCTGGGCAGCCTGATCTGGTGGTTTGGGTTGTGGCAGAGGAGTTGGAACTGGATCATCTTTAAGTTCCTTTTCAACCCTGGGCCATTCTATGATCTTTCCATCAGGACTGTGTTACCTAATGTGTGTTTTATTATTATTTTCCTATTTGTTGCAGTTAGAACTAAATTTATAGCGTTTGCTTAGATTGAAGCTTTGAGTGTTGAGGAGGCAGAGCTATCTCTGCTCAGCTTATATGTGCTTTGGACTTTGCATAGGCTATAGGTTAGTTTTGGACAGAACTCAGAGGTTTTTGTGCTGCATTGGAGCTCTATTGCTGCTGGGCACGTTCTTGTCAGTGTTCAGATGCACAGGAAGAGCTTAAAAATAACAAAAAGAAGTATTAGAGAAAGGCCTGTGGAGAGGCAGGACAGGCAAAGTGTATGAAAGTCTGTTTCCAGTTTATGTGTATTTTTTCTTGTAGAAATTTGGCTTGTCCTGCTAGTCCTCATCTAGTGGCATAAACATAGGCAAAGAAGCTGAGACAGTGGACTTGGTCTTATTCTTGATTGTGACTATAGGCAAGGCTTTGAAAATATATGATACTTAGTACCAATTAGATGAGAATCTGGGAGTAACTGTTTCTCTTCCTGCGCTCCAAAGCCACTGGTTGGATTTGGGGTTAAAAGGCAGCCCTGGGGAGATCCACATTAGCGATGTTCAACTGTGCTGCAGAAGATATGTTACTTATCGGAATGAACCCTAAGCCAGTTTAGAACATTATGGAATATTGTTTTCTTTCTCGGATGGGAAAAAATAATTTGAAAACAGCAAACCAGTTGGCTCTTTAATGCTTTCAGTTTTGATTATGTCTATACTGTGCTACAGACATGGATCTGCGTTGACCTGTGTCAACTGAGTCCAAATATTAGCTCAGATGTCAAGGGTCACCTACCAACCCCACTGTAGTCTCAAGCTGGAGGTAACGTTTTCTGTCTCTCAGCAGGGCTAATTAGCTTATCACAGAACCATTGCAGCAAATGGTGTTACTATTTAAGGGCGCATTCAGTGGTAGCTGATGCCTGTGTTCTGTTGTGTTTTGCACATAAAGGTTTTCTGGCAGGATACTCTGGCTCATGCTTTGCACTGCTGTGTTTCATCTGCAGAGCGGGTACTTGGTCTCAGTGGCAGTGAATTCAACACAGTGAGACCCCAAAGTGATACGTCTGTGAACCAATGTGCATCACTAATTGCTGTGGTACCTCTGAGCACAGGATCACAGCAGCCTGAGAGGCATGTTCTTTTTGAATAGGTCTAAAAAAACCCCACACTTGTAATAACTGACCTCAGTCTTGTACTTGTGTTGTCATCTTCTCCAAGAAACAATCCAAAGAGTGAATGCAACCTCTTTTTTTCTCTGTCCTGTTCCTTTTTGTTGTTTCTGTCCCTATGCCTGCTGCAGGGCATCTAAGAATGCTGCTGAGTGCCCAGGCAGACGGAAGAGGAGTAGATAAGGGCTGACATCATTGAAAAGACTGGAGAAACAGGAGGGAGGAGCAAGAGCCTGGGCCTTAGTGATAAGTCCAAGAGTGAATCGGGTCATGCGTGCCTTTGGAACATTTTGCTGAATTTTTCCTGTTGATAGCATAACTTATGGCTTGTGTTTCTTGCACGTGAGACAAAGAGAGGCTGTAAAATCATGTGTTACAGGTCTTGTCTGAAATGAACAAGGGCTTGGGTTTGGCTGAATCATGCCACCATACCTGCTTTCTTGTATTTGAGGGTGCTAGTGGGGATGAATTGAGTGAGAGAGGCTGGAGATGATGGTTTGGGCAGGTCCTGTGTTGTCTTCTATGTCCATGAACTATGGCCTTCCCTGGACCTGCCTGGAAGGAAGGACTGACTGCCTGAGACTTCTGGAAGGAAGCCAACCTCTCTCTCTTCCACCAGCTGTCCCACATAAGTCAATGAAGATTGCTGGGTGAGAATACAATAGATGTTTTGACTGGACCTGAATTCCTTATCAACACATTTTAGCTGAAGGATATGCTTGCCTGGGAAAGGTGCTTGGCACATAAGTAGGACTGGAGAATCATGGAAGAGCAAAAGTGATGTAGAAATCTTGAAGATTTTGAAGAGAAGCAAACTGAAATGGCACTTAACTGTGAAAGATACAGCTGAAGTTGCTGTTCCCAATTGTTTGATCCAGCTGGCAGGCATGCTTTGGTGAGGAACAAAAGTACTTGTGTCTGCAGTTAAAAGACAAAAATGAAATCAAATGATAAACTTGCTGCTGTCCCTTGTAGTACAGAGTAGGGCCCACCATTAGTGGGATGATGAAAGAGCGGGAGGCAAGCACTTAAGCCAATCTATGAACTCTCGCATGCTATCCTTAAGCACTATGCAGCCATGAAGAAGGTCCAAGGTAGGTACAGCTCCAGTCTGCACCTCTCCCAGGTAAAGTCAGCAGAGGCTGTGTTTCAGCCTGTAGTAGCTGGTAAAAAGCAAAGGCTGACTAAATCTACTGAACTGCTGAATCTATGAAATGTTACTACTTCTGTCCTACTGAATCCACTGGACACCTCTGCCTGCAGCTGAGTCCTTAGAGAAGAGACCGTCTTGCTACTTCTTTCCAGATCTTCTGCCGTTGTTGGAAAATGTAAAGCTTTACAGGAAGCTCCAGAATCCCTCCTTTCTGTGGGAGATCACCATCTCTTCCCAAAGTAATGGGGATGCTGTGGAAGAAGATGGCGAGTGTTTGTGTGCTGTTGGAGTGGAAGAAGGCTCTAGGTTTCAGAGTCAGATAAGTCTTTTTGGTGCTGTCTGTTTCTACTGCTTAGACCATCAGTGGGATGGATTAGGGCAGAAAGAGTCTGAAAATGCCTTATCTTCTGGAACAGTTAGAATCTTCAATTGCTACATGTGATGTTGGAATTCTCCTGTGCTGTTTTTGTCAGAGAAAAAGCTTTGGTCTGTTATGTTGTGGTTTTGCAGATCTTCAAGAGGAATTCTGTTTTGTAATAAACTAACATTGAAAGGGAGCATTGGAAATGATGAGAAACTTCCTTTTGAAAGTATATGAGGGAAGATACTAGACTGACTCAGCTACTTCAGTACCTTTAAGACTACTGCAGTGCTATTTTATTGTCTGTTATGGCATTTCATGGGAAATAAGGGAAATAATAAACAATGCTGCAGATTCTAAGGGCAAGCACTGGAAGAGTAAATGGTGAATAGTGTGTAGATGTAGCAGTAGAAATACATAGATGTGTCACAGTATGCCCACGTTTTGGCAGCTTAACTTGAGAGAAATGATCATGTGAGAACGGTGGCTTGTTTATCATTCTGCTGTGGGGCTGTTTCATCACCTGTAAGTGCTGACAAAAAGGTAACAGTATTGCAGGGCTGGCAGTCACAAGTACTTCTTTCTTTTTCTTGTTTCCCCCACTGTTGCTTTAAATTGCGAGGTCCGCTCAATGCACGTTTTGAAGCTTGCTGCCCTTCCTCCCCCACAGCTACAAGGGTAGGAATGTGAGGCCTGAGTGAGCTGAGATTTTCATGCTGTCAGTTAATTGCAGCAGCAAGAAGTTAAACTGTCACAAGACTGTGTATGGAGCAAAGACTGTTTTAAGATGAGTAGTACTTAATTTAGTAGCAACCATTTTTTTAGTTAAATATTTGTTAATGGTTTACTAATCCTCTAGGGCCCTTGGTAAAATAACTGGGATAGATAGCAAAGCTTCCAGTGTTATATATTGCTAATAGTTTAGTATTAAGCATGAAAACAAAAATAAAGCTTTATAGGGGTTATGAAGGAAGATGATTATAATGTGATCCTGTGGTTGTCTGATCAATCAGCTGTAGCTGCCTGCATGATTGTCCTTACCCTACAGTCCAACAGTATAGTACCTACATCAACTGCACATGTGACTGTATGTGAGACTATGAAATACTGGCTCCTGTCAGACACAGCACTTACTGAAGTAGCAGATTAAATACTAGTGTAAATAAGGATGTATTTCTGGCAAGGATGTTGGTTCCCTGTCTCCACCAAGTGGGAGAAAAAGATGCCTCCAGGCTTATAAAGCTGATGTATCATACACCTAGTGCACCCCATGGTGGTTTGGGGGGGAGCTGGAAAGAGCACCCTCTAGTTCCAAGGATGTGTGGGCTGATCCTGGAGGTCTCTTAATTCCATAACTCTTGGTCTTGCCTAGTTCTGTCAGCACAGTTCTGCTTTGGCTAGTGTGGGTAGTTGAGCAGCAGAAGTTAGTTTAGATTCCCGATAAAAAGTGATCATTATTCTTTTTCTTAAAAGTACTTACTTTCAGAAAACAAGCATTGTGCATGTCAGGTGCTGTTGATATACTGGATTCCACGCCTCTTTCATTGGAGGCTTTTGAGAAAGAAGAGGGGATTGAATAGTTGAGTTCCAGACTTGCCCTTCTTGCTTTACTTAACCTTGGTCAACCTTGACCTAAGGGCACCATGAGCTCTGTCAATTATATAGATGTACTTACATCTAGATGTCTAGTCTTGTAATAAGTAAGCTGGAACAAGACTGCCTTTTACAACCAAAACATATCTTTCCAGTTCCCTATTTTCTTGCATCTCTCAGTATGGGAATTTTCTAGTGCAATATGTGTGTCATATAAGTTTGTTTTTCCTTGACTAACTTTCCCTAACAGTCATCTATTTTAAAAAGGGGAAGGGAAAACACTGTCACTATTTAAAAATAAACTCATAATTTCTTCAGCAAACAAGGCAATGTTTCTATTTACTAAACCAGTTTAAGAAAGTCTTCACTTAAAAAAGGGTTTCCTTGATTACAGAGCTGTCTCCTCAGAGCCCTGAGTAAAGCCAGGCATGGGGGGATGGGATGGTGAGGAGGCACTTATGTAATTAAAGACCATTCTGTGTTCCTAAGAGCTGAGTTAGAAACACCCTTAATGATGCTATGTTTGTGTGCATGTGCCAGAATGAATGTCCTACATAAGACATTGAAAGTTGTTACAGATTCCTTATGATCTTGTTTGAAGAACCGTGATGACTTCTTATTTTCACTAATGCTTTGCAGACTCTATCAGTATCTTTGTAAATACTTTACAGGAGCATCTGTTTTTCCTTTCTGCGAATAATACTGATGTGAACAATATTTTTGATGCTGTGGTCCTTTACTGGGTAGCTTTGCCTTGTCTTTGTTACATGCAACTTCATCTGACCTGTCAGCAAGGTTCTCTGTTAATGGAGCTTTATCAGTTTACACTGAAGTAGGTGAAATCGGCGATACAATCAGTTGAACTGATTGAATTACGGGGTAAAATGCGAACTGTTGATTTCTACCTTAGTGGTATATTTTAGCAATTATTTGTAGAGTAGGAATACGCAAGGATACCAACAATTATATGGAAAAACACCCACCAAACAATAAAGCAGAACAGTATATTTTCCAAGTAAATAAGCCACTACTTGCATTTAATGAGACTTGACTAAAAAGGTTGAAATGGTAATAGCTGCCTCCTATGGTAGTCCATCCAGAAGAGAGCAGGACAGCCCTAGGGAGTATACTTGAGTTTGATAGATTATAGCTTGCTCACTGTATGACTTTGTTACTGGAGGATGCTGTCATAAAACCTTGTCCCTGACCCTACAATTCAACCTCTGCAAAGGATGTAGAAATAAAAAGAAATAATAAGGGAGTTGTTGGCTTTCTGCACTCACTGTGACAAATGGGTCACTGATAGGTGTTTCTTCAGGGTAGAATCTGTGAGTGGCAGTAGTTTGCTTTTTAGCTATTAAACATATTGCTATAAATTGCTTTGTTTATACCTTGGGATTTGTTGTCTTCATGCTCTTAAGTGCAAAGCAGCTCTAAATATTCTATGAAGGAATATGGAATTAAAAAATAATAATAAAAAATTGCCCCTGAAATCCACATCAGAAAGCCAAAGGGTTTGTTTTTGGAAAACACAGCAGTACGGTTGTTTGGATATGGCTTGCTTCTGTTGGAGAGCTATTTGTTACCTTTGCTTTAAAATAACGTAAGTGGGCAAGTGGGTGTTTACGTATTGTGTGCTCTGAACCTGCTTTCCCTTACTGTGACAGGGGAAGAGGTCAAAATAATAGAAGGATGTAGCTCTCAAGTAAATTTCCACAGTAATTTGTGGCCAGAATATCTATTTTGGACTTTCAAGAGGGTAAAGCTACAAGGGTTCATTCATAGCTCCTGAAAGGGCAGCTCAGTCTGTTAAGATGTGAGCAATGCAGAACTTTTCCCCTGCGTGTCTGTAGGAGCACGAGCTTCTGGTATTTCTCTGGTTTTGTTTTACTAATCTGTGCAATGAGGTGAAAACTTGACTTGAAAAGCAAACACTTTCTCTGCTGTTTCTCCCAAACTCACCAGTTCGTAAGTGCTTTACGCTGATTGGGTCTTAACTTCTCTCCCTTGCTGTACTATGCATAAATGTTGCGTTCTTCTTTCATTAAGCAGTGAAGCCTGGCCTGTGTCAGGAGCTGGAGAATGAACAGGCAGTTTTGTTGCAGCTCTAAATGACCATAACCAGACTTTAAGAATATTCAGTAGTCCTTGAGAAGCCAGCAGCAATATGTGGCAGATTCAGCAGCGTCAGCCTATCTGCATCCTGCAGAGTGTGCGTGCTGGTTTGGCAGTGTAATTATGAAAAAGACAGTGGGTGGGGTAAGCAGGAAGAATAGAAAAGGTACCTGCAAAGACTATCTTTCTGTCCCATGAGGCTGATTCCTTTGAGATGCCAGTTGGGCAAAGTGGAGCTCGTTCTCTGACACACCTCTGGAAGAGCCTGTCTTTCTACGCAGTCTTCACAGAGAACCTAAAGTGAGCCTTCCTCAGTGTTTGTGTTACTGTGCAGAGTAAGTGTGTGTCTTAGATGAGGAGCAGCATTCGACTCCTGTCACTGGGACTCAGTTTGAAAAATCAAACTGCAGTGGTCCCCTGTGAAATTTGTGGTGATGGAGCATGGCTGTAATAATAGTGGTTTCCTTTCATCGGTTGCAAGATGTTTTCATGAAAGTTCATTTTGATATTGTAACTTGGATTTAAATTTCTTGTTTTCTTTCTTATTTCAGGTCTACCAGTCATGAAACGAATTCTTCTGTTTTTCATCCTGGCTGCTGCTGTTATGTATGGTATACTGCATGGAAATCTGTGGAGAAATAACTTCTACTGGTATGGTGACACTTTGTTCACTTATAGTGCAAATACCCTCATGGCTGTATGAGATACATGGCTGTTAGTTGCTGCGTTACTGAACGGTTGTCTGTGAGTAATAGATAGAAAGTATGAGTACTGCGGACGTTACATGTGTTTCTGTTATGTGTACTTTGTTTTTGGTTTTGCTTTCTTGTGGATGCAATGAGGGAATGAATGTGATTGTTCTGTCCTGTCACCCTTTCCCTCATGTCATTTTTAAGCCTAGCAGACAACGTGAATCTAGAGTTAAAGTCCTCAAAGATAGGAAGCCACTATTTCAGTGAAAATAGGTGCTCCTGTGATGAGAAAGGTCTTATCTGTGTGTCATGTGTCTACATTGTGTCCGCTCCTGCCTTGTATGTTTAGTGTTAGCTTGCTACCTTAGATAAATGACATGGGAGTGACCTGTCCCACACATGAGAATGAATGTCTGCATGTGGAGTGAGCACCTTCTTGCAAAACTGAAGCTTACCAAGTCACATAGGCAAAATTCTGGAAGGCGAGCCTTCCAGGGCTCAGAGGACAGGTGGCCTGGGACCTAAACAGAAGTTGAGTTTCCATTGGAGTTTGCACTGGTGTAACCAGGGCTGACAGTTGTGTTTGTGTTATGAAGACTATCGTGATGGCTTTTAACAGTAGTGTTTGGCTTACTTGTGTTTATCTCACTTAGAGCATACAGTTGATATGAATGGCTCTCTGTTGTGGTTTCTGTATATAGCAAACCTCAGTGTTACACCATTTCCCCTTTTGCAGGATTAGCTTTTATGGACAGACTTCTTCTGTGAGGGGTCCTTCTTCCAGTGAGGCTAGTGGAGTTACCCAGTAAGTTCAGCAGCTGAGTGTTTTTTTTTGTGTGTGGTCTTGTTTTTGTGTTGTTGCTTTTTTTTCCTTTTGGTTTTTGGGCAGGTGGGAGGGAGTGAGTCTAAATTCCATAGCCTCAGTTCAACTGGTCTTTGTATATTTGTGCCCGTGGAGTGTTATGAACGTAATTGTAGCATGTCTGAAAGAAAGGATCCTAGAATCGTTTTGAGTAGGGAGGCACCTTTAATGGTCAACTAGTCCAACTCCTCTGCAATGACCAGGAACTTCTACAGGTAGATCAGGTTGCTCAAAGGAATTTGCTCATATTTCCAGTGTTTGTTTAATATTTATGGCCACTTAACTGTGGCTATCTGTGGAAATCAGCTGTGAGGGCAACGTATGTGTTTAATTTTAGGAAACCAGAGGAACAGTTCATTTGTGTGATACGCAATTGCTTGTATAAGCAAACCCTGTGCTGGTAAATTCCTGCAACTAGGTTTATGAGACTAATGAGAGCCTGCGCTAAAACTTGAAAGAAGGGCTCCATTGCCTCTGAAGCTATCTTGCAAAATGCTGTCTGCGAGGTTGGTGCTGGAAAGCAATGAGCTGACCAGCTGATCCATTTCACGGGATGCTTTCTTGGTGTCAGTATTCACATGACAACCTGAGGTTACTGAAACAATTAACCTTAATGGTCTGTATGACTTGTGGCTCTAATGTGGTATTTTCATCCTTCTGTTCCTAATGCAACCCAGATGTAGGTTTTGCTCTCTCTGAACTTTACCCTCCCTTCTGGGCTTCATATTCTTCTTAAACAAGCTAAAGCACTGAGCTGGGAATGTGTCTAGAAGTATAAGTCTTGGCTTTCTAGTCTCATTAGGAGGGAATGACTTATCTTCGTGTAATTTAGTTTTCCTTGAAGCACCCTATGTGGTTCCCCTCTCCTCTCTGAGGAGTGCTGGTACAGCTATCTTGTAGGCTGCAGGGATGATTCAGCTGAGGTGTGCTGCTGCTCGTCTCCAGGTAGGTCTGAGGTCTAACCTCTACTTATGGCTACTTTAGGTGCTGCCTAGCAAGGGAGGCTGCGGACTGTGCAATAAAAGCCTTCCTAGAGACAATAATCATATCGCAATCAGGAGGACCCATCTTTGTGGTACCAGCAAAGGCCAAGTTTTCCCATCTGCACAGTGCTAACTCAGTAATCAGCTTGTTAGTTCTGGTTGTCCAAGTTTCCCTACCTTGTTGCCACTACCTATTACTCTTCTTATCTCTTTGAAATTCTTCTCTTGTAGGCTGCCACCTACAGCTGTGGAGAGAAGGAATGCACTAGAAACCTGCCTTCTGAAACCAGCGTTTGAATCTTTACTGGAGTGAGTACTCTGTGAGAAGGAGTAGAGAGATGGAAAGGTCATACTGACTTAGGTAGAAATATTTGTTATTTATGTGTTCTGGACTATTTCACATTTTGATTTTTGTAAGTACATCTTCTGAGTTTGTATTCATTTCTGTTTTTTTTTCTGGCTATAGCAACACAAATGCTTTAGATTGTCATTATTCAACATCAGAGAGGATACAGCACAAATAACTCAATTTGCTCTTGTATATATTGCGTAAATAAATACCACTTCATGTATTGTAGTTAGTAACAGTGGAACTACTTTCTTGATCAAAAGACAAGCCCTTATTTTTTCTGCCCCACTCATGCTTTTCTCACAGAAGAAATCTTTGCATCCTAGGCTAAAGCTCAGTTATTTTGCTGTGAAGAGCATTGAATTAAGATGAAGGGTTTTTTTGGCAGCTAAGCACTTCTTTAGCAATCAGGAGCCAGAGAAGTTTTAAAAGTCTCTTCCTTTTATTTTTATTTTTTTTTTCCCCCCAAAGAGAAGAGAATGAAATGTGCAAAAAATTCATTCAGTCTTTAATGAAATAGGATTTCCCCCCCCCCCAACCCCAACCCCCCAACCCCCCCCTAGCCCCCCCCCCAACATTTAGTGGATTTATAATCTTAGTGAAATTCAGTTTTCGTGAAGCTTGGAGTAGTTCACAGCTTTGTTCCTCTTATGGGTGCTGTTGAACTGCATGTAGCTGTCCTTTGCTTTAGGATAATAAAAGAAACTTCCCTTTAGTAAGAAGCATTCAACTGAAAAAGAGAAACAAAACCCAAGACATAGGAGATGTCTAATCACAGACGTGCATCCAAGATGTCTGTGAGGAAATGCCAGTAGTTTATGTTATTGGAAGTGCGTCTTAAAGATCAAAGAAGTGCTGCAGGAGCAGAAGCAGACAAGGCTTATTGTTGGCTTTGACTTTGTGTTTTATCTGAGCAAGCATTGAGTGTGGCCTGAGAAATGCTTGGGAAGATGTTTAGATCAAGTCCTGGCCAAAGGACTCTTAAAAGATGCCATTATTACTTTTTTATTTTTTTTTTTTTTCTCTTATTTCTTTTAGGACTTCAGAAATAGTAATAGCACTGAATCAAAGAACATTCAAAGATCTTGAGCTTTTTCCTCCTCAAAGCTTGCTATCCCTTAGTCTGTGGGTCTTGGTTAGCTGCTTTGCTCAGAGAGACTGTCCGAAGTTCCTTGCCTACTGCATTCCTTGATGACAGGTACACAACAGGGTAGATCAGCTCCTGATCAAAGAGGCAGGGAAGGACTTGGAAATGCATGCTCCTCCTCTTCTGGAGGGAGAACTGAATATCTTGGATATTTCCATAGCTCCTTTGCAGGAATAGCTTTTGTGAGCTAAAGATCTGGTCTGTGCACTTTGTAATAGCCTGAGGGTGTTCAAGGGGTGCCTAACAAGTTATTTATTGGAGAAGAATCAGTGCTTGAAGAGCTAGAATTAAGAATCCCTTTGCAGTAGGTAAATTATTAATAAATAATTTTATTATTTTTTATGAATAATAATTAATTCAGCTTACCAGCAAGACAAGTTACCAGTTTAGCATGGACATTTAGCGCATGTCTCAAAGTTAGCTGATCTGCTTGGTTGACCTATAGCCCAGTTTTTGGTATGTAGAGTAGTTTTCGTTGTTTTTATTCTCGCATACCTTCTGACTATGTGGAACTTAAAGAATGAAACACTTGATTTGTGAGACTGTTAGAGGGAGGCATGTGTATACGGCTATTAATACTCTTAATGGAGTAGCGAGTCATATGCTGGCTGTGGCAGCACTCCGTTTTTCTCCCTGTAGCTTCATGCTTGTGTTTACATTTTAATACATTTTTTAAGACCTTGTATGCAGGATCATTGAAAAGTCAACCAGTTTGATGAGCTCAAGTTGACTAAACTATGAGGTGAATCTGAGGGCATGGTAGCATGTGGCAGGATTTGGACTGATTCATTCATTTCGTTTGGTATTTGGCAGATGGAATAATAGAGTCCCTTCCCTGCTGTAAAATAACCCTTAGCTGTGGCTATTGCCTTTTGAAGAAGTGACCTGTTCTTGTTCTTGCATACATCTTGATGCCTTCCTGTTCCAGTCTTAAGGATATGTTTTTTGAGGGAAATCTTGTGATTCCCATGTACTGTGCTTCCCATTGCAGAGCAATTGTGGCACAGATGGAATGGTCTCTGCTCAGACAGTGCTATGTCACAAGGTGCACTTCAGGAATGTACCTTCTGTGGGTGGGACCCTCCTAGTGTTAGTCCAAACCAAAATGGAAACTACATTCGTTTTGGCTGTGTGGATCTACTCCTCTTACCCCCAACTACTTAATAATGTCAATGCAGCCATAGTGTGACCTTTATTTGAAATGGGTGCACTTCTCCTGAAGAAACCAGCTTATTTGAGGTAATAATTTCAAGTTAATTATGGGGACTGCTCCAAAAGTGATGCCTCCTATTTTGTTATTATGTTGGCCCATGCTGTCAGAGGCAGATGTTGGTGGGATGGTAGTAGAGGTGGAACCTTCCCATCAAGAGTCCATTACATGTTGCTATGTGACTGATGATAGCAGAGGGGCAGTCTGACAGAATGACATCTGACATGGAAATTCAGATGAAGCAAAGGTGTGTCATCAAATTCCACTTCTCACTGACCTTCACTGACCATCACTGGCACCTAATGAACATTTCTGGAGAACAAACAGTGTATGTGAGCTCAGTGAGGTGGTGGGTGGTGCGTTGCAGCACTGGTGACAGCAGCAGTGGTCACCTCTGCAAGTGGAGATTATGACAAACGCAGTGTGCAGGCTCTTGTTCTTCACTGGTGGGAATTGTTTCTATCAAATAGTGTCATTGTGCTCCTTGTATCAGTTGTAGTTCCCATGGAAGTTATGAGGAGGCATTGCTTTTAGAATGACCTGCCTCAAGTCCTGTCCTTCCTTATTTAACTGTCGTATATAATAATAACTTTCATGTTTTTGTTGCTATCTCTATTGCTTTTTTTCCTCAGCGTGATTATTTACTTTTTATACCAGCAGTAACTCATTGTCTTAATGGATTACAGTTTCTACCAAATATGCTGTTTCACAGTGTGAGCTCTTTCACTGCACAGAATTTTAACGAATTTATGTAACTTACACTAGCAGAGAGGGCCTTTTATTGCACTCCCTACAGAATTTTTCCTCATAATAACTTCTCCTTTTCTGTCACTTGTTTTCTTTCCTCGTTATCATGAGTTTTTTGTTTAAAACTTGGCGATACTTATCTGTTTTCAGGTAGGGTAAGAAAGTATATTTAAAAGCAACTACAGGAATTATTCAAATACACCATGTGGCTTTTTGAAACTTCTTGTTGTTTTTTTTTTTTTCTTCACTAGTGTTGACAAAATATACCCGTTCCTGTGTGCCAGTGATTTTATCAGGGTGGCAGAGTTCCATGGAAGTGATAAGTTCGAGCTACCTTACGGAATAAAGAGAGCAGGTTTGTGTTCCCTGTGTAGTTGTATTTTTTTATTTATTTTTTTAATGGAAACGCCTACGTGTCATGTAAGGCTATCTCAGTCTGCAGGCCTGGTGTTTCCTTCTCAGTGATGTTAGTGATTTTGGGGCACCTACATCACCTAATGGTTTTGCTTCATTTCTCTGACCTCGCACCTTGTGTCTCTTAACAAAGGAAGTGTTGCAGGGAAGAGACTTCTCCCTCTTGTGAGAGAAGCTTCAAAAAGGTGGGAGTGAGGGAGGGTGGAGTTTATTCAACTTCCTTTCCTTGGTAGGTGGGCTGAAATGCTGATGATAATTAGTTGGTGTTTTGTTAGGGAAAACTTCAGCTGAGTGAGAGTGAAGGTTCAATCAGAACACCAAAACTGATCAAGGTCCAGAGTCCTACTGAAGTAAATGCTCTCCCACTTGAGTCAGTTAGGGCAGTTACATCAGCAATGTTTCCCTTTTACAGGACTGGCTTCTCCCACTGAGCGGTATCACTGGGGCTGCAGAGGATAGTTCCTCCATTGTGTGGCTGCTGCACCCATGCAGCATTTGCTTACTCGTGCCTGTGTTGGTTGAGACAGACTAGATGGGGTTGGAGAACCCAGGCATTAGGTATCCTTATGGAAAGGGCTGTAAATCTCAAGTGGCTTCAGAGTTATCAGTGATGTGATCAGTGATCAGTGAGTGCACTGTCCTAGTACCCATGCAAATTTGGGCTTAAGCCTCTTGCTTTGCCCTCCATCAGCATAACAAGGATAGTGCATTTTCCTGCACCTCTGGAATTGTGATGAAGAAAAAAATGCATTTGAGATTGAGAATCGTTCAGACACTCTCTCAGTGAGAAGCACGTGAGTGTCCAGCAGGCGTGTGCCTATGGTGTTGGGCTGGAGAGGTGCTTCTGCCCATATTTCTTAGTGAGTACAGACTGGTTTGATATCTTCTCCCAAAATATGTACTACAGCTCCTGTCCTTAGCTGAGTGGTTGAGGCTGCATCTGTTTCAGCTGAAGGTGGGAAGAATAAAAAAGATCATGAAATCCCTTCCAGTGCTTGCTTACTTGTAACCAGAATTGTTTTGGGTGCAAATCCTATGCTGTTTTCCAGCAGTGGAGTGTGGAGTCAAGAAAAGCTTCTAAGTGAGCAGCTCTGATGAATGTGAATTTTTGAACAGGTTTTATTTTTGAGTTCTTTTGAATAGCGCATAAAAACTATTGTGTCTGAAAAGGCTTATAGTCATGCTGACATACTTACTTTTTTTACTGCAAAGCTCTGAATATTTTAATTCAAATCTTATCTGTGTTTGCTTTCTAGAACAATTTTTTCGTTTAGCCCTTTCAAAACTGCAACATTGTGGACTGTCCAACAAAGGCGACAGGTGAGATGTTCTTTTTCTACTGGTTCTGTTCTTTGCATTTTCAATATTTGGTATTTGTCCGAAAAGCATCAGAGACGTTATCCTGAATTTGCTTAAGTTAGTTACGATGTGAATCTAACCTACAGTGTTCGAGTAGTACATAATTGATTCCAAGGTTTAAATAAGTTTAGTTTTAAACAGTTATAGTATCAACATACAAAAATATTTTTTCCAGTGAGGGAGCTTAAAATTCCGGATCTTTTTCTCCTAAGAACTTTAGGATTTTGCTATCTGAACCCACTTCCAGCTTTCTCTAGTCTTTCCATACTCAAGAAAAGTGAAACTTAAACCCTTATAAATTGTATATAATCTCTTTCGAAGTCATTACTGGTGAAAGTGGATTACTTTTACTGTCCTTGTATAACTTAAATATTTTCAGGAGACTGGAGATTGACCGTTTCTAAACAAGAAATCTTACCCAAATTCCCATCTGCTGTCCTGGTGCAAACACTTACTCATATGCATGTTCAGCTTCCTTTTCCCATAAATGACTTCATTGTATTCCCAAAGGAGACTTATGCAGCCAGGAAAGATCTTTCCTGGCAGTTTGGGAGTTTGGCACAGAGTGGAGCGTGCCCTTGATAACTCGTGTTCTGTTTGTTAGATTGTCTTGTTTGAATCTTGGATAGAAGCCATTTCTGCTAGGTTTCTTTTGTTCTTTTTTGAAGGTTGTCTTTTTTGTACACGTGTGTGTTTTCTCTTGTTAGATTTTTTTTTTTTTTTTTTAATGTAGGGCGATAGGGTTGACAAGTCTACTAAAATCATATGTTTACCAAGTGACGCAAGTGATTTTTCAGACTTACAGTCAAGCAAATCATAGAATGACTTGGGTTGGAAAGGGCCTGGAAGATTATCTAGTTCCAGCCCCTCCCTGCTGTGGACAGAGTTGCTAACCACTACATTGGGCTGATCAGCAACCCGTACAACTTGACTTTGAACACTTTCAGGGATGGGACATCTGCAGCTTCTCTGGGCAGCCTGTTCCAGTGCCATACCACTCCCTAAATAAAATCTTTTCCACTGTCTTCTAATATAAATTTCTCCTATTTTAGTTTAAAACTGTTCTCCTTTATCCTATTACTATCAGAGCATGTAGAAGTTCAGTCTCCTTCCTGCTTCCACAAGTAGGGTGGTTGGGTAAACTTGCACGGAAGTGACTGAGAGAGGCTAGTCTAGAATGACAATACCAAAGGTTGCATTAGAAGTCTACTGAAATCACAAGTTTAGCACTAATAGTTCAGGCTGTAGCAAACATTGTAGTACAGCATGACATTTCTTGAATTGTTACCATCTGCCCTGTATCTCAAGAGTAAAGTGATACTTTGAATGCAGGTTCTTCATTTGAAACAGAGGTGTATTTAGAATTTCTGGGAAGTGAGATTCATTTTATTAATAGTAATATACCTGAGTTGGTACTGAAACAAAACTGCAGTGGTATGAATGTATTGAATGTTCAATTACAACATTCAGTGTGTTTGTCGTTAACCATTTGTTGTGTATGGCACTGATATAGTAAGAATCACTGTAGGGGGGAAAGAAGTATACATTTATTTAATATATGGTGGCTTTTTAAATGCTTTGGGAATTGTTCCTAACCATGTTTTAGAATTATTAGGCAGTTCAGTGTTGCTATCATTTAATTCTCAGTTCTCGACAGAATAGAAACCAAATTTTCCTGTAAACTTTTTTTGGGATGGGGACGCAAATATAAAGTATTTCTACAGAATTTGGGCTAATATGAACATCAAATGTATGTACATGAGCTGTACTTGTGTGCAGAAGGAACAAGGAAGTGATTGTCCCCTTGTACTCAGCTCTGGTTAGGCTGCACATTGAATACTGTGTCCAGTTTTGCGTCCTTCACTGCAAGAAAGACATTGAGGCCTTGGAATGTGTTCAGAGGAGTGCTATGAAGCTGGTGAGGGGTCTGGAGCACTGTCTTTATGAGGGCCAGCTGAGGGACTTGGGATTGTTCAGTCTGTAGAAGAGGAGGCTCAGGGGAGACCTTATTGCTCTCTATAACTTCCTGAAGGGAGGTTGTAGTGAGCTGGGGGTCAGCCTCTTCTCTCATGTAACTGGTGATAGGACTAGAGGGGATGGTTTCAAGCTGCGCCTGGGGAGGTTCAGGCTGGATGTTAGGAAATACCGCTTCTTTGAAAGAGTGGTCAGGCAGTGGAATGGGCTGCCCAGGGAGGTGGTGGAGTCACCAACCCTGGAGATGTTCAAGGAGCATTTGGACATTGTGTTGAGGAACATGTTTTAGTGAGGCCTATTGGTGATGGGTGGATGGTTGGACTGGATGATCTTGTAGGTCTTTTTCAACCTTGGTGAGTCTGTGGTTCTGTGATCAGTAAAACCACAGTTTGCTACAAAAGGATTTTTTTTCTGGTCAGTGCAGTTTTTTTTTATCTTAGTTCAAAATCTCACTTTAAAGGTCTAGTTTTGCAAAGCTGTTCAGAAGGTAAGAGTGTCATTGTCTTCAGTAGAGAGGCCTGCCCGGGAAGGTTTTTCCATGCTAACACTATATCCTCAGAACACCTTCCAAACATGTGCTCCACCCATTTTTTTCGCAAGTATTCAGTGAGCACTTTTCAAGTTTATCAGCAGTAAATTCTTACGAATACACTTACACAATACTGAGTCAACAAGATGTGACCTCTGCATCCTCCTTTTACCAAAAACAACCTTAAAGGAAATGATTTGCATTCCTCAATAGGCTACTGTGGGTGTATGCTAAAGCAGCTGAGGTCAAGATATTTTTTGTTGTCATTGTTTTTTTCTTTTTTCCTTTCCAGAAAAACAGGAATGCTGAGGATGGAGTCTTTATTTGCACTTTAAAGGCTCCATTGACATTGAACAGTAGTTTTCTCTTATGGGGCTAGGAAAATGTTCCTTTACCACGTAAACATATTACGCAAATTCATGCCTGATCTATATGTTAAGAGGCTCTTGTACACAGTGTGAATAGAGGGGCTTGAGTGTTTGTTTTAGGCGTTAAGTTTTGGTGTTAGAGATCAATTACTGTGCTGTTTGTATCAGGATCCGTGTGTACACTTATATGCAATCCCTTAGTCAGCCATGACATTGCTATACCTGAGATGTTAATCCTTTTCCTTTTCTTAAGTATTTGTGCTTGTGGAGAAAAGATGAGCATTGTTATTATTATTATTATTATTTTAATGAAAATACAAAAAACTTTAAGAAATGAGATGGGTAAAATATCTGGAAGTAACAAATTGCTGAAAATCAGTAGTTTACTTCTATAATCTGCAATAAATAGAAGTCAGTTGAAGTCAAGTATCTTTGTATATAGTCCAGGCTTGCTACATACTTTTAATGTCTATTTTGTAACAGGTTTCTTATACGGTTATGTTCTGTTTTCGTTGGTCTTAACATTTACACATATGCATCAAGTATATCTGGTCTCTAAAATAAACCATTTCATCACCTGTTTATCAGTGGACTCTGTTACTGCACATGTAGGCCTATCGTTGCAAGTGGAGGCACTCAAACACTTAGGGGAGGCAGCTAATTCAAAAATAGTCTGTTGTTGCCAAACTTTGTGTTTGACTTGGCTGCCTTTAACTTCCTGGGCACTGAGATTTTTCTAATTTGGGTGTATCTCTGACTCTACAGCGATGTGTACAAGTCATCGTGAGTATTTCACCTGCTTTTTGACTGTGATATCAGTTTCAGAAACTCACATTACCAACACTAGATGCATGATCAGTTATTTGAAGGCAGCCAATAACATTTTTTTACAGTATTTATGTTACTGAGGGTGCTGAGGTCTGAAGCTTTATCAAATGCCACATTTCGGTCTGTTTCTCTGTCCAAGTAGTATTTCAGTTATTAAAAAGCCACTGGCAAGATGTGGTCTGAATCTCTCAGCAAAAAGCAAATGGATTTCACCTGAGAGTGCTTGCCCAACTCTGAAGTCCCATTTTATTTTACCTCCTTGCTCTGAATGCCATGCTACATCACAACTGCACAGTGCAAAGTAAACAAACTGAAGAGCTGCTTGCTTTTACACCAGAGTGTAAGGCATTATTTCAATAGGTATCATCTGAAATCTGGGAAGCCTACGTTGTAGGTAGGATGGATATAGCAAAGAAGCTTCTTAAATTGTTACTTTGGTCGAAAGTAGGAAGGTACTTAGTCTAAGGAATAATTTACAATTCAGCTACAGAGGACAGAACAAGAAGTGCAGCTTCAAGTAACTTCTTGTCTGTTTGCCATGGTCAGAAGAATAGGAGTCACCTATTTGAGTTTGCAACTTGTCAGGTTTGTACATCACAGTTACCCAGCTGCAGCCCAGATGATTGAAACGCAGTGTTTTTGAGACATGCTGTAAATGACAGAAAAGCAAGATGTGCTTTTTTCATCTTTCCCTCATTTCACCTTAATCGCTTAGATTATGGTTTTTGTGTGGTTTTCCTTTTTCCTTCCCATTTCTCTTTGCTGCTGCTTCGTTGTGCCCTAGGGTCTTGCACTGAGCTCTGTGCTTTAGTTGCAAGTAACAAAGCTATAAGGGTAACTTCTGCTCCCTTCCTCCTGCTGTAATCTTTGCAGGAGTTCATCTACATGCATTGCAAAGTATATCCTGAGAAAGCACACAGATGAAATGCAAGTAGATTGAAAAGAATAATTTGGAAATGAATGATCTATGAAGCAATCCTGGAATAAAGGGAATGACTTTGTGGTGGTAGAGGGAATGGGCATACTGAGAACAAGAGGGTGCAAGAGGTTCTATACCTCTGGTTTCAGAGGTGTCAAGTCATGTGGAATTGTGGCATTAGCTGGAGATCTCTTTCATTTTGTGAGCACTTGGAATCTCCTAAACTGTTTAGGAAACTAGAGAAAAGTAGGACAGCTTTTTCTGGTATCTCTCCACTCTCAGAGCTGTATTTAGCAATGCTGGATTTTGTTGGATGTGTGTGTAGTGATTTAGAGATCTTTAACAGCCTGATCAAAGATGAATATAAAATATACATGTAGTATGTATATATACATATTTAATTAGAGGCAGCTCCCTCTGCAGATGCGGTCCTAGGAGCAGCAAGTGAGAGCCTGCCACCTCAGCATTTCTTTTGAAGTGTGGCTATTTTAACCACAGGCGTTTATTTTCCTTTGACATTTTTAATAAGCTTTAGGTTTTCAGCACTGGTTTTGCATCCTGTTGATTTTCCTTAGCTTGTATGCAGTGCAGCTTAACTGTGTTTACAGTTCTGTCAAGAAAAATAGTAGGGAACTCCACTGTCCATTGAGCCTGGGACCATCTGTTTTCATTGCTGTTTAACAGTACTTTCCTCAACTGAGAAAAGTAAGTTGGACTGAGGAGTCTGCATAATGTGCCATACTGAGCATTTGACACAGGTTACAGTATTCTTTATTGCTTCGTATTGTGATCCCCAGCAGTCAGAAATGGCGCAAAGCCTTTTTCTTGCTTGAAGAACCATAGGAATTGATACCTGGTTTTTAGGACTGCAAACATGCTGTAAAGGTGTCCTGAGTAAAACAAGATCAAGCCTGTCAACTCTTCTTTTGCAAGCAAAGCACACCTTCTGCTAGTATTTGAAATATGCAATAGAGGGCAAAAGATACCATTAGAAGATATGGGACAACTCCTTGGAAAATTTTACTGTTTGACTTCAATTTCATTAGTTTAGCATTATAGTTTACTTAATTTTTACGTGTGCTTTCTAGCTGTGAATATGCATTAAATTCAAAAGGATGGATGTATCATAAAATCTAATTTTTAGCTCGGTGTTTTGTATGCCTAGAATAGTGCCTGATTTGAATTTAGTGATATAGAAAGATGTCTTTTTTTCAAGCACATCCCTATTACATGCACTTTAAACAAGTTTAGCACATTTAAACATGTTTAGATGACACTTCATCAGTGGATGGAAAAAATTCAACATGTGAAGAGCCCATCATGAGTCATTGGGCTAAGGTTTATTTTACACTTTCAGTTTGGAGGTTTGTAAGCTAAATTGTGAACCTAAATCTTCCCACTGTGGCTTTCCTTGGAGGTCTCTAAAGTTGTGAAGTTGTATGATATTGCAGGAACATCACCGTTTGAGGGAGTTTTTGAGGCATGTATCCCAGAGAGAAAAATCTGAAGTGTTGTGGGAGATGGTTTATTGAATGGCACCCGCATCGCAATCTGGTTGTGCGTTCAGTAAGCTGCTAGAAAACAGCATGTAAATCCTGTTTTACAGAGGAGCAGCCACTACCTGTCTTTTGTAGCCCCTGAAATAATGCAGCAACACTCTGAAATATTTAGTGTATGAAACAGGACTGAGGCCCCTGTGTAGGAGACAAGGAGTGTCCAAGATACAGCATAGATAAACACATCAGCTACGTGCTCTTGAGACAAATGTATTCATCGCAATATTGAAACAAGAGGTGTAGTGCCTATCAATGTTCTGTTTGTTTCACAGTGTTGCCTGTCGACGGTGTGTTGTGGTCGGTAATGGAGGAGTACTTCGAAATAAGACACTGGGAGGGAAAATTGACTCATATGATGTGATAATAAGGTAAATGGTATTTATTTTTCATTCTTTTTCTACATGTATAGATTAATATATATATATATATATATATATATATAAAAGTCAGTAGCTTTAGAGTCCAGCCCTGCCTCTTACCTTCCACACCGCGCCTGTCTTCCCTTTGTGCTGATACATTCATTGCTTGGAGCACATTACAAGTAATGCTGTGAGGTCTACCTCAAGGCACTCATCATCTGCAGTGTGATATCGATGTTTGTTCCCTTTCCTCAAACATACTGTCTCATACTGGAAGTATACCAGAGGATGCTTGGTCTGAAGAAGAGTTGTCTGCTTCAGGGAAACAAAGGAAGTCTTAGAGAGGAACAGACAAGAAGGGGGGCTGGGGGTGGGAATTCAAGCACCAAGCTTGAATAGAATATAATAGAAATGGAGATAGTAACTAATCAGTCCCTGTGCCAGCAACTGTCCTGTCTGACGGTGTGTCCCCTTTAAGCAAAACCTCTGAGCTGCCGTTTTAGTTTGTGCTTTGCTGTTGTCTCAGTCTCATTTTTGTTGCTTTGCCATCACTAATGCAAGGAAGATCCCCATTAATTATTTTGACCTTATTTTCAAGTATTTGGATTTAAATGTTCAATTCAAAAGCTCCCCTTAGGTGCAGCTACTCTTCTTAAAACTGGAATCCATGTATACCAGTGTTACACTCTTTAAAGCAGTTATTTCTAAAACCAAAACTGCTTTGGAATTACAGTACCTATTTGTTTACTGTGAACAAACAAAGAAGTGATGTTTATATTCTGTATTTAAAACTTATTCTGATTAAAACTTTGAAGTGTTCCCTTGTCTACATGCCTTGTTTTGTAAATGTTTGCTCCAAAGCAGCACACCTCCTATTGTGAGCAGTCAGTTGTATTGGCAGGAATAGGGTATAGAGAAACAGTGCCTGAGTGCTCCAAAGAATATGCAGTGCAGCCACCAAGCAAAATCTACAAGATGAAGAGCTCAGCACAGCCTCTTTGGTGCCTCAGAACAAAAGATACTTTACCCACCTGCCTGCTGCTTACTAATCTGTTGCATTACAAAGCAGAGGCAGCTCTGCAGGTATTTTTTAAAGAGAGGGGGGGAGAAAAGCTATAAACAAAGATGAATGAGTATCAGGTATACAATCATAAACACTACTGCCATGTAGATAGTGAAGAGTATTAAGACTTTCTTCAGTTGCTTCTCAAATCATCTAATACTTTGAATGGAGCGGTCAGTAATTCTCCAAGCCAGGTATTCTCTTAGATCTTCTTCAGTTGCTGTGTTTGAGACAAAATCAGAAGGTCTTTTGTTCGAGTGACATACGATAAGTAATTGTACAGTTGTACTCTAAACCACCTTGGCCGAGTTCCTGTATGTTCTTGATCCTACTGGATTAGCAGGTGAGTGCAGGAGGCACCTGATAACTGCTCATCTGCCATGTAATGTGATAAGTGAATGCCAGAGCACTAAACCCTTGCACAACTGAGCATGCTGCTTGCCTTTCGGACTTCTGTGTGTGCCAACCACTGCACAGTAAGGATGCATGTCTGGAGTAGTCATTGCCATTTCTGTGTCTCTGTTCTTTCCAGAATGAATAACGGCCCTGTTATAGGGTACGAAGAGGATGTTGGGAGAAGGACGACTTTTCGCCTTTCCTACCCAGAATCCATCTTCTCGGATCCAATCCACTACGACCCTAACACTACTGTTGTTATTATTGTCTTCAAACCACGCGATTTAAAATGGCTTTGGGAGATATTAGCCGGTCAGAAAATTGTGAGTTTAATTCCTTACGCATTTTTGCACTCAGCTTGCCATGCACCTCTCCTGTGAAAAGTACTTGGTTTGCTTTTAACCTCAGCCCTCCAGGCTAGGGACCATACTGGATCTGTCAGTCTGTCTGCTCAGTTTCCCTTTCCCTTATATGCCTGTGTCCTTTCTCACAACCATGTTTAATCAGTTCTTCACCACAAAGCAATCTTCTTGGAAATTTCTTCTTATTCTCTTCTAGCAGTGCTTCATATTCTAACACAAATACTGAGCTTGCCCCTGTTCAGTGCTCTCTTATGTTGTTACTGTGGGCAGCCCAAAATGGTGCTTGTGAGACCACAGGAACGTGCAATACTTTGAGAATGATTGCTTCTTTCTAGTTGCTCCCTATGCTCTTGTTAAAGGAGCCAAGTGTACAGTGAGAACTTGTTACCTCCAGGGCATGGTGATGGCGCGTGTTGTCCACCATGGACCTTTCTGCAAAGTCAGTTAACCAGCCCAGCCTTTGCTGCTGCAGGGGGTGATCCTGTTGCAAGAGCGCAATTTGGCACGTGTCCTTGAGCTCTGGAAGGTTCAACCTTTATTTTCTTCTTCCTCAAGTGCCTACCTTTAGGTTTTGCACTGGTTTGAATCAGAGTTGCAACAAAAATGAAATCAACTGTTAAAAAGTAGCAGTAAATAACATGTATTTATTTGTCCATTACAGAGTGCTAAAGGCTTTTGGAAGAAACCAGCTCTGAACATGATATACAAATCTAATCAAATCAGGATTCTTGATCCCAGCATCACCAGAAAAACAGCTTATGATTGGCTTCATTTCCCAACAAGATTTCCTAAAAAAGAGGTGAGCTTTCTAGTTGCATGCAACCAAAGAAGTAATTATTTCTTCATTATAGCACACCATTAGAATATCATTTGGGGATCATATTACATTAGCTTGTGTTTAGGTGATGCTCAGAGATGAAAAAACTGAGTTGAGGAAATAGCTAGTCTTTTATGTTAACATTCTCTTATGGATTCAGTCACTAGTATTAAATAAGACAACACTGTAGACAGATAATTCCTTTTACAAAACAGGGGAAACCAGGCAGGCATTGGAATATGGTAGATCTGTAGAGACTCTAGAAAATATTAAGGAGTTCTGAGTTACTAAATGTAGGGATTTTTTTTTTCTTAATTAAAAACAGAATGAAGCCATTACCAACAAAAAGGCAAGGACAGCCAGTAATTCTAACACTGCTGCAGTTTTATTCTGCTGAGGGTGGGCAGGGACTAGTGAGCAGCCCCATGCTAATGGCATATATCTAACAGCCCTATGCTAATGGCATGTATCTAAGTGTTCTTGTACTCACTGATTTGATGCCAAGCATTGTAATGGGTAAATTGACAATTTGCATATTAAAAAAAAAAAAAAGTTTAACCTCTTATCATCTGGCTGAAAGATGTTCTTGCTGAAAGTTAAGGCTTCAGGTTGGAGAGCTCATTCGTGTAGTCATGACTGACCATGCTCTACGTAATGCTGATGCTTGTACAAATATTGTTCCTTGGGGGTCATGGTCATTACACAGAGCTGCTTCATCAGGATTACCTGACAGTTGTGGGAACTTCTGACAATTTGTTTGTGGAGTATCTACCACTTACTTGCCAGGGCTTCTTGGTGTTTTAGTTCTAAAGCTGAGGATAAGTGGGCAATGTAGAAGCTGGAGGTCTATCAGTCTCCTCAAGGGCCACAGTGCATCCATGGCTTTCATGGCTTCAGAAATCCATTCTGTCAGTTCATGTGCTGCTCCCCTATCAGTGTGAGTAAAAGTAGGACTGATGCTGTCAGTGAGCCAACCAGATGTGTGTGATGTCCCAGAGCTAACACAAAGGTGGAGGCTTTTCTGTCACTTTGAAGAAAGGGCATGCTTTCTACTCCCCTCCTGCTCAAAGCTAGAGCAGAGCATGTCCATGATAGGATGTAGTTCCCCTTTCCACCTCCTCCACATCCCCCTTGCTCCATCCTTTGGGGTTTTGGAGCCTATCATCCCAGACAGCAGCAATGGCTGAGTTCAAGTCCTCAATTCTCTCATTTTACAGAGGCGTGTTGTGTAGCATGTCTGTGTGGTACTGCCTTTTGCTGTCCTGTGCTTCAGCCCCCTCTGCCTGGGGGAGATGCCATAGACAGTTGTTACTTTCCCTGCTGTTGTTGCCTTTTCCATTAAGCCAAAATTATATTCTTTGTTTGTACATATCTGCTTAGTCCAGCAACACTTCTTCTCTATTAGTGACTATGATGGTGTTAACTGAGCCAGGAAAAACAACTGTAAAATCAGATGCGAACAAATGCCATTGTAAGCCAGGATATTGCTAGGGTATGCTAGGAACACAGAAGTGGTAGCAATTCTGCTTAACAGAATCCACAGAAAATCAGTTTGCGTGATGAAGGCTTCTTCCTTTGCCATGCTCAGGGGTTTCTCTGAGGTTTGGTTGGACAAAAAAAGCATGCTTAAAGCATGACAATATATTTTAAAAGCAGTTTTGATTTTCATTAGTATATTCCTCTGAGCTGTGTGCTTATGATAACCAGAGGTGAAGAGTTAGTTTGCAGCTGGTGATACTGCTGAGATTTCCGACTAGCGGTATTCCTGACATTTTTGGAGTACTCCAGAAGTAAGAATAAGAATCACAGGATCGTTAAGGTTGGAAGAGACCTCCAAGATTCATGTAGTCCAACCGTCAGCCCATCCCAGCCATGCCCACTAACCACGTCCCTCAGGGCCACATCTGCACAGCTCTTGAACACCACCAGGGATGGTGATTCCACCATTTTAGACAGCCAGTGCCTCAGCTGTTTTAGCCAAGCCAGGCGTGTCTGCCTCAACATTTTGTCCATTTCTGGGGATTTTTTCCTCTAAAATTTGTCAGCTGTGATCTAATGAAAAAGGTCAGTTCATTGTACAAACTTTGCCTAATTTAAGTCCTCATCATTTTAGCTATTGCCAGAACAATTGTGTATGTAATCACAGAATAACACAGTTGTAATGAGTTGTTCTCTGGTCTCTTATAAGAAGTGTACATTTCCAGTTAGATAATTTTACTTTTCAGCAGTTGAATCACTTGTTTATCACCTGCTCTTGACATTTTATGTTGCATTTACTTCTGAGCTACCAACTGTAGGGAAACACAAGCAGTTTTATCTACAGTTTACTTTCCTCCAATGAAAATATTGCGGGAATGTCTAAAGCTGTTCCTCAGCAATTTCATTGCTCTGAAGAAATTGAAATGTAGCCAACTTAATGCAGCAATAACATCCGTGTTCTTTAGTTTGGCTATGTGAAGATTTGAGATGCGTCATGTTTGGTTGGATCTCCAGCATCTAGAAACATATGGACACATCTGAGAATTCAGTCAGAGTTAATGAAGAAGATATATTCTTCATTGTGTTGAGGTCAGACCAATTTCATGAAAGCAGGTTTCTGAGCAGAATGATGGAGAGACTTGGCTGGTTCCTCTACTGAGGGAAGGCCACAGTAGGTGCTCAACCCTTGTTAGAAACCAGAGAAGCCCATGTGGTGCTGACCTGACAAGTGTACTTGCCATGGTATCGCTGCAAGTAGCACTTTACTCCTTAGGAGGCAGGAGGGGGTCCAAATACAAAGTCAAATGTCTGTAGAAGAGGTTCCCTGATATTGACTGCCTTTTTTCTTATCTTTGCTATTCATGTGAAGCTGACTGTTGTTTATGTATGCACCTTGTTTGTGTTTCATTTTAGAAACCCAAGCATCCAACAACGGGGCTAATTGCCATTACACTAGCATTTCACATTTGTCATGAAGTCCACCTGGCAGGCTTCAAATATGACTTCACTGACAGGAACAGTTCTTTGCACTACTATGGCAACGAAACAATGTCTCAGATGATGCAGGTAACATGCGTTTGTTTATGCTGAGGGGCATGCTTAGGGAAATACAGCTGGTGAGTGTGGGAGGCAGTGCAGTTAGATAAAAGGAACTGCAGGTTAGAAAGTCTTCCCATCTTCTCTGCTGCTCATGGGTTTTTATTGCTTAAAGTCTCTTAATCTCTGCTGTTGCTTTTGAAAAATGTGGGTAATGATATTTGTGTCCCTCGAGCTGCGCTTTATTCTGTAGTGTGTCTGTGTTAATTTGTCCATTTGTGTGTTCTGTTTTCCCTTAATGATGGCTGGACAGCTCTTATTCGTTGAGGCGTATTTGCTAGCACTGTTAGAACATGAGTAGGCACTGTTCACATTTCCATTCTTTTTCTTCAGCAGCTGCTTGCAAGTGATCACAGTTATGAGATTTCTTTAAAAAGGAAAATTGAAGGATAAAGGAAGGAGTGAAAGACTTATAATCTTGCAGTTAGGAAGAGAGATGAATTTCAGAAATGAAAAGCAGCTCGTAAGAAGGGATAGGAGAAGATGGAAGCGCTTCCAGGAGGGAGAAGCCACAGCTCACCAGGGGAGGAAGCAGCAGGAGGCTGGCAGACATCAGCAAAGCCTCTTGTTCCTGCAGAGAAGGGCTTTGCTGCAGCTAGTCTCTGGTTTTTGTCTCTGCTCTTGCCTTCAGCTCTGCACTCCAAGCATTTTCATCTCAGTCCTTTACCTCAGTGTGAGCAGTTTTCTCTTCCACATGCACACCCGGTGTGGTACACTGGTTCCATTTGGGACCTATTTTATCTCTTCCTCCCTTTCCTGAAGAGGAAGGATGAGGCAACGTTCATAGGACATCATATTTCTCTGAGGAGTTGTAGGTGCCCTCTGCTCAAAGGTGATTTTCCTTTGATGCTGAACTCACCTTTATTTTGAGGTTTCTCTCTGCAGATGCTTTTAATTAATTTATTTATTTATTCTAAATATTATGCATGTTTAGTCTTTTATGTGACATTTACACAATGTTTGTCATAATCTATTGGATTTTGTGTCCAAGATTTCCAGTAAGCTAACCTGATGTATCAGGCTCTTTGTGTTCTCTGCTGTCTGCAGTGGATGCCTTGTAGTTTTCCTTGTGTTGCCTCCCACCAACCTCAGCGATCTCTTATATATTCAGGATCCTGCATGATAGAGCACTGAAAGTGAATTAGTTTTGGCTTGTAGGAAAGCTGACTGGCAGGAAACGTTTAAGCTGCAAATGAGCACTCTTTGAGAACTATGAGGTTTGAGAGCTACTTGTTTTCTGATTGCTTATGTTGCAAATGTGGTTAAGCAGCTGTTGCCTATGAGCACAGAGATGAGGTGGGAGAGCTGGTAAAGGAAGGATATTCGTGAGACCGTTTTCTTATCAGTTTGGTTTGCATCCTAATAGAAAATATAGTTTAGTTTTGAGCTGTGGGGTCACTCATCAGTTTTCTTGGAAGACTGTACTAGAGCCAATACTAAGAAGTCTTCTCCCCATCTCTTAGTGTCTTCCCTCACAGGAAATGAGGAGGAAGGAGCAATGAAGTGATGTTTCTGGTAATACACTGAGTTTAAGTTTTTTAATGATGATTATTCCCTCACGTCTCTTTAGAATGAATACCATGACATCAGTGCTGAGCAGAAATTCTTGAAGAAGCTTATAGACAAGAACTTTGTGGTCAATTTGACGTGAAAGCTGGATGGAAAATATGAAGAACAATCACTATTTTCAAGATCTCAATTTTTTTTTTATTTTTTTGTATGACATTTTTATTTTTTAAGTGCAACGTAACTGTTTACTGCTGAAAAACAGCATGGAAACCTCAGAAGGCAGAAGCTTCTTCTAAGTCGGAGGATGACGGACTATCCCAAGCAGAGCTAACTGAATTTCTGTGAAGCTATTTAATGGGAAAAAACACAAAACTTTCAGCTGAAAGTATCAGGGATGTATAAAAATGTGATTCACGTTACTTATTTATCAGCAAGAACTTCTTTTTCCAAATGGCTACTTGTCTGGAGTACCTTCTTTTCTAACGTCCTCCGAAAGGATTACACTGTTAAGAGACTGAGACAACTATTTAAGTAGGGGATGGATGTCAGTGCTTGAATCTTTTTTGTAATACAAAAGTGGCTTTAAAAGCAATGCCTTTAAGTCATTACTTTGTGTTTGGGAGAAGGGAAAACATGCGGAACACACAGACTTCAGTCTGCCCTCCTCCTGAGCAGAGGACATCCATCTTCTGTGAAGAAGCCACAACCTGCACTGGTCATCGACTCTGAACTGCTGTCTGTGTGTGCCAAAGGTGAAGACCCTTTGGTCTGTTTACTGGAGATGCTGGCATTGACAATGCTCATGTTGTACCGGTTTATGGAAAAACAAACGAACATATGACCTGTGCTGTGCTTCCAATAAATTTTACAATATTTGACTTCTCTTAGAACAGAGGAATTTTGAAGACTGAAGCTTTGTCTTGGTTACTTGTGTCTCTTGCTTCCCCCAGATAACAACAGGAATGTGAGCTCAGACAGAGGTGCTCATGCTTGAGTTTAACCTTAGAGGCGCTGGTTTGTTGGATTCCCAGACCTCCAGGATAGGATCTAATATATCTTTCTGTTCTCCTCCAAGAATGACAATATGTTTTTCCAAATGTAATCCCCTTTTTAGCGTGCCGCAAAGCATTTACAACTCTGAAATGCATCAGTATGAACAATGAATGTTCCTGTCTTTGGCAGCAGAATGTGCTAGGGACTATGTAAGATTGCAGCAGCTGAATTATTGTTTGGCTTCCGTTTAGCTCTCTTGTTTTCACTTATAGGTTTAAATGATGTGGATGAGCTAAATCAGTGGGCATTTACATGGGAATTTAATGGAGGCGTTTATTGGGAAGGTTGTGTTTCTTCTATTGATTTGTTTCAGACAACCCTGCCAAATAAGTTATATTTGCCTGGGAATGTACTCGACAACTTTCAAAGATGAAAGCACAAGTAAAAGTCCATTCTAAATCTTTCACAGGGTGTATTTATGTATAAACAGGAGAGAGAACGACTGTTTGCATGGGTTGATAGTGACAGGAAACGGGAGGGATGGTTTTAATGTGAGACAGGGAGGTTTATGTTTGATATTAGGAGGAAGTTTTTCCACACAGAGAGTGGTGACGCACTGGAACAGGTTGCCCAAGGACACTGTGGATTCCCCATCCCTGGAGACATTCAAGGCTAGGCTGGATGTGGCTCTGGGCAGCCCAGTCTGGTGGTTGGCAACCCTGCACACAGCAGGAGGATTGGAACTGATTGAGCATTGTGGTCCTTTTCAACCCAGGCCATTCTATGATAAACTGGTTGAAGGGATGTTACTTAGAAAGTTTGAACAGAAATAGGTGGAGTTCTGTGCCAGAAAAGAGCGATGCTGCCTTTAGCGCTATCAGCATTTATGTCTCATGTTACCTCAGTCATTTGAAAAGGTTTGTGCATGACTGTGCAGCACCAGCCCTGCACTGATTCTGACTATGGTCAGCAGCTCCACAAGAAAACAGAAGGCCAAGGCATCATGCAGCTGGCATCGTTGAGCTTTGCTTGTACAGAAGTCCTTGCAGGAGTCTCACTGTGCTGAGGGCAGAGATGGGGGCTGCATCGCCTTGGTGCCCACGGACTAAATAACTGGATAAAAGGACTTCATAGTAAACAGATGGTGTCCTAAAATTCTTTTTTTTTTTTTTTTTTTTTTTTTTTTTTTACTTATAATAGTCTCCTTTATTCTCATTTTTAATCACATCAGCATTATAGTCTCTCTAAGCTTCTTTTCTGACATTTGATATTGTAAACGTGCTCAGGATGCTGCCTGCAGGCATTTATCCCTATCAGCTGCTGTTTTTTAATTTCTTCTCAGTAAGTCTTTCCATGTTTATGACTTTCTCCTTCCCATAATTAGGCAGTACTCCTGTGCATGCTTTCTCCCCACATCCCTCTCTCCTGTGGGAACAGTGAGTGTGCATGGGCTGAGGCTGCTGTCATGGCAGGGTGACTCTCGGTAAAGTTCAGAGCCAGAACTGTTTGCTCAGGACTGAGGCAGGATTTGATAGTATCGATAAACAGTAGGTACTGTTGGTTTTGTTTTTTTTTAAAGCACAGCTTACAGTCCAGCAGCCTTTATCTTCAGCAATTAGCAGTGAGCTATCTGATTCACTGGTTTCCTCCCTTAAGATGTTTTGGTAGGGTTCTGTGTATACCAGCCCTGCTTTATCAGCATCACCCCACCTCACATGGCCATTTCTGCTATTCTGCCTTGAGAACAGACAGCACTTTTGTGTGGACTTCTGAAGGGCAGGAATTAATGTATTTACTTTGTCAATAATGTCTGCAGGTTGTGGTGCCTATTATATCCGGGTCTACATTTTCAGTGGTTGCATGTAAAATCAAAGGTTAGCCTTAGGGCTTTAAAATTTTATTATAAGAAAAGGCAATAATGCATACCTTGAATACTTCTTATTTTTTGCCTTTCCTGAAGGCGAGGTTTCTGCACTGAAATTTTCCTTTGAAAGCTGCCCGTTGTGTTGATCACATCATCAGTGGAGAAGCTGTCAAATTGTGAACCTCAAGGTGCTCAAGCTCTGTTTTCATGTCTAGCAGTGTGACTCCATAGATACCAAGTACCCTGTGAAGTTTCTGTATCTATTACAAAGTCAGACAGTTTCAGCGCTGCTTCCTCTCTTCCCCTCCCTCAGCAGTGGACTGAAGCTCACACAGGCAGCATCTTGCAGCAGAGGTGCTCCTGTGTTTTATCTGCTAACCCTACAAAATGCTGCACCATTAGAAAGACCTTGCTCTAAAGTTCCAGAGTGCACACAAGCAGTAAGCTGGATAACATCCATCAACCCATGTTCTGTTTGGCCTGGACCCTTAGGGTGCCTGTTTCTTTTTGACAGCATCTTTACTGGAATAAAGAAAATACTGAGATATAAGGAAGGTCACATATTGTTACACTAAATATGAACTGGACAGTGCTTAATGGATTCAGCTAAATCACATTTCTCATGGCTGCATGTTAAGAATAATGCAGAATCACAGCTTTGGTGTTTACTGCTCAGTGTACGGTACTTCTTAGTTCCTATGCCAGGGTTCTTTTCTGTTTAGCAGTGCCCTGGCAGGTAGTAAAGTGCTGTCACTTCTAAGTGCTGCCTGATCCTAAGAAACATGCAAAGCTCAACATCCGTTTCTGATATAGATTAATACTTCATTATTTTATTTGCCATTTGTCTTAAGTTTACGTGCCTTTCAAGTGTCTGCTGTGTTTTGAAGACTTTCTTACAGCTGTCTCATGTGAAATTTTGAATGCTACAGATGGAGAGCAATTCTTTTTCTGTGATTAAATGGTGTTAAGATGCTACCTTTCAGCTTTTTTTTTCCCTTTCTTTTATTTTTTTTTGGCAAGGTCTGTGCTGTGCGTGCCTGGTCCCATTGTTAGTGCTGTGTAAAGCAAATACAGAGTTGTCAGATGTGGCATCATGCTTCAGAACAAACCTTTGTGGTTAGAAAGGCAAACGGGGCTTAAAATGTTCGAGCCTTGGTTATGCCAAGCTGTGCTGCAGGTAGAAATATTGCTCTGGGCTGATTAACAGCAAAACTGGATATAGTATTTGTGGGTAAGATCAAGACAAACATCCTCTTGACACCATTTCTTGGCTTTCTGATCTTATCTTACTTGTTTCTTTCAGGAGAATGCTAAAATGAGTGATGTTTAACTAAGAAGATGGTGCGTGATGAAAGACTTTAGGTAGGAAGGGATGGGTACTGATTGCAATGTTCCACTCTTTTTCTTTTCACTCCTGCTTTGCCAGAAGCTTCAGTGCGGTTCAAAAAGCAGTTTCCTGCCACAAGTGGTGGGTATTTAATGTATTCATTTTGGTAGTGCCCTTTCAGGAGTTCGCCAGCAAGGAGGAAATGCTCATCGTTGAAGTGAGGTCAGGGGTGGCACACCCTGGGCTGTAACTTACCCTCTACAGTGGAATTGCAGTTTATCACTGATCTAGATCAGTGACAAATTTAGTCGTCGCTTTCACATCGACTTTTTGCCATGGGTAAACAACAGGGTGTGGGGAGGTGGATGGAGAGTGAAAAGTTGTTTCCATGCTGTAGGGATGTAGCTCATGTCTCCTAGCCTGGTGTCCCACAGCCAACTTCGGCTTTTTGGCCAAGTATGACCACCTAGCAGCACATCACAAGGACATCTGATCTCTCCGCTCCCTTCCTCTCACACCCCCATGCCTTTTACAGTGGCAGTCCTTCACAGTGCTGTCCCAGCTCTAACCTTGCTGTGTGCTGAGTAAGCTGTGCCACCACAGGGGAGCTGGAGGAAAATCAGTCCTTGAGGCCTGGCACGCGAAGTTAGTGGGTTGAATGTTCCTTCTAACAACCTTGTTTGAATGAAGAGAGGATACCTTTTCCTTTTTCTTTCTTTTTTTCTTTTTTTTTAAAGATATTTAATAAGATATTTATTTATTTATTTATTTTCAAATCAGTACAAAAATTTTAAATACAAAATTATTTGCTTTTGACATATCTCATATATTCTGGAAACATACCAAAGTCACCAGTGGCTGGTAAACTGTCCGTCTGTTCCTGCCAACGTTCCATAAAATTTCTGAGATAAAGCACCACATTATATCACTGGAGTCCTTAGTCAATGTCAGACTGCATTAAACTCTGTATTTAAATAACAGTAATGCCAGTTAAATCCAATTTTAGTTCTGCGTGAAAAAAAATCTAGTTCATTTTTGAATCAAAAGCAGTAGCGTTAGCTAAGACATGGAGGAAGTGAGGAGCAGTTAACTCTTTCAACTAACGTAGGTGTGTGATGTGCAGCACTGTACAGGGAAACACAGAGAAGGACACTGTCGTTTCTTAAATTAATACTCTTGAGGTGAGATTAGCACCATTGATGAACAGACAGTTCTTGCATAAGAGTCGCTTTTCCCAGATACAGATAAGATTGAGGCCTGCAGATTCTCCTAGACAATTGGTAGCGTATAAACAGGGACTGGAAATCAGCCGCTAGATAAAATGAAATTCTCGGATAAATCTGCGTGATCAGCATTGTGGATAAGGTTATTTGTTGATCTCAGGTGATGAGTTAATTGGTTAATTAGCAAACAGAGCTACTTCTGCTTCGCCTGGTCATGGAAGAGTAAACAGATTCCATTTGGGGCTGAGTGGCAGAATACATGTGTCCTGGACAGACTGCAGGTTTTTAGCACGAATAAGGGAATCCATGCTAATTTATACCACTGCATTGCCATGTGTCGGCCAAGATGTCTTAATCACATGGCATAATGCAAACAGTCAAGTCCTTAATGTTTTTTCTGACCTACCGCATCTGCTTCAACAGTGCGAATACAGGATGGAAGCTTATTGAAGGTGCTGTGGTGTTTGGAGGGGAACCCAGCACCCGCTGGGTGAGTAAAGTGGTGTGCTGAGTCCAGAGACCCCTGGAGCCAGCTGTCAGGGAATGGTTCTGCTGTCACTATTCCTTTTCCATAACAAACAGATTGCTTAGAAAAAAAACCAAAAACCTGCAGGTATATCTTACATAGAGGAAAGAGAAGGAAAGCTCTCCAGTAAGAGAACCTCTGCTTGTCAGGCAGCCCCGCTGTCAAAAAAACCCCCCCACCACCAACAAAATCCCCTAAAACAAATAAAAAGCCACTCATTTTTTTTCCCATGTAATTGGAGACTGACCTACTCTGTTTTCAGTCACTGTTTTTTTCATCTCATAACTATGATCAACGCATCAGTCAAATACACAACAGTAGTGAGTGACATAAACTGATTTGAACCTTAGTATTGCATTATTGTGATGAAATGAAGCACGGCATCACAGGAATATATAATGTACAGCTAATATGTCCCCCTTGGGTGCGAAACAACTGCTTACGAACCTGATACACGCCTTTAAATATGTTCACCACACTTGTTTGTTTTTTTTTTTAATATCTAGCTGTGCATGTTAAACTTCGTATTTTTTTATTTTTTTTTTAACAAAATGGTCCAAAACGGTCATTAAATGCATCTTTTGTGGTATAAGAGTTTGAAGCGAAGAAGAAAGGTTTAGATTTGTGTGTGTGTGTGTGTGTTTGTCTGGTTTTTGTTCTACATGGGATACAATAAATATCCTGAAAAAGATGAGTGAACGTATTGCCCAGCATAGAGTCCTGCTGCCTGCTCGGATGGCATTTGAACGTAAACCTTGTCTCCGTGCATCAGCTGAACGACAGCACTCCCAGAGGCTTGGTCCAGGAAGCCCTTCTTGTACTCATCATAGGTGTACATCAGCGGCTCGTTGTTCTTGAACAAAGCCACCCAGACGCTAGCGCCTTTACAGTGAACGTGGTAGGCAAAGTAGTAGATCCCAGGGATCTCACAGGTGAAGATCCCTGTTGCAGGGTTGTAGTTCTGCCGGCCGTTGTAGAGGAGCTTGTCGAACTTCACGGGCACACCGACCCGGGGGAAGGGTGTAAGGAGCTCTGCCGTGAATGCAGGCATCTCGTAGACAGCGCCGCCGGCCTTGCCCTTCTTGCCTGCATAGCCGTAGGGGGGCTTGAGGCCATCTATCCCTGGCCCCACGTCGGGCAGGTACTGTCCCGCAGCCGGTGGAGTTGGGGGGATGACTACTGGGGGTCCAGGTGGCCCAGGGGGACCAGGAGGCCCCTGGAGACCTGGCTGGCCAGGAGGACCAAGTGCCCCAGGCTTCCCTGGAGGGCCCTGCAGCCCTGCGGCCCCAGGTTTTCCCACACCAGGAAAGCCAGGAGGACCGGGTTGGCCAGGCTCCCCCTTGGCCCCTGGCAGCCCTGGGGGGCCAATAGGGCCGCTGGGCCCTGCGATGCCAGGGATACCCGAGGGGCCCTGAAGGCCCTGGGCGCCAGGCAGCCCTGGCTCACCTTTTGGCCCCACAAGCCCCGGGACACCTGGCATCCCCGGCAAGCCCTTGTGCCCTGCTTCACCCTTGGGCCCAGTGGGGCCTGGCAGCCCCCTCAGCCCAGGGGCTCCCACTTCCCCAGGAAAGCCTGGCTTCCCTGGGAACCCCTGAAGTCCTGGTTCTCCTTTGGGGCCCACTGGTCCTGGTGGTCCCACAGCGCCGCCTTCTCCTTTGGGTCCTGGGAAACCAACGGCACCAGGGGGGCCCATGATGCCCGGAAGGCCTGGTTGGCCTGGCTCCCCTGGTGGCCCCCCCATGCCTGGAGGCCCTGCATGGCCTTTCTCCCCTTTGGGCCCCAGAGGACCAGGCAGGCCACCTACCCCACGCTCACCTTTGGGGCCAGGGAAGCCTGGCTTACCAACCCCAGGGAGACCAGGAGGACCTGGCAAGCCTGGCAAGCCTTGCTCCCCTTTGCCACCTGGGAACCCTGGCTGGCCAGGGATGCCATCTTGGCCAGGTTTGCCAACGCCAGGCAGGCCAGGAGGTCCTTGCATCCCAGGGACTCCTGGAGGCCCCTGCAGCCCTAGCTCACCTGGGGGACCAGGCTTTCCCACAGGGCCCTGAGGGCCAGGGAATCCCACCATGCCTGGTTTCCCCACCCCTGGCAGACCCACTGGGCCAGGGGGACCGGGCAGGCCAGGTGGGCCCTTCAGCCCTGGCAAACCTGGGATCCCAACACCCTTCTCCCCTTTTGGACCAGGGATTCCAGGGACCCCTGGGGGCCCTTTCATCCCAGGTTCACCCTTTGGTCCTGGCTGTCCCTGCAGCCCTGGAGCACCTGCCTTCCCTATTCCTGGGAGTCCATGAGGTCCTGGTGGTCCCTGTGGCCCCGGTATCCCCATGGGCCCAACCTCTCCTTTTGGCCCCATCTCCCCTCTTGGCCCAGGTGGTCCCATCACCCCTGGTTTCCCAGGCATCCCTGGCAAACCCGGCTTCCCAATTCCTGGATATCCTTGTGGACCCGGTTTTCCTTTGGCTCCTGGCACGCCATGACCTGGTAATCCTGGTGGCCCTGGTGGTCCTCTTGGTCCAGGCTCACCAGGGGGACCTTGCTCGCCCCTCAAGCTGCGCATGGGTATTTCTGGGTGGGAGAAGAAAAACGAAGAAGTAGGAGTGTGAATATATTCACAGCTCTTGAAAAACACAAAGGCAATTTTGAACTGAGCGTGCTTCATATGGTACCTCTTGGTTTTGTGGTAGCTAGAAAAGTCCAGAAAATTACTGGCTGATGTTTGCAATTAAGAGGATGTTCTTGCTGTTTTGCTTACTTCCAATTTGTGTGTGTTTCTGTTTATATAAAAGAATTGTGTTGCATCCTCTTTGCTTTTTTTCTCTCTTTTTTTTTTTTTTTTTTTTTTGTTTCCTCACATAAGAGCCATTTAATAGCATTTTCCATGTGTACAATACTAAGCTGTGAAATCTGACTTTTCTCCTGTATTACTGTAGGCTAACTTGTGAGTTTCAGAAGGACACAGAAGCTGCGTGCTGTGACTGTGTGGAAGGAGTAGTTTTGGCATAAGAGTACTGTTGCTGGAAGGGCAAGATCAAAAAAACATATGGTTGTATTGGTCAGAAATGCGTGCATTGGTATGGCTTCATTTTCACCAAGGCTTTAGCTCCCTTTAAGATGTTAATGGAAACCTGCAGCCTCACTCAGCATTGCTAAGCTCTCAGAAGTTTTTGGAGTAGGCATGGCTAGTTAGAGCTCGCTCTAAACACTTCACAAAATGCTTTATATTATCCCAAACCACGTTTTTATTTGTGTACGTGATCATGCAGCATTTCAGGTGAAAATGGTGCCACCTGGGATTGGTTGTGCTGGGGTCTGGTTGCTTTTTTGTTCTATACTGGAAGAAGTGAAAGGTTTGGGGTTCAATTAAAGGAGAGGTTTCGGAGCAAAAGATTTGACTATTCTTTGGGAGGGGAAAAACCTTCTCTCTGCATGTTTTGTGTTTTATGCATGTAGAAAAACTCTTTTGCTCACAAGATGGGTTGGTTTTACTGCAGAGTTATTCTTGATCAGATACTCCAGAAATAGACCCTGAAATCCTCCCTCTGCCACTGAAGCAAGTGGACCCTGTAGTTACTCTGAACTTTTAAAACACAAAAGAGTTAACCAGCTGGTCACACAGACACATGCTGTCCCCAGAAGCGTTGTGTGGGCATTGCTAGTTTGGATGTTTTCTGTTGCTTTCTTAAAAAGCCTCATATTTTTCAAACTTTCTTTACTGAATACTGAAAGTGTTTGTAGGTGCAGAGTTGTGCAGTAAGTCCTGTGTGATCAACACCTCAGTCCCATAGATAATCAACAGAAAGATAACTTAGTGTATGGGAAACTGTTGATCACAGTGTGAACTTCTGATTGACCATCTGAGGCAAGTGATGAGTCAGCTGCGGGAAGGTAATTCAGCTCTGCTCCTAGAAATGGTGGAGCTTGACTTCACCTCTCCTAGATCCCATTTAAGGGCTGACCACCACTAAAGCAGCATCTCTTCCTGGAGATTGCTCCTTTGTGGAGTTTCTACAGTGAGCCTTAGCGTTGGTAAGCATCTTGACTGTGAGCCTCAACATTGGTGAGTCTTTCCTGTATAACCTCTGGCTCCATCTACTTTGCCTTTGTATAATTGCAACTGTACAGTCAGAAAAGCAAATCTACAGCAGCCCACTCACCCAGGGCCAAACACTGATGTGTGGAATGTGACAGGGCCAGGCTGGTGAGAAACATGCCTACCTTTTTCTTTCTTGGGAGCCATGTCCTTGCCGAGCATTGGCACCTGGGGAACCTCCTTCATGTACTGAGGCAGGTGGGGATACTCCTTGCCATATTGCATGTGTGGTACCTCCTTGCCCATGTGCTGCATCGGGATGCCTTCCTTCCCCAGTGGCATGTGAGGTACTTGTTGTCCGAGGGCTTGGTACTGGGGCACCTGGGGTGGCAGCTGCTTGATTCCATAGTAGACACCACCCTGAGTGGACCTCACCAGCTGCAGGGAAATGGCAACAGCCACTGCCAACAGCTGTGTGGGAGTGAGCAGCATGACCATCGCCTGTGGGAAAACAGAAAAAATCACAGTTGGCAGAGATTGTTTTCTGCTGTTATGAAGGTTTTGGACCATGTAGTGACATCTCACTTAATTCTTTGTTTTGCTCCTGCTCTGAGTTCTCTATTAATTTGCATCTGGAGAAGGGCCTGCTCTTACAGAGCGTTATCCCTCACCTTCTCTGAAATCTAATCTTTCAATGGTGATTAGTATGTCATTATTATTGAGGAAGGGTAACTTAAAACCATGTAGAAAACAAGGATGTAATCACCATCTGGGTGTACGACGGGAGAGCAGTGCATGTTGTGTACCTTAACTTCTGCAAGGTTTGGCGCTGTCTCCTACAACATCTTTGTAATGAAACTTAGAAAGTGCAGGATAGATGAAGGGACAGTGAGGTGGACTGAGAAGTGTCTGACTAGCAGAGCTCAGAGGGCTGTCATCAGTGGTGCAGAGTCTGGTTGGAGGCCTGTAACTAGCGGTGTTCCCCAGGGGTTGGTGTTGGGCCTGGTCTTTTTCAACATCTTCATCAACAATCTGAATGAAGGGATGAAGTCCACCAAGTTTGCTGATGATACAAAGCTTGGAGGAGTGGCTGACATATCAAAAGGCTGTGCTGCCATTCAACAAGAGCTGGGCAGACTGGAGAGTTGGGCGGGGAGGAACCTGATGAGATTCAACAAGAGCAAGCGTAGAGTCTTGCATGTCAGGAGGAATAACTGCATGCATATGTACAGGTTAGGGGCTGATCTGCTGGAGGGGAGCTTTGCCAAGAAGGACCTGGGGGTCCTGCTTGACAACAGGTTGGCCATGAGCCAGCAGTGTGCCCTTGTGGCCAAGAAGGTCACTGGTATTCTGGGGTGCATTAAAATGAGCACAACCAGATGGTTGAGGGAGGTGATCCTTCTTCTCTACTCTGCCCTGGTGAGGCCACATCCTGGAGTACTGTGTCCAGTTCTGGGCTCCCTGTTTCAAGAAAGACAGGAGTCTCATAGAAAGAATCCAGAGGAGGGTAACAAAGATGATAAGGGAGATGCTCCAGGTCCCCCATGAGGAAAGGCAGAGAGACCTGGGACTCTTCTGTCTGGAGAAGGCTGAGAGGGTATCTCAGAGCTGCTTGTAAACATCTGAAGTGCAGGAGTCAACTGGATGGGGCCAGGCACTGTTCAGTGGTGCCCAGTGGCAGGACAAGGAGCAACAGATGCAAACTGGAACACAAGAAGTCTCATACAAACACTGGGAAGGACTGTATTGTGTGGGTGCTGGAGCAGTGGCACAGGCTGCCCAGAGAGGTGGTGGAGTCTTCTCTGGAGATATTCTAACCCTGTCTGGACACTTTCCTATGCAACCTGAGGTAGGCAACCTGCTTTAGCTGGGGGGTTGAACTCAGTGACCTCTAGAGGACCCTTCCAACCCCTGTGACTGTGAGCTGTGATTCTGCCATTTCCCTATATCTGCTCTTCAGGAGGCTTTTCTCTCCATCAATGTTGACACTGTTGTCATTAAAACAAACCAGCGTTAATATTTTCGGTAACGATCCTAAGCAGACAAAGCAATCCACAATAGTCAGAACGGAGGGCAAACGAGCCGAAGAAGCAGCGACGTACAGGCGAACTAACGCTAGGTGGAGCGGACGTCCCACGGCTGCACTCCGCGCTGCTTATCGCGCCGCAGCGGCCGCGTGGCGAGCAAAGCGGAGTGCAGAAGCTCTGGGGTTGCTGTGCAGCTCAGCATCAGGCAGCTGAATGCTGTGGCCACGAGCCCTGGCCGCGTGCAAGGCCAGCGTGCACCGGGGCAGCGGCTGGGGATCGTCTGCTAGTTTGAGCTGCGCACGTGGCCCAGACAGACCTGCTCGGAGGGAACTTCCGTTGGCTTTTTCTGTTCCTTTCCACAGCACAGCTAGTAACTACCCTCCATCTGCCTGCTGTCGGTGGGGTGATGCCGGCCTCGGTGTGCAAGGAGCACTCCCTGTTGTTGGAGAGCGTGCAGCTCTGCCGGGGTCTGCTCTGGATGAAAAGCATTGCTGGTGTGATGGGAAAATCGCCGCGGAAGCTTTTGAAGAAAAGCAGTACAAGGTGCGGGATAATTTGAGACTGTTGTTGAAACCTACAAGTATGAAGGGCAGGGCGGGTTTGGAAGAATGAGCTTATTAAATTAGTGTTTTTGGCTACTTTGCTGTTCTGGTGGCCAATGTTTTATTTTATTTTATTTTATTTTTTCTTTCAAAAGGGAAAAAGAAAAAAGATTGCTTTGGTGGAATTAGTGGAGAGGGAAAGAGGTAAAATTCCTTTGGACTTAATTTTTCTTCTTGTTTTTATTGCGAGATGTGGTTTTTGTGTGCAAGTGGGAGCCATTTGAAGTAATCGAAGTAAATTCTTGCGGGGAGGCACCAGTCTGTCCACGGTATAGAGAGAACTGAACCTCTCTGTGCTTGCCACCGAGCCCTGGCCACACCAAACCTCTCACAGTGCACCTGCAGGCACGAATGTGCACACGTGAGGTCCTTTGATGTGCCTGCTTGTGTGGAAGTTCTGAGGGCGATCCAGCTGGAGCTTTGAGAGATAGGAAGGCTCCAGAAATGAGGTGACCTCACTACATCTGCATTTCCTTTCAAGTCTTTTTGACTCATCATAACCAAAACAGCGTGGCCTGGAAATGACAGATTGCTTCTGATCTATTGACTTTGGCTGGGGCCGGTGGCTGTGGAGTGGAAAGTAGGGGGTGTATTTACTGAGTGACCTTGGGCCCCATAAGCCTTGGCTGACATCGCTGTGGGAGGAGGTCAGTGTCTCCCCGGCGGCCTCACATATGCTGTCGGGGTCTTGGATCCGCTGCAGGAACCTGGTAAGGGGCCGTGCTGGTTGGTGGCTGTACAGCTCCCACAGGAGAAAGGGTCAGGCAAAATTAGCCTGGATGAGCATGATGAAGCCATGTGTTTGACTGCTACTGCAAAGTACCTCTCAGCTGCTAGGAAGCTATTACCTAATGCCTAAAAGCTTCTAAGGACCTTGGTCTTGTTTAGATCCTAACTGTTGGTTAGGTCCATTGGTGCTTATGAATAGCAAAGGCAGGTTTTGACAACAGTGGCACAGTTTAAGGACAATACCAGAGACAGGAAGAGAAAAATCCATGGTGAAGACGCAGCCAAAGTGTAAGATAAGATTCTGCACACCCTTCACCCATATCTCAGCAATTTCAGGATGATCTCCAAACACAGCGTGATCCAATATGCTTTCATATATATCTGTCAGCAGAATGATAAGCTGACTTTGGAAAAGGAGTTTCCCGGGCTTCCGTCAGAAAGAAACAAGAATGTGTCTCCATGTTTATGACAGGTGAATCCATGTGTGCGTGTGCCTGTAGAGGATCCAAAGACTTGAAGCAAGCAAAAATTTACCTCAACTGTTTAAATGTCTGAAGAAAGAGGGAGGAAAAGCTGCTGTGTCCTGATGCACAGCCAAGCATGTCTCTCCCTCTCTAGCAGATGCAGCGTGGTACATCATTTTGCTCCTGTCGTTCAGATAGTAAATATTTTGCTTTACCCAGGGTGGGGCAAGCAACTGGAAGGCAAAGGAAAACCATCCCAAGCCATAATGTTTAACTGCTTGTATGCGAACGCATGTGGATCACTCTGTGGGTGAGAGTGTCCATGGAAAAAAGAGAAAAGCATTTTTATGGGCAAAGCTCAAGTGAGAACATTTCTCAATAATCTCTTTGGTAGAGCTTTTCTCCTGAGAAAGCTGGGGGCCTCCCTTAGGCTGTTTGTGTTTGTCAGCAGAAACCGAAGACAAAACAAAATGTACCAGCACTCATAATTCTTATATTAGTGTGAAGAAATAATGGCTGTTTAGCCTAATTGGGTGAAGAATGTATGGAAAGAGTGATGCCCGTCTAGACTTGGAATCTTAGGTGGTCTCGCAAAGGGTGGAAACCGGACTTTGATTAATCAGTTGTTACAGGGAAATGACTGCTCTGCAATCAGTTTTTGGGTTCCATATAATTTACCAGTGTCTCACGATCTCTAGGACGTTTGCCCCAAGACTAGTTCTACTGGCTTAAATTGCCAAGATGATTTTGAACTGCTGGGTTTCTCAAAACTCCACGATCAAATCTGTATTACGGTGACCTGAACTCTTCTGCCTTAGGGTCCTTTCCAATGGGGAGCTGTGGGGACTTGCTCCCCACTGCACCAAGGGCATGGGCTGACCATTGCTCAGATTGCCATGTGGACTTGACTGCTGGAAAACTCACAAAGTAGGTGTCCTGATGTCTCTGGGTGGTTGGCACCCAGAGGAGCGCTACTGAAAATACTTGGTGCCAAAAGGCTACATTCTCCACAATGTTTTTTTGGCTTGAGATCAAGAGTTGTTAGGAACTTCCGGCTACTTCAGGATTATCCTTGGTAGCTAATCACATTATCAAGCATTTACAGCGGTGTACTCAGGGATGGCTCCTGTCCTGGGAACTGGGGGTTCCAATCCCACCTGGGAGCTCCTGAACCTCACTCGAGTCTCTCCCTGTCTGCAGAGGAAAACAGGGACAGCAGAAAGCCATGGAAGCAGCCATTAAAATGCTTCAGGAGTGAGGAGTAGCACAGCTGTGTGGCAGAGCACTGATAGGATCAGAGGCGCAGGAGACCTCCCCCTTGGCTCCCAGCTCATAGAGGTAAGTGGCAGCTGGTGCTGAGCCAAAAAGAGGCTCACTACAGATGGTAGGAATTTGCTGTCTGTTTTCATTTCTGATGTTACACTGGTAACTAAAAACCTATGTTTCTACCATGTTGTGTGACTTTGTTCCTTAAATCTCTGGGTTACCTGTAAGCATGTGGATACCTCCTCTAGCAAGCTTTCTTCTGAGAAATGCATCACAAAATGACAAGAGTAGCCACTAGAGCTTTAGATAGGGTGGTTGCTCAGCACCAGGGAGTGGCTGGGGTGACTGCCACTGGGAAATGCCTTTATTTATGAAGAGTCAAGTAAATGGGGCCGTAAGTGACTTGAGCAGTGTCCTTCCTAGCACGTTGTTGTCTGCAGTTTTTAGACTTGATTTCAAAACTCAATCTCAGCTAAAATTAATTTCTGTATCATTAGTCCTCGGTGCTGTTGAGGAGTAATTTGTCCAACACTGAATACTTTCTGAAAGGATTTGGGCATGTGCTGTGCTGCACAGAGGTTGAATTTTAGTTGTAACTTGTATTTTCAGGAGCAAGAAAGACTGACAGCCTTGCCAAATAATTTTTGTTTGCTTAGTGCTTAGGATGCCATTTAATACTTGCTTTACTGCTGGAAGGTGAAGTACTCTTCTGCCTTTCTGTGCCAAACGATGCTTTATGTCACTTGGACAGATATTTCCACATTTGCAATCAAACTAATTAAACCTCTAATTCAAAGTTTCTTTTTGAACGCTTAGTCACAACCCGCATATAAACAGGAAGTAAGGACAACAAAATGCAGCTTGGCACAAAAAATCCCTTCAAACTTCCAGAACACAAATTTAGGCTCACTCTACCAATTTAATCTTAAACCTTATTTTTTGCGATAGAGAGCATGAAGGAGGTGGGGAAGTGACCCCATCCATGGGCTCCATTGTACTTCCAGGAGGATATAGCTCTTTTGTGCCAGGCTTGGGCTGTCCTTTACTGTGCTGCTTCTGACAGTGCTCAGTGTTACTTGGGACAACAATGCCTTGTTCCTGTGGGTGTAGAGTTTACCTTGCTGAAGGGCCTGAGTACTCAGCAGGGAAGACCAATCATGGCAAAGTGGCGTTTGTTGAATGTGGTCCTGCATTCTTGTCTCCTGTGAGATTCTCCCACAAAGATCAGGTTTGTTTATTTTTTTGCCTCTCTCTTTTTCACTGCCCCCTTCAAGGAATCAAAGTAGTGTTGAGTGTTTGTGCTCTGTTTGGGTAACTGAGAAACAGCTATTGTTCAGTATGTTAAAAATAGATGGTTTTGCTGAAGGTCTACAAACTGCAGCTGATTACCATGTGGTATTTAGTAAATCTAAGACAGTCATACCATGGATTGTCACAATAAACATTTTTGAATGCACACATGCATAAACTTGCTGTGAGTGGGGAGTGCTCAATATGTGGCAGATGCTGTTTCTGTCTTTTTAAATCAAAATGATGCCTAAAGTTGCTTTCCTGGAGAAGCATGAAAACATCTCAGTAAATGGTTTAATCTTAATAACAGATAATCATCTATAAGCTGCCTTTTGCTTCATGGTAATTACATGATCTCTTCTCTCAGCGCCTGGGGATATTTCCATTTATTCATTTGTAAATCCATTTCCAAAGATGAAGCAACCGTTCTGCTCCAATCTTTTTCCAAGCAGATTTGTGCATGTGCTCAGGCTGGATAGTGAGCTGGCTACCTGGATGGAAATGGCACCCTTTAACTGACCTCTTTCCTACTTTCAAACAACTTACATTTGTATGCGTATGTCTGTAGCTACACATATAGTATTTGTCTACCTGCAGACAGGTCTGTGTGCATTTGTATGAAAGCACATCCAGTGCTTGGAAGCAGCAGGTGGGAAGGGGAAGTGAGGCCATATAGACCTCACTGTACTGTCCTCAGTCTTCTCTGTGCACCTGGAGGGAGGACCAGTTTAGGGGAATGTTAACAGAAAAGCATGTGACTGTAATTGTGGGATTAGAATTAGTTATGGGTTGGATTTAGCAAAGACCTGCATTTGAATACATTTTCCTGCCGTGCATCATGTTCTTGAATCCTCTGTTTAATGTTCTCTTCTGGGCCATTTGCCTGCAGTCATGGACAGATGGCTTCGATGGATACATCTTCACCACTGGCCACACTGCTGCCCCATAAGGCATCCCCACACACAGAGTGATCAAATCCTGGTGCTGCTTGCGTGTTTATCAGCTCTGGCCACCCTCCTGGTGCACTGCCCAACACAGGCTGAACCTCGCACCATTACTGGCCACAAAACAGCCTCCCTTTTCGTCTGCTCTTGGTTTTACTCCGCCCCTCATGAGGTTATTCTAATAGCATGCAGGAAAAGCTCTCCAGATTGTAGTGATCTGCAAGGTATTTCTTAGTATTTTAATACAAGTGAATCCCTCTAACAGTCCTGCTATGAATTTTACTCACTGTAAGAGGTGAAAGAGTTTTGCAGATTGGTGCCTTTCTCTTCAGTCAGCTGCAGTTGACAGGGGCTCTCCTACTTGTCCCAGCTCAGCTGACTGTGGATCTGATGCTGGTCTTGGTCTATGGGTTGGCAATGAAGTGGAGGGGTGGAATGCTCCATTGTATCAGGTGTGTGAGTAGGTAGAGAGAGGCAGGAGGCTGCTCCTGGCTCTGGCAATTAAATTGAACTAAATGTGACCTGAATCTTCATCCAAATATAACTGATAAAGAGTCTCCTCAGGGTTATCTGCTGGCTTTACTGCAGAGAACTTTTAGTTGCTCATTTGATGAATGGAAGTATTGTACTAAATGTAGGAAAAACAAAATATATTCTTTGTGTAGGTGCATTGATTCCTACAGAGGCAAACAAGGCTCAGCTAAGGGTACATGTGTATGCAAGATAGACTGGTTTAAGATTTTCTCTTGTCACTCTGAGAAGACAGCTTAGAGGGGTAGCCTGTTACAAGCTAGCAGCTTTCAGTGCTTTTAGGAAAGCCTATCTGTATGTGTAAAAAAAGGGGTGTGGGTTAGTCTCTGGTATCAGTGACAAAACAAAGGCTGCTTAGAAGTTTAGACCTGTAACTCTTCACCCTTCCTCTTTTTGGCATTGCACGTAGATGATGATTAAGTTTGAGCTTTTTCCAGTGCTCTAAATGGGAGCCATTAACATAAAAAGGTGTCAGCATCATGAAATCTCACAGAGTGTCTAATTCTGGGTACAGTCTTCTTTGATTGAAGCCTTGAAAACCAACTATATGCCGGGCTGCATTAAAAGAGGAGTGGCCAGCAGGGAGAGGGTAGAATTGTCCCCTTCTATTCATCTCTTGTGAAGCCCCATCTGCAATACTGCATCCAGGCCTGGGGCCCCCAGTATGGAAAGGACATGGAACTTTTGGAACAGATCTAGAGAAGGGCCACTAAGATGATCAGAGGGCTGGAGCGCCTCTTCTGTGAGGAAGGGTTGAGGTAACTGGGCTTGTTTAGCTTGGAGAAGAGATGGCTCTAGGAATGCCTCATTGTGGCCTTCCAGGAGCATATAAACAGGAGGGGGAATGGCTGTTTATGAGGGTGGACAGTGATAAGACAAGGGGGAATGGTTTTAAGACAGGGGAAGTTTAGGTTAGATACTAGGAGGAAGTTTTTCACTCAGAGGGTGGTGACGCACTGGAACAGGTTGCCCAAGGAGGCTGTGGATGCCCCATCCCTGGAGGCATTCAAGGCCAGGCTGGATGTGGCTCTGGGCAGCCTGGTCTGCTGGTTGGTGACACATAGCAGGGGGTTGAAACTGTATTGTGGTCCTTTTCAACCCAGGCCATTCTATGATTCTTTGTTACAGAGAAGCTTCATTTTATGTGTCCCTTCCCACTGATTATATTGTAGTCTTTGCAGCTTGCATTTACTATAGCAGCCCTGGAGTTCTTGAACTCTAAAGTCAGAAATCTGTGCAGGACTGAAGTATTTGGCTTGATTCATCTGAAGCAATTTATTGTTCTCTGTGACTCCTGTTGCAATCCTGTGGCCTTACACGGCCTTCTTGCCATAAAATTTGCTCGACTCCCTCTTTCTGAAACTAACAAAGCACAGCATTGCCTGTTCACTGCCCTACTTCAATGGTATACAGAATATTTTTTCTTTGCTCTTGCCCTCATGCTTTTTTGTAATTTTTTCTTTCTAAATAAAAGCAAAAGGCTTTGGAGACCCCATTTTGGAGATGAATTGTTACCATTTGCAGTATTTCCCTTTGTTCTGCTTTGATGAGCCTGTCAAGGGACAGATCAGCTCTTCTCTCCCTTATTTTTTCTTTTTTGTTGTGTTATGATTTTACAGCACTTCAGAACCCCAAAATCCCAGTCCAAGGGAGATATGAAAACAATAAGAAATGTCTGTAAGATCTTTTTCTTGAAAAAGCCTCCTGTCTTTTGTGACAGGAGGGGTAGTGGGAGGGTATTTGCCACTATCCTTTGCCTCCTTTCCCCACCTTTGCTTAAACAGTGGAAGAGATTATCTTGCCTTAGAAGGTTAAGTATACAAGACTATGCCAGTCAGATAGAAATCAATAAAGGATGTTTTAGAATTATTTAGCAAGAGAATTTTCCCTATTTTATTGTCAAATGCTGCAGATACTGTCATATTTGTTAGAACATGCTGATCTTAGTCGTGACCTGACACTGCTTCATTCCCATAAATCAAACATATGTTATTCCCTAATCCTACTCCCTAAATGGGCAAGTCTTATTTTCATTCTTATATGTCTAGATGAAGACTAAGATGACAATAACCACAGCTGAGCACTCATTCAGTTAAAATGCTTTAAAAACTGGGCTGTTTTTTCTTTCTTTCTTTCTTTCTTGCTTTCCTTTTTTCCTTTTCTTGCTTTCTTTTCCTTTCCTCTTCCTTTCCTCTTCCTTTCCTCTTCCTTTCCTCTTCCTTTCCTCTTCCTTTCCTCTTCCTTTCCTCTTCCTCTTCCTCTTCCTCTTCCTCTTCCTCTTCCTCTTCCTCTTCCTCTTCCTCTTCCTCTTCCTCTTCCTCTTCCTTTTAAACACCCTTTGTTTTCTGGGCCAATTATGTGGGCTAATGTAAAACTGGAAGTTGCTGGATGGTTGTCTGGTGGATCTACCAGTGCATATTTCTTCCCAACTTGGCTCTCTGGGTGCCATCTCTATCAAAAGCTCTAACGTACATCTCTGCACTGCTGTCGAGGCTGAACTGTGCACTGGCCTTACGTTGTACCATGGGAGGTTCAGGTTGGATGTTGGGAAGCATTTCTTCTCAGCAGGAGTGGTGAGGCAGTGGCACAGGCTGCCCAGGGAGGTGGTGGAATGCCCATTCCTGGTCATGTTCAAGAACAGTATAGATGTGGCACTGAGGGACATGGTTAGTGGACATGGTGGGGATGGGTTGGTGGCTGGACTTGATCAATCTTAGCAGTCTTCTCCAACTTCAGTGATTCTATGATTTCTGTGTATCCCCATACCACTCCAAACAGATCTGCCCATAAGGACCACCATCAAATATCTATTAACCTGAGTTTTGAAACACTCATCATAGGTTTGATTCAGTGAATACTGACAGTAAATGTTTATCAGGTCTGTCAAGAGAAAAATAATAGTTCTGAAAAAAACTCATATATGTGCAGAGCTCTCCTTCACCCCTGACAAACTTATCCTGGATCCATGGAAAATGGATCTGTGCAAAATAAGGAATTAATCAACTTAAAGCCAGATTCTCTTCTCATAGAAACAAATACATTGTGTCCCCTCAACTTAATTTGCTTTGGATTTGACCCCTAAGATGCTACAAGACGGTATTTATTTCCTATATGCAATCCAATGTGCTGTGGTTCAAAGGACTTGAAATTACTGTATCACCTTGGAATAACCCAACCAAGAGCCAAGGGAAATCAAAGCCAAGCACTGGAGACTAAATACTATCACTTGCTTAAATCTCACAACGTCGCTCCAAGAGAAACAATACAAAATGTTCAGCATAACCATTTGGACTCATGATCGGTAACTGTGATACCAGTGAAAATGAAAGGTCATAAAAAATGTCTGCAGTGGGAACTGGCACTTGCATTTCATGAGTACCATGGCCAGGATGGAGGACTGCACTGCTAGTGGTAGGCTGAAGAACCTGATGCTACCAAACTTCTCCTCTGGAGCCAGTGGGGAACACTAGCCTCATGTTGGTTGCTGACAGCAATATGAAGCAGAGGTGGGGTTGGAACTACGCAGAGTTGAAACTAGATGATCATTGTGGTCCTTTTCAACCTAGGCCATTCTATGGGTCTATGATTTAGTCCATAGATGAAATTCAAGTCTCTGATCAGGGACTGATTAGCTGTTGCCAAAGCTTTGAGATGAACTCTCTTGTGGATTTGGTCCTCCTTGGCCTGCTGCACACCATTGCAGCTTACCATCACCTGCAGCCAGCTGGCTGGGTTGTGCCTCAAGGTGGAGAATGGGCGTATTGGTGCCCTTTGATGAAAGAAGGAATTAAACCCCTCTGCTGCAGCCTGAGGAAGCGTGTGCTTGAGCTGCTGATGGCACCTCATGGTTTGAAGGAAAAATTTGGCACCCGCTTTTGAAAGAGGATTATGGGCCATGAGCTGCACAGGGGGGTATTTGAGCTTGTGTGCCTCATTCACCAAAAGGCTCTTAAAACCACAAGAGAGCTAGGATTTAGGATGAAGTGCAGTCTTCAGCTTTTCTTATTTGGCTGGCTTAGGCATCTCCTCAAACAGTGGCTTTTGTGAATCCCCTTCTGAGGCGCTTAACTCCCTTTCGCACATGCACGGAGTCCAGGCATCTAATTTGGGCATGTGGACTCCATTATGGAGCCAGATGCAAACATCCCTTCATGGATTAGGATCTGAAAGATTTTAAATCCCGTATTGTCAATCAACTAAGGCCTCTGTTTTCCCTGCCTGGTCCTCCTTTTGTTTTAAAATCTGGATTATTATTATTATTATTTTTTGAGGCAGATATGCATGTCTTTAATTCTTCTTGTATCTATTGAAAGGAGTGGTTAAAGCATGTGCTAGCTGTTCCCGGGGTGATGTGGTTAACACAACAAAGACTGACTTCAGAAGATCTACAGTTACAGAAATCATTGCACCTCAGTAAAATCCTCTTCTTCCCCACAAACTTTTTCCACCAGATTCTTACTGCTGAGTACTGGAGCAAAAGATTCATGGCAACCTCCAGGCCATGGCTTAACCAAATCCAAAATAAGTCCACTAGACAAATATTTCACTTGCAGGGAGACAGCATTGGTTCTCCAAACAACAGAGTGTGACTGTCAGCAGTCTTACAGGGACAGCTGGTTTGTTTGTGACTGTGGCATGGGGTACGCAGTCTGTTTTTTTTGCTAGGTTGGGAAACTTGCTCAGATTTTCAGATGTTAGCAGAAATCATTAATAGAAATACCCCTGAGGTTCTTTGTGAAAGACTTGTTTAACTGTACCGGAGCAGTAGGTACTATAGGGTACATAATTGTAGTCCACAGGCTGAGAGTTTCGTTAGAGAGCTGCTTTTTTAGGGCCGAGGTTTTTATCAAGTTTGCAAATTTTCTAATAAATTCAATAAAAGAATTGATAGGTTGGTTTGATCTTACAGGAGTGAACTTTACAGAACCCTACTCGCAAGTTGTGCTAATGGTTATCCAGGTACTGATTTTCCCAAAGATGTATTTGCAGCCTTGTGAACCCCAAAAACTTTTGGCAAACAGCAGCACTTGAGTGAAATCTGGCCTGTGTGTAGAGCTGCATTACTTTGTTGCTAAAGTAATGCTGGTTGGCAAAATGCTTCTAGCTGAGGACGAGCCATACCAGCAACCCTTAACTGTGTGGGGATGAAAGTCCCTGCCTATATGTGCACATGTGTATACATAAAGATGAAAAGCAGTTAGAACAACAATAATAATGTAATGATAATAAAACTAAACACCAGAAACTCGATGTAATAATAATAAAACTAAACACCAGAAACTCCAGTCAGCTTTGCTGATATTGCTGCATCTTTACCATTGTGTAGCATGGCCATGTTGCAGCACTTCAGCCTGAAGAATGCCTCAAGGAAAGCTGGGCTGAGATCTGAGGGGCAGAGGTGAAGACATTTCTGAGCTCCTAGTGGTTTTGAAACACATCTGCTTGCAGATGAGGGGCAATCTAACCTCTTTCCTCTGAGAGCTCCTAGAAGGTGAGGGATTGCAGGCATCCTTATTTGCAATGGATAGCTGTTTCTTTTGATACTGTTTTCATCAGAGGTTTTTGAAAGTAATGTTTCAGAGAGGGGATGGAAGGCAACATTTTTTCAACACCTAAAACATTGTATGCAAAATGTGTAAACTACTGACAGAAGGCAATGCCATGGCTTTTAAATGCAGATTTGGAAGGATCTGTAAGGAAAAAAATATGTATGCTTCTCTTTTTCTTCTTTTCATCCCCAAAGGAACACTGGTCATCAAAATTGCCAAGAAAATAAAAACACACATATACACAAAAACAACCAAACAAAAGTCCCCCCAGACTCAGCATGCAGTATCTCATATTTTTTTGTCAGTTTTATTTTTGCCTATTTAGGTTCTGGACTTGATTTTCTCCTTATGTGCGCTTGTACAAAACTCATAAATCACCTTTGAGAACTGCAGTTAACTTTTCTCCTGCCTCTCCTCTTCCCTAATTCCTTGTATTATCTCTCTCTTATGTATGACTAACAGCTACACCTAGTTTCATCCTGTCTTGTATTTATTCCCCAAAGGAGGCAGAGTCTCTTAACAATGGTCAGCTGAAAATTATTTCTGTTTTTGATATAATATTAATGATTAGGTGCTGTTAGGCCTTTAGTTTTTGACAAAGTTCTTATCTTTATTAAATTTGACACTTACGATAAACTTGTCTTCAAAGGACTGAAACATGATAAATGATCCAGAGTAGGATTTGTGCCTTTCTCCTCTTCCTTCCACTTGCAGTAATCAGTACACTGAGACCACACAACACTATTCTACATTTACAGTATACTGATAAATGGCAGAAGAGAAGATTAACCTACTTATCTTTCCTTTGGAAATGCGAACTTATTAACACAATGTTGTTGAAGAATTTCCCTGGCTAGTAGGAAACTTGTGTCTTACCAGTCCCCAATACATCGGTAAATATATGTATATATAAATACATATGTGTGTGTGTGTATTTAGGAAAAAAAACAAAAAAAGAGGAATAAGATTTCCTAGAGTTCAGTAATTTATGCCTCTACAACAGCAAAGAAAACCCCATATGATCTGTAACAGATTTTTCTCAAGTGACTTGATTAATCACTTCCATGTGGCAGTTAGCAACATTAGAAGCTAGTGAAATTCAGCAGCCAGGGTCACTTGTGCAGATTGGCAAGTTGACATTTATAGACAACCCCATTATTTTTTTAATGAGATCAAACTCGATAGTTGTTAGATATTTTTATACGGCCCTCAAACTATACGCTTAGATACCCAGGCAGTTAGCCATGCATTTGGCTGTGGCCTGTCTTTCTTGATCAAGCAAAACTACAATGAGAAATTTGCTCAATTAGGAACTGAAGAATTTGGCTGTTTTACTAAATTCTTGGCAGTAGGCAAAATCTGGCCTTTCCAACACTAAGTGCCAGTGCAAAATATTTTGGCAAGGAACAAATGTCAAATTAGATCTACAAAATTCCCATTTTCAGGCAGTAAAATAGGAATCACTCTGGTTTATATTAGCTTAAGGACTCCCAGACCCCGGACTAATGTGGAGCCCAGTGAACAGGTATCCACTTCTGGCCCCTGCTTTATGGTAGCACGTGGATTGCAGTGGAGGTAATTCCTGCATATATGCAGAAAAACCAACATTACAGAGTCCAGATATTTCCCTAGCTGAATTTACTGATAATGGTAATATTATATCAATTACGATATTTAATTGAATTATAAATCATAGAATCCTAGAATGGCTTTGATTGGAAGGGGCCTCAAGGATCATGAAGCTCCAACCCACCCACCACCAATCTCCATATTTAATACTAGACCAGGCTGCCTGGTGCCTCATCCAACCTGGCCTTGATGCGGATCAATTGGATGTCTCAGATGAACAATGTTATTTGCCTAGTGCCTCTGAGCTAGAAGAAAAACTTCCAAAGATTGAAGAGTTGGGAGATAAGTGGGGGAAAGCCTTCCCTTTCATCTTTCTTTCTTTCTTTCTTTCTTTCTTTCTTTCTTTCTTTCTTTCTTTCTTTCTTTCTTTCTTTCTTTCTTTCTTTCTTTCTTTCTTTCTTTCTTTCTTTCTTTCTTTCTTTCTTTCTTTCTTTCTTTCTTTCTTTCTTTCTTTCTTTCTTTCTTTCTTTCTTTCTTTCTTTCTCTCTCTCTCTCTCTCTCTCTCTCTCTCTCTCTTTCTCTCTCTCTTTCTCTCTCTCTTTCTCTCTCTCTTTCTCTCTCTCTTTCTCTCTCTCTTTCTCTCTTTCTCTCTTTCTCTCTTTCTCTCTTTCTCTCTTTCTCTCTTTCTCTCTTTCTCTCTTTCTCTCTTTCTCTCTTTCTCTCTTTCTCTCTTTCTCTCTTTCTCTCTTTCTCTCTTTCTCTCTTTCTCTCTTTCTTTCTTTCTTTCTTTCTTTCTTTCTTTCTTTCTTTCATTTTTTTTATTTTATTTTTTTTTAAGGAAGTGTTTTTTCTTCTTATCACTTGTTTCATCTATTCAAAACTGTCCCAAAATCTTCCTGGAAACAGGGCTGAAGATGTCATGAGAACAGACATTATTTCACATATCTGGTATCTTTTATTTTTTTTTGACTGGCAATGAAGATCCCCTTTAATTAAATGAAAGCAGACTTTGAGTGTTTGTTGATGTACAATCCTACAGGCAGTCGGAGAAGGAGGGAACAAAATATAAAGTAAACCTATAAATTAAACTAAAATACATACTTATGTTCAGACATGACTATTGTTTTACAAGGAACTCCCTAGAAAACAAGTACACGGATCCCATTTCCTGCAGGAGTTTGCTTAAAGAGCTCATGGAACTGACGCATCATACTTCAAAGATTTCTAGTCCAGCAAGGAGCAGGGCTGTAAATATTCTGCCCGTATCATTCACCATGGCTTTGCTGATGCTATCAGCCAGCCCACTTCATACCTGTGGAAAGGACTGCTTCTCTTTGGCCTGCTAGAGAGTTCTGCAGGCCAACTGCCAACACTGCAATCAGCTCTATAAATCTAGATTATTTGTGCTGGAATTTCTTTTGCCATTGTGATGAAGAAATTATTGAGTTGCAGGACTCCACCAGTGCATATGAAGCTCATTGAATTTTATTTTCTAATGAAAGCATTATTTCGTAAATGGAAAAAAAGTATAAATGTAAGCAGATGCATATGGTTTTGATATTTGGACCCATTTAATTATATCATTAGTTTTGCCAAATTACATGACATGAACAAGTTAGATGTTAGTCTTTTTTATAATGGAACCAAAGTGATCACGTATATTGTGTGCTGGCTATGCACAGTATTGTGTTTGATCATTGTCCAACCCAAGAAAACTGGTGCATGAGGGGACACAGGTCTTTGAAACGTGTTGAACTCATTACAAAGACATTTCAAACTTACTCGTTGTTCAGTCTTGTTCACTCTTGGTGATGATGCCTCGCTGACTAAAAGCAATAAGGCAATGGTCCTAAATTGAGTTAGTTTGGAAAGAAATGCAGCAGTGCCACACTTTTTCCTTGTAATATAGTATGGATGATTCTTAATGAAGTTAGAAAGCTACCATGTTCTAAAACACACATCCATGGCCTTGCTCAGCTGTGTGCTGCCAAAGCACACCCATAGAAATGAGCTGAGGTGCCAGAGTCCAGGTCCTGAAAAGCCAATTTGTTTTGGTGTTTCTTTTTTTCACTTCAAGTATAATACAGCTGCTATCCCTGAATGTGAGGCCAATGCTCTGAATCAAAAAGGTGAAACAAGCACATGCTGAGTCTTCTGTTCTTTCTTTCCTACAGTGCTGGAGGGGAAGGGATTAGAAAATGATAATTGTAAGTTGTGATAATTGTTCCTGTCCCCTAATAGGAAAAACTGCCCCTTGAAAAGTAAAGAAATACCTGGTTGATATTTTTTTCCCTATGAACTTTTAAGGACAGACTTAGATGTGCTGGAATCGCTGGAAAAGAATAAAGGCAGATTATAAACTGTCTAATATCACTGAGTTAGAGAATGGATTGTCCCCTGCCTCTGGGAAAAATGACTACACAGGACTTGATTCCCGTTTGCTTGGTCACATCACAGCACGATGGCATGGATGGCAAAACTCTGGCTGTGAGCCCCATGCTGGTCTGTCCAGACACCATTGCTCAAGCTGCCAACTCAGATTTTAAAACTAGAAGATTTTAAGCATATATATAAGGCTGTTCAAAACCACTCTCTGATCCTGGGCTAGTTGCTCAGAGTACCATGTTTTTATTTAATTATGGAAAAAGCAGACCTAACCCACCAGCCTCCGCTCTGTCTGCACATGTATATACGTTCCCTGGTATTTCTCCCCAGCTCTGGCATTTTTCGCATGGTCCAGCCTGTACTGAGCATTGAGGTGCTGCAACCTGGCTGCCTGGTGGTACCCGTGCTGCTTGGTTTAGAGTTGGACTTAAGCTTTGATATCCCTGCAATATGCTACAGATCCTCCTGGACTGCGATATGGGTATTGCCACATGTCACCATTCTCCTTCTGTTCCTCATCTGCAAAATGGTTCTGACGCTCTTTACTTAACTCTGAAAAGCATTTTAATGAGGGTTGGAGTGTGTAATCAGCCTTCTCTTATCATTCTCAGGCTTGTCTGTGTCTAACACATTTATGCGGAGAAGAAACTTGTGTTGGCATTAAGCTCTTTCATGTACCACGTTGTTTCTTGGTCTCTGTGAGCCTGACTTGAAATAAAACCACACAGAGACAACAAGCCACACTTGATGAGCAGACACATTGATTCAGGTTCTCTTCAGGGCTATGAGACCCAAAAGAATAAAGTTCCTCAAAATATATTTGTCAAGAAGATGAGTGCTCAAGATAAACAATGTAGTAGAGGCCAAAAGAGAAATTAAAACAGGACATTCCGCCCATATGGCTTGCTTAAACAAAGTCAGATGGATTTGTCTCTTGGTATCCCAGGACTGGAGCTGCTTTTAAAATTTAATTTCATACTAGATGCTGCATTTTTGCTGCCTTTTTTTCCAGCCTTACTACAGTATGTGCCATATTGCTATACTGCATATTCTAATTGGTTCATGCAAGCTGGACACTTTATTTGCAGTTAATATGGACCTGTAGGTGCTAGACACGGTTTTCCTTAAATCCTCACTTTATCACACAGCGTCTATATGCTGTTGCTGCTTCTGCATTAATTGCTTGGTCTGGGTACATGCAATGAACTGTTGTTATGCTCCCACCCCTCACCATGAGCACTCCCCTTGTGCCTTTAATTAATATTGGCTTTCAGGATCATTTGCCTTTGCTGTCTTAAAGGGACACTTTTCTTTGTCTTCACGTTATCATTTATCCTGGGTTGGATCTCTGTTTTGTATGTTTTGGAGCGTCCTGAAGTCGTCTTGCTTTTGTCCATTAACTATTAACTCTGGCTTTAAATCCACCCATGTACTGTTTTAATTATATATTTCTTTTAGTAGAAATGTGCCAATTGGTCTTTATCCAGAAATGCTCGAGTCCCATCTGGCTGCCCCCACCTCAAGGCTCAGCTGCTCGGGCTGCACACTATTTTTGGAGTTCGCTATGAATTAAGGGCCAGGTAGTGTTAATGAAAGTGAAAGAGTGACAAAAGAGCTAAAAGGGATGCTGGAAAGGGGCCTCTGAAGGCAGTGGAAAGGTTGGCAGTTGCACAGTTGTACAAAGGGAATGCTGTTATTCCTAAGGACGAGGTGCTGTGTCTACAGCTGTCATTTGTCACATTTTTCTTTTTGGCACCACAGCCACAGGCTGGTGTACAGCTAGGCTCAAAGCTACGCTGCATGGAGCAGCTCAAGGACAGCCAGCTGGTGTGAGCAGTGTTGCCTTTGTAAGCCTTGCATCAGGTTCTATCTGATTCCCTGTGGCAATCTTTAGAAGATGAAATGGAATTGACGTTTGAAGCTCATTTTCTATGATTTCTCTAATGAAAGTCTAGCAGACACCATAACTAATCTGCATCAGTAATCAAACAGAAGATGTGATGTTTATGAATCCTTATTCGTAACCAAGATAAAAAATGAATGGTTAACAAATACGCTTATAAAATCAAGCACAGTGAATCTCTGATGCTTCAGCAGTGCATCTGAAGGTCAGGCACTTCTAATCAATGCATACGTATTAGTATGTAGTAGTATAGCTACTGATATGTACTGCTGCCAATTCGAACCTTTGCTAGAGCAAGCTTTGAGCAGTATCAGAAATGCAGCGGCTTTTCCTGGGGAGTCTGAAAGCTCTTAGAGCACACAGACAGCTCCTTACTAAAGCTGCCCCTTGGTGGCGTGAGTGATCCACTCGAGCGCAGGTACAGCCCTGACAGTTGCTTGACGTTATTTTTAAAGCAAAATAATAAAGACGTGTCCTCATAATTGTTCTTTATTTGGGTGCTACTGGTGTCATGGCTACACCTTCACATAGTGTTTGCTGGGATGCAGCTGTGTTATACTGCCTACAAGCCAGAACTATCATGTAATGATTAACGAGAGACAGCAACTTCAAAACAGCATATTCCTGGTGTTGTCCAGGGAAAAGCTAATACAAGCTGAGCCTTAACAAATAGAGAGTCATAGAATCATTTAGGTTGGATAAGATCCTCAAGATCATCAGGTCAAACCACCGACATAACATTACCAAACCCATCACTAAACTGTGTCCCTTAGTGCCGTGCCTTAAATACCTCCAGGGATGGTGACTCCACCATTTCTCTGGCCAGCCCTTGCTAATGTCTGACCAACCTTTCTATGAACCTTCCTAATGTCTCATCAAAACCTCCCCTGTGGCAACCTGAGGTAATTTCCTTACATCCTGTCACTTGTCACCTGAGAAAAGAAATGGACTCATTTCTCCCTTTCAGTCCTATCTGGCTTTCTGTCTTCTAGTCTTTGTTCAGTTTTTCAGACACTATCTCTTGTTCATCAGGAGGCAAGGGGCTTTGTTTTCTATCTAACCCAGAAGGGGATTGTGGTGGAATGTGCTCTGCTTTGAGCTGGAAGAAAGTGTTGAACAGCAGCCCTTTGATCTTAATCTTTTCATATGTCGGGAAGAAAGAAAATGAATGTTGAGAGTGTCTGCGGTTCTTTTGCAGTTATACTTCCTATTTAGGAGTTACATTCATTCCTGTCTAGGTTTAAGCCCACATAAAAGGGTGTTTGTATCCCGCACTTGACCATGGTAGGAGGAGGCAAAGTTATGCTGTGTGTTTAGGTGTTTATTCTGCTCCATTCAGTATTACTAAATCTTACAGCAAAATCCTCCATCTGTAGGTAGAAAGTGAGGAAGGAGAGTTAATAGAAAAGAAGGGAAAATCAAAGGAAAGGGCCTGGAGAGACCTGCATTTAGCTCCTCACAGCCACTAAACACTTGTGTGTGCAGTACTGCTCTTGTAAGCCAGGTGGAAGAAACAACTGGTGCAGTAAAGAAAATCCAGTGAAGGAAGAAAACAACAAAGTATGGTTTGAACTGTGTTTAGTAGCAGCTAGAACAGTTTCTCCTGCGCTTGCAGGAAAAGGTTCTCAGAGCAGCCAGGCAGCTGGAGCTGGAAGCAGATCTCTCCTAATGCTGTCAGCAATGGCAGGGAAACCCCCAGATACCTCTCTGCACCTGTAGGCACAACACTGGCTCAGGTGGTTGGCCCTGGATTACCTACTGTCCTATTTTTACTGTTGAATCCTATTCACACTCGTAAGGAATCTCTGGATATTCTATCACCCATGAGATGAACTCAAGAACAGGATGAATATGATTTTTTTTTTTTTCTAATTTATTGCTTCAGCAACAAAGCAGCAACTTCACAAAAAGCAGTGATTGCACTCCTAGCTGCAGAGGTAGTAAAACTCTTCTTTAGTTTTCTGAGGTTACGTACTACCAGCAAAATAGTCTTCATTTAAGTTTAATTGAGACCAGGAAATAAAAATGTCACCATCGGTATTTCGAAGGCCAAGGCTAAGCTTTCCCTAGAGGAGATGTTATATGTAACAAAACCCAAAGGAGACTGAATTTGGGCAAAAGTTGTAAAATACATCAGACTCTTCCAAGTCTCCTTTGTTTCAGCTGAGGACTGTAGAATATTTCTCATAAAGCATTTGACATTGTAATGTGACCGTGCACTGGATGAAAGAAGAGGAATATCACCTCTTAAGAGTTAACATTTTTGGACTCTTCCTCCCCATGTTAAATTCAGTACTGCATTTTCAGCAACAAAACTGCAGGCCACTTGGATTAGCTGAAGCAGGGTAAGCCTTTTAGATTATCAAATGTCACATGAAAAAATACCAGGGAATCTGGGAATGAGTACGTGTTAATGCTTTACAAGGGTGGCATGTCCTCAAATAATTGTAGACAGTGCTTCCTGTGTTCCTCAGGCTGAGCTGAGATGCCAAGTATACAGAACTGGAAGCTGTCTATCAGAGTGTTTTGTTTTGTTTTTTAATTTGCTTGATACAGGCAGCAGAGACAAAATACCAGAAAACGCCTGAAATCCTTCTGACCTTCCACTGCAAACTGCGGACTTTGTCCAGTGAACTCCAATTTCTATTTACTCTGTCAGCACTGTCTCCACGCTGCTGCTTTTTTTCTGTCTTCCCAGTTTATCGTGTGCCAGGAGACAGCTTCACAGGCACTGGGCAGGAGGGGGAGCCTGAGCACATTCCAGATCCTTTGCAGGTTCAAAATACTAAGTCTCTGCATCGTGGATTGCTTAAAAATACCCGTAGTGCAAGCAAAGCAGCATGCAAGCAAGTATTCAGCAGCTATCAGCTGGCATGGCTCACATTCCCACGTTGTGTGCTGATGCCATAGTGCTCCCTAGCTGGCCCCATTTACACTGTCTCCCATTTATGCCAGAAATACTCAGGCTACTATGGAGTAAATGGTCCAGAAATGTGTCCAGTAAACTCCTGCTCCAGCTTCCCAACTAAAACATCCGTGATTTCAGCATTGTGCCTGGTATTCCTCTACCCCTGGTAAAGCATGAGCTAGACTGCTGCAGGGAATAAGTACGGGGGGGATTTTAGTTGTGTAAAGTAGAAAGTGTTCCTATGGAATACTACTACAAACTATAATATTGGACACAATGTATCAATTGCAATTCAGAAAAGATATCATTAACCTGTTACTTAAATAAAACCCAACGGCTGCATTGAACTCCTTTAAAACTAATCAGAAAGTTGAAGAGTATAGCAAGTATTTTAGCTGATGGTTCACTTACCAACCTGATATATTTGTGAGCTAACTACTAACGGGGTATTCTCTGTGACTGTATTTCAAGCTTTACTTTGTACTGTGCTAGTGTTCTCTGAACTTTGCAAGACTTTGTATCTGAAGCCTCTGGGTCTAGAAAACAGGACAAAAATGTGACATTTCTGGAGAGACTCCTGCACAGAAAATGCAATGGTGTTTCCTAAAGAAACCCAGCTAGTCCACAAGGAATTGCTGCATTGACAAATCATGCTAATGAGGCTTCTGAAAGAAGGAGGTGTGCTTAGTGCTACTTATCTCTGGACATAGAAGCTATGGGAAAACATATGGAATACATTTGCAACGTGATGACTGCAGCTATATGTTCTATATGTTGCTGTTACTGAACTATCTGTTATCAAACCACACACTTCAGCACATAGCCAAGGGATTTATGCTTACTGCAAAGCCCATTAAAAGACTTGCAGCTTCCCAGATCATACAGACACGCCGCCTTCTATAACTTGCTGCTATCAGGATAAAATTCCGCCTTTTTTCAGCCTAAGCACATTGATTTGGCTGATTCTCCTCACAAAACACTAATGGCAAGCTTGTCTCCACAGACCAGATGTGAGGTTGTCCATGTGTGCATGTGTGAGGTGGGTTGGGGAGCAGGGGACTGAAGCAGCAGAGAATCTGCAGAGCAGCAGGTCCTATGGGGCTCTGCTTTGCATAGCCTGGGGTCATAAACATGTCATCATGGTTGCTAACAGCAAGCAGGAGGTATCTGTGGAATCACCCCAAATGGAATGATTTGTGAAGGCAGGTTCATCTCGTTGTTTTTCTGTGCTCACAGTATCAGAGCTTAATGTGTCAGTTATCACTACCAAAGCCTGAAAGAAGCCCCTCTTCTTCAAAATGCAGACAAAAGCAACCCTTGGGTATGTGCACAATAATGTTTGGATTAGTTAAAGAAACCACATTTGCCAATAGGAAAAGAGAAGTAAATTTCTAAGCTATTGAATAACACTGCTATGCTTGGAAGGGATTTTTTCTTTTGTAATTCTCTTTTAATTTCCTCCCATCAGAACTGCTGGGAGGAATCTGAAGCTAGGTTTTCCAGAGTGATTAAATGAGCTGGGCCACTGACTTCTGTTGAAAAATCAATGGACCTGGAAATGTGAGATAACATTTTCATAAATGCATGAATGATTTGAGGTTTAAATTCCTTAAAACTCTCTAGGACTTCCAAGTCCCCAAGTCAGACAGGGAAAAGAATGATTAGCAAAGTAATCCCTGTTAGCACATATGTGGAGATTGCATGGAGGAACGTAAAGCACGAGAAAATGAGGAGGAATCTGAGGACAGAGGAGAAAACAACGTTCATAAGATTTAAACACAAAGTATGAAAGGCACCAGGAGAAAGGACAGAGAGAAAGAATATCAAAATACACAAACTGAGATATTACTTTCAATCGCTTAGATTTTCCTTCGATTTCAAGATCAGACCTCAGTAAGACCACGTTAAATTGAATAACTTCATCACCTGACTCAGTGCCGACAAATTCAGCACAATACATTTTTTCATTCTCCTTCTTGATCAGATTATGAAGTGTCTGAAGTTAAACTAAACTCTGCATTCTGGTAACCTTTCCGAATACCTTTATTTTCTTCATTTCACTTGTCTTTTTTTTTTTTTTTTTTTTTTTTTTTTTTTTTTTTTTTTTTCAGTTTAAAAATATTATTCAAATACCGCCTTTGGATGTGTAGTGACTACCACGACACTGTGTAGAAAACCAAAGCAATCTGAAGCAAGCTAGACATTCTGAGTACATTTTTAAAATACCTTATTGCTTAAATAAAATAAACTTAAATCCCTTAGTCTAGCAATTACTTTCAGATGTCTGATTGTTTATTTTTGAAGAGCTGTCATGTCAACCATTTAGAACTGACGAGCTCTGGTTTGATATGTTCACAAGCTTCTCTGCTCCCTGCCTTACACTGGGAACTATGTGCTCATCTTCATTGTCTCTTGTGTTTATCTTAATTTTGCCATATTTTGTTATACTGGAGGAAAAACTTAGCAGAGCTGTTTGTGGCAGGGTTTAGTTACAGGAAACCCAAAAGCTAAGCCCCAGTTTCAGCTGAGACAATTAGACTGTTGATTTTGGTAGGAGCTCAGGGCCCAGATGCCTTTCAAGTCTAATTGCCAGTTGATGCTCAAGTCAGGAAATTTTCTGTATTCTCGCTGCAGGTTTGGGACTTTGTTTCCTTTTAATTTGAGGGATATTTCTATCCAAATCTGAATGTTTTGCTGAAATTCTTCTTTCTTCACTGGAATAGATTAAAAAGAAAAAAAAAAAAAAAAAAGAAGGAAATAACATTTTCCAGAACTTTCAACCTTTCTCTAGTTCTCTCTTTTTTTAATTCGCTGTGCCTTGATATCTCTGTGTTGTAGAGGACAGTATTTTGTTTATATCCTGAAAGCAATTTTGCCATGCGTGAAAAGTAGCAGGTACCGATTTGCAATGACCAAGTTAAGCATCGCATTTTACTGCCTGGTACATATATTTCGTAGCTCATATTCCCATTTCACCAGCTATAGGTGAAGAACTCTGAGGTAGTGAACAAATGGCATGTTTTTGAAAGTGATCAATATTATAATATAATGCTGGATAATCTCTCTCAAAAGCTTTGAAGTAAAGACTAATAAAAAAGGCAGTGTTCTCACAGAATGTTTTAATCATCTCACAGAATGTTTTAATCATCTTGAGAGGGTTTATAACCCTCTCAACCAAGTTATCAAAATCTACTGCCGTTCTTGGATGGATGTTTTATTGCTAGGTGGACTGGGCTCTAAAACTTTCTTATAGATGTTCTGGGATAGTTTAAATACTAGCAGGAAAGTATTTTATACTCTGTAACATTTGTGAGCTTGGCCCCTTGGTTTCATTTTTTCTCCATTTTTTTTTCTTTTTTTCTATGTGTTACACCAGTTTAGCACCTTGCCTTAGGGCCAGTCGCAGGATCCTCACCGTATGGTGTGGGTCGCATGGCTGGCTCCAAGAGCTGGCAGGCACGTGGCATCGGACAGCCTGGCCCTGGGCCAGCCCACCCCAGTGTCTGGAGAGGCCATGTTTGTATGGACCCGTGCGTTTCCTTTCAGGCATATCCTGCAGGATTACTTTGTAAGACAGATACATGACAGAACAAGGAGCTCGTCTTCCCAAAGAGACATTCAGAAAGTCTGAGTAACTTTTGTGATTAATTCTTAACATTTGGAGGCTTTTAATTAGCCATCTATAAACCAAAACGGAGCTCAGGACACTACTGCAATGTAGTTTGTTAAGCAATAATGCATTTTTTCTTCCAAAAGTCACACTTGATAACAAACAATAGTCATAGGCTTAAGATGACTGCGGATACTATGAGCTAATGTCTAGTTGTCAGAAACTTTTCCATTAGGGCTTAAAATGATGTTTAACATATTCCTCCCATTATTGAACTAAACTACACATTGTATTAAAAGTGGATTTCCAAATGAACGTTACTGCTGTTTGTCTTCACATACACATACGTAAGGAGGCAGACACGTGTACGTACGCATTTTGGATAGCAAAAGTACACCAGTAGCATACTTTGTTCTATTCCCAGGACAGAATGTTTTTTGCCATCACCTTTTAATTAAACCCACCCTTAATCTCAACTGACTGTAAAACAGATTTTTAAACAAAGTTCTTTAAACATAAAATGCCAAAATTACATGTTCTTTCCTATTAAACTTCAGGGAATGTCTAAAAGACTAGATCTTTTAATTATCTAGGAAAAAAACACGCTGCTGACAATAATCACCAAAATATGTGCACCGTATATTTTTCTACTTAAAATTCAAAACCTTGGGTTTATAGCAAACATTTGAGTAATTTATCAAATCCCACTTCATGCTAGCTTTAAGACAACTTCAGTTTTAAACCCTCGCGCTTTGGTTTTGGCATTATGCATAACTCATTCAGCATTTCAAAGCTGGATATACTTACATTCAGATTTCAGGAAAGGGCAGAAGGACAGGTTGTTTGCTTTTCACTGTAAGAGACCTAGATTTCCTGTTTGCGTAAGGCCCGTTGTTATTTTGTTGATTTTAAGATGGTCCCTAGAGGGAAAAGAAAGCTTATAAGAAATGTAGGAGCACACTGGCCTTCTTTTGCAGAAATATTGAGGAATTTTGCCCAGGATTTTCAAACATAGCGGCTTAGCGTGGTTTCTTAATTCCATATTCAGACTTCTTATTCAAGATCTGCTGTTCAGAAGTATGACAACCTGGCAGCTCATTCACTTTAGGCAGCCTTTTAAGTGCTTGCAAAAACTGATGTAGCAATTTGAATACAGAATGAAAATCCTAATGTTTGATATTTTTGTTGGCAGTCCTGTAATAAATCAAAGCTTGGGTCTGGATTTCAGGAAAAGTTCCTTGATTCTTGTTTCCACCCTTCTGGAGAGATGCTGTGTAGCTTTTTCAGATTATTAGGTACAAAGTTATCCGTTTGAAGGAGCTGAAAAACATTTACTTATTCTCATCTTTCTCCATGTGCCCCCATAAAAACGTACATACAAATCATGCCTTGCAATCATTGGTCCCTGAGAGGCTTGGACTGACAGGAAGTGCTTTGGAACTGTCATACACACTTCTGAACATCACTATACTCACAATTTGGAGGTGTTAGCAAGTGGAACCACAGGCAGTGCTGGCATCCCAAGTAAATATAAACCATGCCTATCTGTTTTATAGGCTGATCACTCTCACGCAACCACTACCACATCATAACACACTTTAATCAACCACATCCCTCTGGCATGGCAGAGAAGACAGTGTTCTGGTGGACTCAACTGCCACCTGAATGTTTAGGATTTGCTCTGAACCATGAATTCTGAAGATGTTGATGGTGTTTGAGTACATACGTGAGTGCTTTGCTGGAACAGGACTAGAAAGAGACCAGCGCCTGTTTGTGTAGGCCTGCCCTGCGCTGCTGCTGACAGCATGCTCCTTTTGCTGATCGACGTTCATCATGCACTAACAGCCAGACAACTAGAAAAACAGCTCTTTGATAAGCAGGGTACTGGTTGGCCTTGTAGTTGAAATTTTAGGTATTTGGCCTAAGATCTCCCTGGCCTGTTTTTTTCCTCTCTGAAGTCACTTGTTTCCCTAATAGACAGAGTAGCTCCAGAAAGCCACATACCCAAAGGTCTCTCTCAATTTACTTGCTGCATTTTATCATCCAGGACAAAATGAAAACTCAAGAATAGAAGCTCTTAACCTTTGTTCAGCTGAACTCCCACAGTGCTGCCTGCCCCAGGACCTGGTGTGCTCCAGGAGCTGAGCCCCAGGTGGCCCATACACCACCAACCTGCATTAACCTTAGAAGAAGAGAGCATCTGGAAAGGGAAGACAATCAAGAAGCAATACTGAATTTACAAGGGAAACCTGCAGGTAGCCTGTCTGTTTCACTTCAGATTTATTCCAGCCCCTTTGAAATGAATGAAGAAATGTGCATCTGGCACCTTTCCTGAGAGGATACCACAGCCTGGAGAGCAGAAATTGCCAGTTTCATTAACACTTCCTTCCTAGTTTAGTGTCTTTTAATTGTTTATCTTGAGAAACAGGCCTTTTCCTTTAAGCAATGATCTGGTAAGTCAGACAACATCTTCATCACCTTCATAGATAGCCCTGGGCTCCAAAGCTTGGCTCTGGATGTGAACTTCTCCACAGCTTGCAGGTGTTTAGGTTTGGGCTCTAGCTCAGCTTCTTGTGTGGATGAAGGCAAGTCACGAATTTGGAGGAAGCTTTTAATAGTTAATGAAGTGGAGAGCTGCCAGACTGGAGGGGATGGCAAGTTACTTTGCCTGTGCCTGAGAAGAGAGGGATTAGGCGTTTCAGCCGAGCAGCTCATTCCTGCTTGCAGATTGTACCATCCATGTTGCTGTTACTGCCTTTGTGGGATTAAAGGGCGGCTGAAGGAGTGCCAGCATGTACCAGCGGGTCCCAGTACAGTAGCAGTCACACCTGCCCTTTCTGCCTCCAGGAGAAGGAGGATTTCCCTGGCTTTCTGCCTTGCTCCTATCCTAACTCTTGCTCCTCCAAACCTGTACCAACTCCTCCTTGACAATCAAGAAGCTATAGAAAAATGCATAGGTGGTGATGGTGGAGAGAGCAGAAGGGAGCAGAGAGTCTCTGTGTCCCATCCAGGAGGAGAAGGACCAAGTGGTCCACACGATAAAATCCAACTCTGGGAGCAGAAAAAAGTGTCCTGCTCTCTCGCAACTTCCTCACAGTGTCCCCTCTTGGTCCTCACAAAGCTCCTATTACATCACCAATGGTCCCCACCCTTTCTTTCTCATGCACCTCTTTCCTCTTTCCGTGCCACCACTGCTGCCCTTGCCTTCCTCCTCTGCTTTGTGGACATCCCTGGCCAGTGCGTAACCCAAACCAGTTGGGTTTTGCATAACAAAAAGCCAAATTCTGGCTCCTGATGAATTTATGAGAGAAAATTCTGTCTGCTTTGAGGTGCTGTTCTCTACGAACCCTTCTAATATTGTTATTATTCAGCTCTTCATGTCCTGAGACTGATGGCTGCACGTGCATTTTTTTCACTTCTTTCAGAACTGAAAGCTTATGATGATGCAATGACTGTTTTTTTTTTATCTCAGAAAATTAATCTCATGAAAAGTCTACTACGTGCCCTGTCTTCCCTGTGTTACTGGGACATGTGGAGATCCTGATATATAGATTAAGGCTGCATGGAGATGTTACAAGTGGAAAGCCACAGTGTTGGAAAGAGCAAAGCAACACAGGGCAGTCATTTTTGTTTTGTAGAAAAGAGGGCCTGTTAAGGCTTCCTAGAGGAGCAAGGGGAGAAGGAATATGAAAAGAATGAGGGAAATCATTCCTAAGAGGAAACTTAAGCATTAGATTTCCTGATTGGTACAGTTGCATTTCATTGCCCTGCTAAGAACCCTTTAGTGCTAATCTGTAGCTGAAAGGAGAGTGGAGGATTTGTTTTCCATGTACAAAATCTTTATATATAAGAGGTGGCATGCATTCTCCTCTCTCCCCCACTTTGTTGGCTGCAGGTCTCAGCCAGGTGTGGAAAACAGCATTTGTGTTTTCAGTGCAAGTGCAGAAAGGCAAGAGTGGAAATGTAGAAAATTGCGGTCATCTCTCTTTAACACAAAAACAGCATGACCCCTGGTTCAGTTATATAAATACAAACTCTATTTTAGGCAGAGACCTGAGTTCCTCTGATTCAATATTCAGCCCAAATGCAAATGACTTTTGTGGAATGAGGTTTGCAATGAGCAGGATCTATTTAGTAAAGTATTTCAGTCTGGTTTGGTGGAGAAAAGAAGAATCCGGTCAATTGCTGCAAGTGCTTCTGTAGCAGAATTGCTGCTGTACTCAATGTTTGGGCTATTTTCTACTGAATTGTTCGATTTTTTTTTTTTTTTTTTTGTGAGAGAGAACTATCGTGGAATAGAAGGCTGGGTTTGGAGCAAAGTTGCAGGAATGTGTGCACATAATTATGCCTTTTGAAAGTAGCAAACTACGCAGGATTTCCTAAACAGTACCAGAAAATGTTGACATCCTGGAACTGACATTTGCAATTTCAAATAGCAGCTTTCCAGGCATAATTAGTGTTGTTGTAAATGTTTCACTATCACATTTGGGATTCACTTTGGGCACGCCAGTCCGCAAAGTCTAAATATATATTGTTTTGCCATTGACTGTTTCCTTTTCCATTGTTCCAGGAACTGACAGCTGTGATTTTTAAAGCTGGGAAGTACTAAACTGAAATAGTGTGTTATGAAGGATTTATTGTGTTTAATTACAGCACATAGAACTTGCTTTTGTTTATAATTCACTGTTTTCTGCTGCCATTGTTCTTTTTTTGTTTCTTTTGATTAAAGCACCTTAGATTCCCATCCTCCCTTATTCAGAGAACACTAACACATTTACAAAACCACACGCACTAAAATACAGTCGAGGATATGAGAATTACTTATGACAGATGAGTCACATTAATATTTTGTTCTAAGCCATGAGAAAAATGAGACACGAGGGTAGGAATCAGAACAGATCAAAACCTTTGGTGCTTTGTGATCCAAAACCACAGCCATCCACTGAGGTGCAAAATGTTCTTTTTTTCACATAAAGTGTGAGAAAAACACAAAGAGTTTTGTACTGCAGATGCTGGCGGCACACAATGTTGCAATTATTCCCAATATTTTGAGATGTTTGAATCCAAACCAAGACTTTAAGCAACACTGAGGTAAAAATATTTTTATATTTCTCCAGCAAAGAAGAAAATACCGTGTTTGCCACGATTGCTTCAGAAACGATATGCCAAATTTCTACCAGTGACTGATTATAAAAACAAAAAGGGGAATGTCATGGCATCTGCGCTCTTGAATCGCTTTTGTCATCCTAACTCCCTTTGGGTCTATCAGACTTCTGTGCTGCTAGAAAAATCTTGGCTGTTCTGTTAATGGAAAAGGATTGTTCTAATCCCGCTACTTTCCTACTACAATGCACGTGGCTGATTAAGGCTGGCTATGGGGCATGGTCTCATGATCTCACTCCCTATTTAGAAGGTGGTAGATGGGGTACGTCCTCAGTAATTTCCACTTGCTATTAGACTTCAGAAGAATCATGGATCACTGCATCTGATATGATCAGGTGATACTGTGTAATTTGAGTCACCAAGTCTTCTGTTCTCAAAACACGAGGAAAGTTCTTCCTCATTCATTCTCTCTTTCTGATGTGGTACTTATGGGGAGCTGAGGACAGCGGGATGCTGGTGTTCATAGAATCACAGAATAGAATCATAGAATCAGCAAGGCTGGAAAAGACCTTTAAGATCATCCAGTTCAACCGTCTACATATCACTGATATTTCCCACTCTCCATACAACTTCTAAATGTTTCTTGAACCAGGTTTGGTGACTCTACCACCTCCCTGGGCAGCCCATTGCAGCTCCTGATCACTCTTTTGGAGAAGCATTTCCTGTTCTGAGTGGGCTCTCCAGCTCCTTCCAGCCCTGAGAAGGACCTGCTACTTGCAGTGTCTCCTCTGCCAAGACACTCTCTGAGGTGCACAGCAAGGGCTTCAGGTGGGAAATGACAGAGGCTTTGGACTGCCAGACCCCAAACCAGAAAAATACTTTGGCACGGAGAGATCTAAGCACATGCATCATAGCAGATATTTCTCTTGCCTGTGATAGCTTCAGTGCCACTCTTTATGTGCTGTATGCTTTGTACAGTGAATTACTCTATTGGACTTGAGCCATGCTGTGGCTATTCTCATCCTGAAAGTAACTGAAGTAGGTGAGTGCTAGTTCTGTTTGTGCCACTTGTTTGCTCTTCCAACTGCTTTGGGGCCCAGCTTCTATCCACTGCTGCCCAGCTCCGTCTGCGCACTGTGAGATAACACGAGGAGCTGCTCACAGTGCATACCTGGGCTGGGCCGGGCCACTTTCATGCCGCCTTCTCCTGCTGTGTGGGAGAGCTTAACTACGGAAACTGAACACACCATTTGTGGAAAATCAACATGAAAGATTAAGGATTAGAATTTAAGAACTAAATGGGTGGTCTTATCCAGACAATTCCTGCGGACTCTACTGGAAGAAATACATGGCTGTATAATTAGGAACCAGCACAGTGCTTTGAATGTCTAGCTGCAGAAGTACCGCCTTAAGCCAATGAAATCACGGTCTCTGTTTTCTCCAACTTTAATTTGTCTAAGGAATTTTTCTACCTTCTTCATTAATGCACTACTTCGGATTTGTTCTGATATGGAACACATTTCTATTGTTCAATGTCAGCAACATTGATTCTTTGTGATTAAACTATTAGAAGCTATTTGGGTGTGATCACAGTTACCGTACAAATAGGTATAGATGTTGCGCTTTGTTTAGTCCTTGAAAAACCAGCGTTTCAGCTTCTGCTTGCCAGGCAGCATGAGCTACTTACATTGAGCTAAAGGTAGATACTGGGTTAGGGCAGGTGATTTCTTTGCTGCTATTGGGAGTATCACAAGACATGCTTTTGGTTAGTAGTGGTTTGTGACAGCGATAAGTTTCTCAGGCTTTTCAGCCAAAGTTAATTCCTACAAAACTGCCTCCCAAGAAAGGGTTTGTATGAGCATGCTGAACTGCTTTAATAGAGTAGGTGGAAAGTGCCAGGGAGATTATAGGGAGATATTATTGGCCCAGACTGAAATTTTGCCAGGCCTCCAGGACAGAATTAAGTATCACTGTGTGTTTCTCTCTGGTATGTTTCTACACCATGAACTTGGACAGAATTTCACATTTATGATGAAATCTAAGCCCTGTAAAGACTACTGAATTTCTTTCTTGATTTCCCCCCGCCCTGATTTTAAATAATACATGCAAAGGTTTGCTACTGCCAGCCAACACTGGCTATTCTGGGAGAGCTACCTGTAGAAGGAAACATAAGGTATAAAGAGCACTGTGTAATTTTAGTCAGGTTATTTATACGTGCTTCTTTAAAAAATAAAATAAAAATAAAATAAATCAGAAAAGTAAACTTTCCAGTTCCTTGCTGCTGCCAATCTTAACAAACCAATCTTTATCCATCCTGGAATTTTTATCAGCTTAGTCTCATGTTATAAGGAGAAATGAAGCAAAATGCACATTTTTGATATAAGTCGGAACACAAATTGCTAGTATGGAGTGCAATGACCAAGGTGCTTGACTCACCACAGCAATAGGTAGTTCTCCTTGCCCTCATTGCCCTAGCCAGTTCTTGTTCCTTTGTTTATTTGTTTAGCAGAGCACCCTGAATCACACCATATCCTTTCATGTAATTTACCATAAAAGGCTGAACTGCTGCTGTAAGGACTGTGCTAACTTCCAAGTAATATATTTGGAACAATTCTCCCAAATATCTTAAATATAATCACTGTGAAATGTCAGAGCTCTTTATGGGCACAAAAATGAATAAACAAAAAAGCAAATTGTGTCCTCCTTTGCTGATGCCCAGATAAGTGAATATTGGAAACTGCATATTTGACCTTTGGTGAACAGTTATAGAATCATAGAGTCACTGGATTGTTTGAGTTGTAAGGAATCCTTAAAGGCCATCTAGTCCAACTCCCCTGCAATGAACAGGGACACCTACAGCTTGGTCAGGTGCCTAGAGCCCTATCCAGCCTGACTTTAAATGTTTCCCAGGACAAGGCATCCACCATCTCTCTGGGCGACATTGTCAGTGCCTCACCACTCTTACTGTAAAAAACATTTTCCTTATATCCAGCCTGAATCTCCCCTCTTTTAGTTTGAAGCCATTTTCCCTTGTCCTACCACAGGGTAAGGCTTAAAGGACATGAGCTTTCCAGGCAATTGCTATTCTAGCCTTATAGGATCTCACATCATAAAGGAAATATTTTCTGTTTCAACTCTCCAGAGAATAGATTTGATGAAGTAGCAAAACATGCATCTCTTTTATTTTTGAGAGTAACTATATTAGATTGCTTGTGTACACTGTATTATGTGCAAGATTAGTTCCTTTGCTGAATCAGGGCCTGAAGCTGGTGGAAATGCTCCCATACTTAGCAGAAAGCAAAATATCATTTACAGAAAAGCATGTTTTTATTTTGTTCATCATCATTTTTTCTCTCAAGTAAAATCAAAACATTAAAGCACTTCTCAAACAGATGGGTATTTTCTACTCAGGTTGGGATGAGAAAATGGAAAGGAACATATTACCATTAGTAATAAAAAAGTAGAAACTGTGTGTTTCATCACAAAGTGAAATGCTTTAAGGCTTATAGGAGAAAATGTACTGAGAATATGTTCAAAATGCCACCCTTGTAAGTAAAATGCCTTTGCGAACTGCAGCGTATGATGTCCCTTTCATCCCCCTCAGGGATTTTGGCTGTTTGTTGTCCACTCCTTTTAAGGCCAGATTTTAAAAGTTTCCCATTACAGGCAAGCAGGAGAATTCTTCTCTGTGCTAATATAGTACAGGATAAGCTCATACCAGTGGCTTATTTGGTCACTATCACAGTAGTACCTAAATATTCAGATATTCATCTTCACAATACCTTGTGAGATAAGGAAGAGTCCCTGCTGTCTATTTGCTGGTGCATGAAGACAGACATGCCAAATTCTTTGTCCAGTATTAATCTGGAGGGGTCTTAAAGACATAGGCAGGTGAGAGCCATTCTCTGCTTGTGTCAGTGGGTCACCCACCTTTCTGTGGCAATAGGAAGCTTTATCCAGAACTAGCAGCACAAGCATTGCTTGTCTACAAGGAATCTGCAACACAGCCCACCTCCTGAAGTGTGTTGTACCTGAGTTGTGTTCTGCCATCCCAGCCAGATCTCATGTCCCCTGGCCCCTTGCCTCCCCAGCACCAAAAGGCCTGCATTTTTTCAAGTGCAGAATAGTTTTTATCTTCAGATCGTCATTAGGTAATTCAGACTTACAGTACATGCTGTGTTTCCACCATGCCTGGAATTTCACTTTCAAAATGTTAGAGATTTATAGGGGTGGTATTTCTAGGTGAGGCTATACTAGACTCCCAGCTGCTATGCAACGTAAATTCAAGGCTGCAATGACACAGCAGTTACAAGGTCAAGTGTGCGAAAAGGCAGAAATGGTGCTCACATCCGTCATGCGTAAGTACTGAAATAACCGTTTCAAATGCCATTGAACGAATTTAATTAATACAGTGGGCTGGTAAAAATGAGAGCATTCATGAATGACTTTAAAGGAAGTGTTTAAGGATTTCCTCAAATATTTATGCAAGAAGAGACAGCACAAGCACCGCAAAATACGAGTACTTTGACTTAGATGAACTTCCACACGTAGTGTAGGAACAGAAAGAACATTTCTATAGAAATATACCTAAGCAAATATTCTGGAAACAAGTCAGCTCTAAAAAGCAACAGGAGTCCAGATATGGATGGATTCCTTGGACCATCCTATAGAGAATAAGAAGATATATTAATGGTACTTCTAAGCGAAAAATATCTCTTCTGATTTGAATGGGATGATTTTGGTGATAAGAATGTTTCTAATCATATTCCTAAAGCTTCTGGAATTATGAAGAGTGTGAAAAGTATAGATCCTGAAAACAGGTAGACAGCAAAATCTGGGCAGTGGTCTGGCAAGCACACTTGAAATGATCTTCTCAAGTATAAATCAAATGTATCACTTTAAATTAATTGAGAACCAGTTCATAATGATGGTAGATCACTGCTTTCATTTAACATTTTCGTAAATGTATTTAGGTTGCTCTGAAAGTAATGCCTCCTCTTTATTTCCACAGAAACTATAGCAGGAACAAAGAGCACAATAATGTTACTTGATAGAGCAAAGTCTCAGCTACAAAAAACTATTTTCAACATAGGCACCACCTTTAGCTGTGCATTTTCACCAGTGATGAAGAAGGGCATGCATGCCATGTTCCTGAAAATCTGTACGGCCATCCAAAACATGTCTTGTCATTCATGTTGTCAATGCCACTGCTGAAATGCACCACCCACCACCTCACTCTGCTCACATCCACTATTTGGTCTCCACAAAAGCCCAGCAATTGTTGATAAATGTCAGTGGGTGCCGTTTTTTTCTGCGCGGAGGAATTCAGGTCCACTCCTTTGCTTCATATGCACTTCCGTGTCAGACATGGTTTTGTCAGACTGCCCCTCTGCTGCTATCTGTCACATGTCAACAACATGTAAGGGAATATTGGTGGGAAAGATCAATCTCTACTGCCATACCACCAGCATCCACCTCTGATGCTGTGGGCCAACGTAATAAAGTAGGAGGCGTCTTCAGAGCAGCCCTTTTAGAACAGAGTTTGACATTGGCCTTTTCTGGAGGTAGTGAGAAGGATTTCAATGGAGTGAGATGAGCTGGTTATGTCCAAAATGTTCCCTGTACTGGAGCTATCCAAATATGGCAATAGAGCTTCTCTGCTGTGGGGTTTGCACTGCACTGAGGACTGAAATCAAATTTGCTTGCACATGGAAAAGCAATTCTAGCAGTTAACCCTTCTTTCTGTTATCCATGGTATTTTATTCTGAATTCACTTGAAATTGTGTGCTATATTGGTTATAAAACCATTTTCAGGATAAGTTCCACCTTTCTTTACAATGGCCTGAGAGTCAAAGTGATCTATATATATATTACATCCAGAACGGTTCTACTATCACTTGTAGATAATCTACATGGTACATGTGGTAGAAAATAATTTAAGTGTAACATTCTCCTGTTTAGTATCTTTACTGATGACCTGGATGAGGAGATTGAGTGCTCCCTCAGTAAGTTAGCAGATCCCATCAAGCTGGGAGGAAGTATTGATCTGCGTGGGGACAGGAAGGCCTTACAGAGCAAACTGAACAGGCTGGATTGCTGCACCAAGGCCAATGGGCTAACATTCAAAAAGACCAAGTGCCAGGACCTACACTTTGGCTGCAGCAACCCCAGGCAGTGCTACAGGTTTGGGGCAGAGTGGCCAGAAGACTGTGTGGAAGAAATGGACCTGGGATTGTTGATTGACACTCAGCTAAACATGAGCCAGCAGTGTGACAGGGTGGCCAAGAAGGCCAATGGCATCCTGGCTTGTATCAGAAATAGTGTGGCTGGCAGGAGCAGGGAGGCTATAATACCTCTGCATTCAGCACTGGTGAGGCTGAGCTTTGAGCACCATGTTCAGTTTTGGGCCCCTCACACCAAGAAAGACATCAAGGCCCTGGAGTGTAACCAGAGAAGTGCAACAAAACTGTTGAGGGGTCTGGAGCACAAGTCTTATGGAGAATGGCTGAGGGAACTGGGGTTATTTAGTCTGGAAAAGAAGAGGTGCAGGGGAGACCTTATCACTCTCAACAACTCTCTGAAAGAAAGTTGTAGCGATGTGGGGGTTAGCCTCTTCTCCTGCATAACTAGCGATAGGACTAGAGGGAATGGCCTAAAGTTGCATCAGGGGAGATTCAGATTGGATGTTAGGAAAAATTTCTTCTCTAAAAGAGTGGTCAAGTGCTGGAATGGGCTGCCCAGAGACATGGTTGAGTCACTGACCCTGAAGGTGTTCAAGAAATGTTCAGATGTGGTACTAAGGAACATGGCTTAAATGGGGAAATGGTGGTGGTAGGTGGATGGTTGGACTGGATAATCTTGGAGGTCTTTTCCAACCTTGATGATTCTATGATTAAGTGTTGTAAAAAATATCTGTCCTCTTTTTCCACGCATTAAACTACTGAAAATTTAACAGACCAATACCTTCATTGGTATCCAAATCATAGGGTGGTAAACAATTCCATGGGACTTAACTATTGGTAGATATTTCATATGGAATGACCATAAATGGATACCATATTTGGAAGTGGTAGAATAAACCTAAATGGGAGCACAGAATTAAAAAACATGGCTTTTGGAAACTGAAAAAAACCCAGCCCTTTCTTCCTTCAAGAACAGATGGATGCAAATGAAAATATAAAATAGCTTATCTTCCACAGCAGCTGGTTAATGCCTTTAGTTTCTTAGCCAATAACAGTACAAGGCTGACAGGGATAAGTTTTGTCTGGCAAATGTTAAAAAAAAAACATATTTCAAATTTTAGCAGGATAGCTGGCTGGTTGATTAGATACCTGAGAGTTTAAAACATTTGGTTATGATAGCAATAAAACAAAAGATGTGGTTGTTCTGATTTAAAATTTGACTTAAATAGGATGAACTCTGGTGCAGGAAGATGGGTCACATAGTGAGTCTGACTGATAGGTGTAACTGTGCTAGAGATTAAAGCTAGTAACAGAATTCCACATCTATTAACATCCTATTTGTATATCAGTATTTCCAAGTGAACTTTTAGGGGGGAATGAAGCTTAAAATTTCTAAACATAAAGAGATGAATCTGACAAAGGATGGGGATAGGCTTTGACTCTCAGAAATGACAAGAGAAAACAAATGTTTTGTTATATGGAGAAAGATAGTAAGACAACTCTGTGAGTAGCTTTTTCCCAAAGATGAAATCTGTGTTACTTAGATATATGAATTCTTGTATGGGTCACCAGTTCAGTGAGCACAAATATCTCTAGCAGGGGATGTGAAATGGGATGGTTCTAAGAATTCCTTTTTCACCTCTATGGTACATTTTATTCCTAGCCTGAAATAAAGGAGCAAATTGGGCAAACATGTAGAGATAATAGCTTAGCAACACATGAAAACTAATCATTAGAGGAAGGATCCACCTTCCACAGATACTGTATCAGCAGGTGGGCAAGTCTTTTAGCAGCTTTTTGCTAATGTTTCTCTGTCTGCTAAATGATAATACCTCATAGTGGATGCTGGAAGAAATGCATTAATGTGTAGTTATCTACAGCTCTAAGGTTGGAAGCTGAACTAGAAGTCCAAAATGCTTGTTAGCATTGTTAATTCCACACTTAGATGATTTGCTCAGATTTGCAATGTTAGCCTAAAATGTGACCGCATGCAACGTAGAATCAGGCAGTTCACCACATGAGAAGATCAGTGGCATAACAAATAGTTCTAATTGGCAGGACGCTTTGGTAGATCCACCAAGTTTTTGTTGCAACCCTTGGGCCATGTAAATTACAAATCAGCTTTGATTTATTACTTGGTTAGCTCCAAAGCCACTAAGAGACAGAGAGCAAGAGCCTGGAAAGGAGCCAGGAATTTATTCCAGCGGTGTGCAGCCTCATTTGGGTAGATCTCACAGCCTCCACCTTTGAGCTGAAAGCTCAGCATGAGCAGGCAGAAAACAGATTTCTAATGTACTGGATAATAAAGAAAGTGATGTACTTGGAACTGCCTGCAAAGACACCTGATGGTAATTGGCATTAAAAGCAATGGCACCTGCTAGACACGTGGGGTGAGGTGAAATTCAATCCTTGTTGAACTCAAGGGAAGTTTTGCCATTGACTTTAAACAGGCCAGAAACTCCCCTACAATGATTAATGATTTGTAAGTGTATCTAAAAGCTTTTGGGTATTTTATGAAAATTTTAAATACAGGCAGCGCTCCCTGGACACCTAATGGAATGCTGAAATGCTGAAGGAGTATAATTGACATAATAAATACCTAGTAGAAAAAATAAGATTGATCACCGCATGGACTAAACATTAATTGATTCCAGAGTTTAACCTCTTCCCACATTTCAATGCTCAGATGGTTTGTGACTTCTTGTAGTAGGACACTTTCCAAGTATCTGGGGAGGCGAAACGATTCCTATGCATTCCCTATACTCAGAAAACAAGTGGCCTGGCTCTTCTTTAAATTCATGCAAATCTATGGGCTTCCCTGGAGATCATTAGTAATTTATCCAAAGCATGCTCTGAGGAGATCTGGCTCTGTTTTTTGCTTATGCATTTCTCCCAGTGTTGCTTTCTTCCTCTTGTTTTTGTATTGTCAGTCTCCTGTAAGCATCTGTATTTTTTTTTCTTGACATTTTATCAAAAAAATGAAGCTTTTAATCACCTGCCAATAAAATATTTGCAGCTGAGTCTGCTAAAACATCCCAGCTTATTCTCTAAAGGGAGTAAATTTGCATGCAGGTTTTTGAATATAAGAATGTTTCTGTTAAAGTACTTTTTCCCCAGCAAAATTCCAGGGTGCTTATTCTAGAGGTTGGCCTGACAGATGAACTTTCACTAGTTGGAAAAACATCATACTGGTGGTGTGCTTCCAGAGCATATATTATTAGTTCCACTTAGGGACACATGAGGCTTCTACACCAAGCCTGGGCAAGAGCCTGATACCTTGTTTCATACAGTTCACATTGAGCTATTGCCCCGCAGCATCAGGCAGGTAATCCACCCCTAACATACTATGAACCTCGGACAAGAAAACCATTGTGAAAGCACTACCAACCTGTTCCTACCTCTTGATGCCTGTATACGACTCTCTGGTTATCTTGGTGTGGTTTAACTTTTATCTTGGAGAAACACAGTGGTCTGCCCTTAAGAATATAAGTCTAAATGGTTCAGGTGAGAAAGTCCCAAAACTCCCTGCACGTAGACTTCACGTGGTCAGTACTGCACAGGAATAAGCAGGCCCTGGATATTTAGGAGCACTTATGATGGCTGTTCAGTCTCCATATACGACTGCAGTTTGGTGATTTCCAGTGATAGTTTGCAGATATTTTATTTAGGGAGGCTGTGCGTCAAGTGTTCTTTCTGTGTCATTCTGATCATGCTCATTAGGATTACCAGAAGCTACATCCTGTCACAGTGAATGTATGGCATGTGCATGCACTGCTTCAGCTTCAGGTGCTGAGGAAGAAAGGTGGTGGACAATCTGCCTGTGCATAGGAAAACACAGTATGGTGTTTTGCAGTTCATAAAAAGGGACAGAAAGACCCAGCAGCCTCATTACTCCTCCCCTGATGTAGTGGATGGTGGTGCATAGGTTTAAAAATGTGACTGTTGTAAAGGAAGAGCCTAACTATAAACAGGTTTCACTTTGTGACACTCATTGCATCACACATACAGGTAGCACAGTTTCACCTGCTCATTATCTGATGCAATCATGTCACATGTCGCAATGTCTTTTAGGTTTCAATAAGTACACTGTTTAATTTTTTCCTGCTTTATAGTATTTTCTTCCTAAGTCTACCTCTAGATCCTGTAATACTCTTAACATATCTGCAAATCTACTACAGTAGCTACTTTATTTAAATAACAAGACTTCCACTTTACTGAGGAATGAACCAACCTTTGTTGGCAGCAGTCTGGTCGGGTGCTTAATTCGGACAAGGTTGCTCAAAACCCAGGCTAAACTATTGAAAGAATGTTTCAAAAAAATCCAGAACTAAAGGTTTACTCTGTTGCAGAGCAAATAAACTTGCTCCGTCTCTTCAAAGCAGACCTCATTGTTAATGGCTCTGAGGCTACTGCTGCTGCTTTCTCAGCAGAAATGCTTGTGATTCAGTTCAAAGCAGCCTGCTGGCTTTCTTTTTTCAAATATGCAGTGCTCTATGTGACCCAGAAAGCATTCTATGATATTCCAAGTCTCCCTTTATGGTAGAAAGTTATCAATATTGCTAACGCTCTATTTTTATGGCAGATTTCAGGTTTTACATTGAACCTCAGCCTACTAAGTTGAAAATCTTTGCTAAACAGGTCTTCTAGAAAGGTCAACTCTTAGGAAAGCTATTGAGGAAATCTATCAATTTTCCCATGATATGGTAGTTATTGGGATTCGAGCTCCTAGCATCTACTGCTAATCTTCCAAGGTATTTATTTGAACTATCTTGCTTTGGCATTCACTCTTAGTAACAATAACACTGCACTTTTTCCAAAAGCACATCTTCAAGACATTTGGTCAGGAGGCTCAATGCGTATGCACTCCATATTTGACAGCAAGCAAGATATCTGTCTTGTAGGGGTATATGATGTGATCTGTTCTTCCACTTGTCTCCAGCATCTGGTTATGTTAAAAGAACAAGCTGTCAGACTGCCAAGGAAAAGGGCACTGTGGGTTCTGTGTAGTAAAGGCAGGTACACCTAAAAGATTTTCTGGCCTATGCAGTGTAAGTGAAGGTTGATCCACAAGGAGCAAAGGATGAGAAAGGACACCTACCAAGCCAAAAAATTACAATAGACACTAAAGGACAGTCGGCTAAGAAGCAATGAAGAGTGCTACAAAAACAGCACCTGCCTGAGAAAAAATGAAAAGAAAGGTATAGCATGATAGGGCAAGATGAGAAAACTCGAATCTCTTAAGGAAAAGACTGGAAGTCTCACATCTGAAGGTGGGAAGAGCAGCCCCCTCAGAAAATATCATAAATTGATATGGGGATATTATACTTGTTAAGCCTAGGTTATCTTAGGTGTGTTGTATTTCTGTTCCCCATACATAGCTTCTCTCAGCCTGAGCAATTCCTTCCCTATCAATTAGTCTCAGTGACTCTCATGAAAGAGCTTGAGGAGTTTTGTACCAATGCTGCCTAGTGGTCAAGAACCAATAGTTTACAGGCACAAGAATTTCCAGAGTAAGTATGAATAAATTTTGTTATTAGCAGGGAAGAACAGGAAAACAAGGGAAAAAAAGAAAGTAACTTGCCTAAAGGTTCCTGGGAAGTCATTGGCAGTGCCAGGCTTTTGGTCTCATGATTTATTTGCACAGGTCTCTTTTCTCAGGACTTTAGGAGCCCAACATTGTTCCTGTTTGATGGAAGAAGTCCAAATCCTAGCAATTCCTGTTTAATTTTGTGACATGGCCTTGTTTGTGGTATGACACTAAGTAACAAATTCTCGTTTTGGTACTGCTCAAATCTGTACTAAAAAACTGAATCAAACTTTACATTTACCATAAAGTGTGGGTAAATGACTACATATATATACATCAGTGGGGCTGGAGCTTAATGATCCTTGAGGTCTCTTCCAGCCCAAGCCATTCTACTATTCTATGATTAGTTTCCCAACGTTTATAAGAAGATATCATATATACGGATAGCCCATATCACCAAGTAATGCTATGTATACTACCTAGGACATTCACTGGTGATGGTGCAGTAATGTGGAATTGTTATTTCTTGCATAGTTTCCCAATAATTTAGTTTTAATGATAAGAAAACACTGAAACTTTGGATCTGTTTCTCAATCCTTTCACAGAAATGAAAGCCTCCCTTTGAAGAGCTGGTGGTGTCAGATATTAGGGAGTTAAGCCATGCATCCTTGCTTTAAAGTTGCTAATGTCTATCTCATCTGCTCTCTCCTATCATCTTCAATTTGTCAACAGAATGTAGTAATATGTTTGATTCATTAGAGGTGGAAAAAGGATGGTGAAAGCAAGTAAATATGCCAGATATCAGTCAGTGAAACCCCACAAGTATTAAGTCACCTCAGTTTGTTTGTCTGGTAAAAGCTGGCCTCTTGTTGGGTGAACTGAGGCCAGCTTGATTCACCACCAGAATGTGAGTCTGGAACTGACATTGAATTCGCAGATGTGCATAAGAGAAATCCCTCAAGTTTTAAAATAATTGACTCAGGGGGAGGCAGGAAGAATTTAAACAGTATTGTTAAGTAGACTGAAGTTAATCAGTTACCATCATTACTACTGAAACTAGTCTCAGTTTGACGTCATGTTCATTTTCTAATTACTTTGTGTAAATAAAGATTACATTAATATTTTTAGTTCACTGAGAATACACAAATCTGGGAAATTTCTGAACAATCTTCTTGCTTATAAACAACAAAAGGAAGTGATATCATACATGAGACTAATAGTTGAGGAGTGAAGTTTTTATGTGCGCAAAAAATTTCAATTTTAGAGCTTTCTGGGAAAAATTAAATATAAACTCTGAAGGAAAGCCAGCATGAGTTACAGCAAAGAATGTTGAAAATATTAAGCATATATTGATAATTCTAAGCCCGTATGTATATGCAGTGCTTGTAGAAAAAGCCCTGGAACTGTACATTTGGCCTTTTGGAAGGGATCGTAAAAACAATGCTGTAGTTCAAAAAAAAGAAAGAAGAAAAAAGAAAAGGACAATGTCTCTTTCTTGCCTCTTTGTTTATGCAGGCTGTCATCCAAAGCTGTCAAAGAAGCAAGCCCTCTTAGGAGAACTTTTCCAGGTGTTTTCTGTCTAGTGGAAGTTTACATACAGGCTGATTCAGGGGTGCAATGATTACAACTGAATTACCAGTGGTCAAATTCATTTATGCTTCTTTTCTCTGGTATTCAGTTGAGTCACAGAGAATCTTTTGGGTCATTTAGATCCATGTCTGCCCTACTAATGGGTGTGATGTTCTTTGCATGTCAATGCAGACTAACTTATCTGGCTCATACTTTCTTGGAATGCAAAACTTAAAATAGATGCCATTTAATACTTGGCTTTCAGCTAAAGACCCGTCTGTAGATGCCTGATGGAAACATTTTTGAACACTCCATTTAGAGATAATTTTGCTCATATGTTGTAGATTTCTTCTATTCTTCTTCCTCCAGCTTAACTCAACAGAAAAAAAGAATTTTGTATGACTACGATTTCAGCTTTTCATTACTGGTTCTAGAATGTCGTAACTTCCAAAGCAATTGATGATGCTGTCACAAACAGAAAAATTGCAACTTGGTTTTAAAAAGCAGTGATCATTTTGGTCTCAGCTTCTTTAAGGTTTTTAATACAAACTCTAGTTTTATACCTGACACAAATGATGATGGCTTTTGCCTATGTACATTTTGAAAACAGACCAGTGCTCAGTTTGAGATACTTTAAAACAATCTTATTCTCAGAACTAAGTGTTCAGCACTTTCTGAAGGGCTGGCCTTGCTGCACAGTCTGCAGTTGGGCACTTGTGGAAAGCCAAATGTTCAAAATCACTGTCTCCTTTGAAAATACTTATTCACAGAATCACAGAATCATAGAATATGCTGAGTTGGAAGGGACCTAAAAAGATCATCAAGTCCAACTCCTGGCTCAATAACAGACCACCCAAAATTTAAGCCCTATGTCTGAGAGCGATGTCTAAATGCTCCCTGAACTTTAGTCACCTGATGTATGTGGAACTTGAAGCAGTGAAACAAATGTGCCCACAAACAGTGAGTGAATGACTGACAGCAAGAACGAAAACAGATATCAGCTTTGTAACTTAGCAGTGATTGTTCAAATGAAAAGATGTAACTACAGGTTGTTGAAGAATTCGGTAAAAATAATCCTGTTTCTAACAACTGCAGTCAATTTTACTATCACTGTTATCGAAACTAGTTAAAATGGCAAATGGTCTTGAGTTATAGAGATTGGACAACATAGAAATAGCATCTTCAAATTAATAAAAAAGGTAAAAGCTATGATGAGTAATGAGAAATCTCTGCTTTTGCAAAAATACTGCCTAAAAAATTCAGAAGTGAAGAACCATTTGCTACAAAAGAAGAAGAAAAGGGTCAAATATCAGCTAAGTAGAATACAGTTGGAGTACCTAGGCCTTGTCTAAAAATTCTTCTAAAAATGTCCTGTTCCCTTCTTTCCAGCACTGCCTATCCTGTAGGGAAAATGTCAATTGTTTATTTGAGTCCTTAAGTATGCTATAGAGGTCTTCAGGCATTTAACCTGTGTAGTGGGAGAAACAAGACTTGTGATGATGAAAGAGTAATACATAGAAATGAGAAACATCTGCTAAGGGTGCATTTGCATTTGTCAGTCATCTGGTGGCCTCCTCTTGGCAACCTCAAGCTAATGTTGACTTGGTATCACATCCTTTAATCAAAATACTCCTTTTGTGTGCATCTCAAAGAGTGTTCTTCAGCCCACACAATGACTGCTTGTTGCTTCATGTTTATGAACTCCTTCAACAAGATCCCTTGAGCTTAACCAAAGAGCTTTGGCCAACATTTTCCAAATGTCAGTGCCTAAAACTTGGCATCTAATAAGCAATCTTCTTTTCAGAAGCTCTGAGCATCAGAAACTTTCTAGAGAGAGTTGTTTCTCAGCATTTTGTGGTCTTGTATGGATTTGAATATATTAGTTTAAGCACTTGGAATTTATATATTAGGGATAGGAACTGAATGTTATAATGCCTAGCTACAGATTTTCTATCATATGCATACAAGTAAGCTGACTTTTTAGGATATGCTCAACATTACATTGATAATACTTTATGAACAGTAATACCTGTGTGTAAATAATGCTGGTTTATCTTGCAGGTATTTTTCAGTCAGTCTGGCTTCAGAAGAAAATGTAGGTGCTAAGGAAATAATAAATACTCATATGTACTGGGACCAACTCTTCCCCAGTCAAACTGTGCCAGCAGTTGGACATGCAGGTTCCAGTTTTATAAGGTCAAGTTTGAATTAGATATTATATGAAATGGCGTTAAGCAACAAACTTTGCTGTTGAGTTATTATTGCAGATGTTAGTTGGAAGAGAAGGCTTGACTTCACATTTCAAGTCTGAGGCCATTGGGACTGTCCAGTGTGAAAAAATGTAAGGTTCATGTGAGTGTGACTAGCTTCTAGGATTCAAGCACATTCTTAACACAGGAATGTGGGATGGGAAAATGTAGCACTAATCTGTTGCTTTCTTTAAATTTCAAAGTTTGCCTTTGAAAAAAAAAGAGCAAGAATTGTTCTTCATAGTGAATGTAATAACAAAAACAGGCCATGAAAACCAAAGATGCAGAAAGAAACTTGCGCACCATAGAAATTTCAAAGAGGTGTTGCAACGAAAGAACTTGCTAATTCCCCACATACAAACCTAAGCCTCTCAAATAATGTGCAACCTTGTCTCACTCAACTTTTCCCTCAACTGTTTTTTTATGGTTGATTATTGCCATTTCCCTATCACTGCAAATGATTTAGATGCCAGAAGCCAAAGGATTTTTTTTTTATTTTTTATTTTTTTAATTGACAATTTGTGCTTATGTTTGTATGTAAAAGTATATTTTTACCTAGCAGATTTGGGTTCCTCTTGTTTACTTTGGTTTCTGATACTTTATGATGCAGTACATACCTCTGTCCTTGCAGAAAAAGTCTACACGTGCACTTCGCTGTTTCTATGTAAGAACTGTAAAATCATATATTCCCTTGAGGACATATAATGCATAGTGAACCATACCAAGTGGCTAAGGAGCTGGCAAGACTGTGACAAGAAATCTTCTTTCTCCACTATGGTTTTTTTTGTTGTTGTTGCTTTCTCTTTGTTTTTGGTAGAGCAAAGCATCTACAGCTCTAGAGGGGTCATTTTCAAGCTGGCTGCAGCTTTACTGTCCTTGCTTCTCCTGACTGATGTTTTGGATTCTTGGTACATTTTTTCATACTTATTTTTTTCTTTCTGCCACTCTCAAAGAGGCAGAATAAGTTTCTGAACTAGAAGTAATACTGAGTATTTTGAGGTGGGTTTGTATTCTTGTTTAACTATAATTCTTCAAGGGGAGGAAGTAATAACAAATACATACATGTATATAGTAGTATATCTATGGACATAAAGATTTGTGCTCATAACATTTTATGTCATACTGCAGTTTGGAAAAACAATCAAACAAACCAACCTCAATAAAGAATCCTTTTTCTTTCAATACCTAGAGATGTATACTGTATCTCTGAGTCTATGAAATGAACTAGAAACTTAAATGTGTATGAATGAACAGGAATGGAAAGTGAAATATTTTCATGAGTGAAAAATGTATTCCAAGTTTTCTGAAATTATTTTGTTTGTAAAAATGTTGATAGATGACCCCGTGCCCTGCTTTTTGTGTATCTCTGGGCCCCTCAAAGCTCTGGATTTTTGGGGTGTACTGCATGTATTTAGCCATTTCTGAAATCATTTGCCAACTGTTTGGTTGTCTATACCATGTAACATGCATACATACATACATACATACATTTTTTTCCCCCATCTTGTATCCAAATAAAGTTGATACAAAAATAATACTTTGATCTTCATCTCTTGGGATCAGTGGACCAGATTACTAAATCTGCTTATGACCCTCATGCTTCAGGAAGTCTGGAAATACATCTGAAAGGTATGAACTAAGTATAGCTCAAATGCAATAGTTTTTGAAAAGACAGAAGAAACAGCTTTGATTTTGGTTAACAGCTTTATAAATTTTGATGGCTTGTCTATTTCACAAACGTTACCATTGTCAGCTCAGCAGATGGCTGCAGAGCACAGAGCACAGTAAGCTTGCTCTTATGCTTACTTGCTCTGTTTATTTTGGGGCTGGGAAGATGCTGTGTATCTCCCCTGAGGGTAGATCCCTTTTGTCAGTTCCTATGGGCCAACTAATCTACTGGGTGTCTCCCATGTTTTTCTGGATTATAGAGGTGGATTTATGGAACACAGAGAGACATGCTGCACTAAGGACACTTGAAATGCCTTGATTTGTTGCATCTCTCCCCTTCATTTTCTCTTTTGGCTTTAATAACAACAAATACATTTGTAACGTTTGTAACGTCTCTGTTTTTTGAAGAGAGAGTTTAAAGAGTGTAGTCCCACACTTCTGTTTTTAATCTTCTCGATATTGTTTCCTGAACTGAGGCTGCATTCTTGGGAAAAGCACTTGTGGATACTGTGAAGGGTGCCTGTACCCGACTTAAGGAAGCAAAGCACTCTTTTAAAGTAGGAGTGTTGGCTGAGGGCAGAGGGGAGAAACTGGGCCCCATAAGGATGGCTTTCATATTATATTAAAAGTGCTGGGACTTACTTAATACAAATGTTTGAAAATTACAAAGCCTGAAACATGCCTGCAGTGGATGCAGATTCTGAACTACATAGGCAAAACACAGGAGACTGGGTTTGTGCTAAAGAGGAAGATTTATATTGCTGTGAAGACATGATGACAGTGTGGAGACCACTCAGTATCATATTTTTCCTGTAGTCCAGCAAAACTCTGATAGTTTTAAGGATGTTCTATTATTTTGTAAGGCACTCTGTGATTCATTTTGCTTAATCCTTAAGCTGTATGAGTGGAAGTAAAAAAAAATTAAAAAAAAAAAAGTGTAATAGAATCAGATGTTTTAATGATAGTAAATATAGTAAACTGCATAGCAAACTTTCAAATTCCTTCTACCTGTACAGCAGTTTTTCTGTTTGTCAAGTATTTCTTTGGCAAGAGAACAATGATTCCTTCACCTTTTCCCTTGAGTGAATTCAGTATGTGGTCATCCTGCCAGACAACAGCGTTACACTGGCATACATTTTAATGTAAATGCATAGCCTAGAAGTGTGTTTTCCATGTTTTTCTGTCAACTGGTTCATTTTACATCCATGGTGCTTTAAATTATCTTGCAGATTACCATATATTACAAAATAGGAGTTTAGGAAGAGGAAGAAAACCAAAAGAGTGATGGGAAGGACTAATTCTGCCTTTCCTTCCCCAAATTCTGTACTTGTCTTAACATCCGACTTGTATTCAGGCAGTGTGTGTTCCTGGTGTCCTATGGTGAGGATGGGTAAAACATTTGGATGGTTCAGTTACTGTATCACCCAACTGGACTGTCCGAGTTTCTATGTGGGCAGCAAAACCAATGAGTTCTGATTTCTTCTGGATTTACATTCTTTACTTTCCTGAGGCTAAACTGAATGACTAACAGATGAATCTTGTCTGTCTTTCCCTCTGTGGTTGTGTTGCCAAGTTGTCTCTACCCACTGTTCACCCACTGGTTTTCAGGAACTTGTGCAAGGGTAGAATTCTATTTTAGACCTCTCTCAGTTTGAAACTCATATTGCCCAGCAAGCTTGAATATTATCTTGGGTTGGAAGGAGTAGATAAATGGATGGATTGACAAGGAAACAGCATATTGAGATAAACTTTGCTTTCTATAAAAGATCATAAAATGAAATGTAAGCCTTGCATGCAGTAATCCTCAAGAATAACATTTTCCACAAAAGCATTAGGGACTTCTTGGATTCAAAGTCCTGAAATCCATGTAAGAGGCTGAGAACATTAGGAATGATATCTGGCATCAGCGAACACAGGCTCAGCCAAGATAATGTACAAACTATCAGACTCCTTTAGCATTTTTGGTAGGATGGTGAGGAATTACAAATCTTGCTGTTGGAAATGTGTGTATACTGTTTTGAATCACACCTATGTGTAGAAACATTCCAGATCCACTTCAGAGGTGCCAAAGCTTTTGCTATCTAGCCTGGAGGGTATGTCTTCTCACTCTTTTCTCTGAAGTGACCTCTTAGTTTAGCTTGCACATACTATACAGTGATTTAACATTGTTTTTAAACAACTTAAAAAAAACCAAACAAACAACAAACCAAAACCCAAAAAACCCATTCAGTTGTAATTAGAAAAGCATATGTGTATCACTTATTCCTTTAAACCTTTCCACAGAATCACAATTCCTAACTTTTATACACATGATCACTTTAACGCTGCATTTAAAAGAGGTTTACTGCAATAAATCAAACGACCTGTTGGACATCTTTCCATTTGTTTCTGCTTCAAAATAAATTTCTAGCAACTTTGAAGAGGTGTCAGTATTGTACCCAGGCAAAAAAGAAACTCTCAAATGTAATGGAAGCATTGAACAGCTGGTTTTTTAATATATTTTAAGAGGTCGCTTCAGGTAAGAATCACCTTTGTCCTGTTCCTGATCTAGCCTCTGCAAGGTGGGAAAACCCATCTTGAGGTAACACAGAGGAGTAAAGGAGATATTTCTCCTGACAAAAGCTGAAGCCCTAACTCAAAAGCTTCTAACTGTGGGAATGGGTTTAAAACCTAAAGGAACGGGGGAGGTTCAGAGATGAATGCTGCCAGTGTGTCGCTCACAGGACTTAGCCTACGCCTTTGCTTTACAGAGGAACTGGGCTGTAACTTCCTCCACTGCTGATCCTGGCTGAAATGTAAGGATGTGATGGAGAGTTAAAGGGAATTTTGCTTTGACAAATAAGCTGCATTTCATGACTTAGTGACCTCTTCTTCAGCATTTATATGTAAATGTGTAATGATTACACCTAGAAAAATAAAAAGATTGTACGTGTATAATGATACCAGCAGAGTTGTTAGCAATTATTGTCTCCATTTTTGCTTCTGTAGGTATGTAGGGCATTACAGCCTTTCACTTTCAATTTTACACAGGGAAGCTGCTATAACACTACCTATTAGGGGAGACTAAAGCACTGGTAGGTGTTCATTATATTTCCAAGGAACTCAGAGATGTGAAAGAAAATGTTAAGGGTTATTGATCAGCTAGAGGCTGAAATTATAAATTCCTGTCTTTCAAGAGTCTCAACCTTTGTTCCCTTACTTGGCAGAAAAAAAACAAATCTAGTTCTTTTTGGCCTTTGTTATGAGTGTTATATCATCTAGAGTAATGACTGGCTTTCTTCAGTTGGATGGTTGAAGTCTTATCCTAAGCATGGACTAGAAGTGGTTGTGAACAGGATGAAAACAAGTCTACTAGCTCAGTTACTGTTTATTTCCTGATAACCTACCATTATTGCATTTTTAGCCACTTATCTGTTTCTTTTCCAAGATGTGACTCACTGAAGTATGTTTCCTAGCTGCACTGCAATTTTTGTGGCACAAATCAGAAACAGAACATGTTGAGTTTCAAACTTTATCTCATAAACATTGTGCAAAGACCCCGCATAAACACCCTGATAGAGTTAACTTTTAAACAATTGATTTATCCTTTAATAAAGGTAAGATCTTAGGGACTCAAATAAAGCAGACTGTTTCATGAGCAAAGAAAAATCACATCAGGGTAGAAATAAATGAATTCTACAGTTTTCTAAGGTTTTTTTGGCTGTAGAAAACCAAGAATGGTGTCCCAGCAAAGGAAGTGAAAGAGATTGTCTCATTCACACCTACTGCATTATTGAGATGCTTCCTCCTCTCAGGGAGTGCTTGTGGTAGGATCTGCACTTTTGCTTTTCTGGCTAAGTTTATAACAAGAAATAACCTGAGTATCCAGTAACAGAGTATTTTGTTTTAAATACAAGAAGACTTGTCCTCACTTTCCAAGGTGGGTTTTAATGTTGTTAGCTTTGTGAAGCACACTGATGAAAGAGGAAAACTGAAAGAACTGGAAGATCTAGTTCAGAATATAAAGCCTTTTAGTTCATAGGCTACCTTCCTGCTATATGTATTCAGAGTACTACAGATAATTCCTGATCCATAATTGAAGAGTCCAGTATTACCGGTTTTGAAATGTTTCCTAAAATTCTACTCTTTAAACTGTCTCTTGCATGGGATATAGAGGATGTGTGCATATGAGTAAGAAGTATGCACGTCCCTTTTATTGCCTGTAATAGTCTCTTTTCCTATCTTGTCTTGTATTCAGCGGTGGAAGCAGGAAGACTGAAATATATGCTTGTTCTCTTTATGAAGACTTTTATTTCTCAGTTTGGTCTGGCAAGGAAGTGACATAAAGCAAAAATGTGTTGGCAAGTCTAGCGACCTGTGAAATCAGTCAGAAATGAGATAAATCAGCTGAGGAATTAACAGCAGGAAATAAATTACAAAGTAATAAAGCCTTCTTGTTGATGATTTTGATATGTTTCTTACTGCATTGGACTCCTTCCATGAGATGCTCATAAGAAACTTAGTTCTCCTACCAAACCAATAAAATAAATGTGGACTATAATAGAAGAACTTACAGATAGTTCAGAGGAAGCATTTCATTTGAAATGCTCAGAAAGACCTTACCGTAGAGAAGTTGATCTAAGAAGCCATATATCTTATCTACAAAATACATGACAACTATATATATAATTTTGACATGTAACTTTACGATAAATACAAGATATCTAAAAGAAAAAAAAAATAATAAAAAAGCAAAATAGATGACAATTTACTACAGTAAAAAGAGATTAGAAAGAGATTAGAAATTCTTCACTCAGAGGGTGGTGAGGCAGTGGCACAGGCTGCCCAGAGAAGCTATGGATGCCCCATCCCTAGAGGAGTTCAAGGCTAGGCTTGCTGGATTCCTGGGCAGCCTGATGTAAGTTGGTAGCAGCCCTGCCCATGGCAGGGGATTGGAACTAGATGATCTCTGAGGTCCCTTCCAACCCAAGCCATTCTATGATTCTGTGATTCCATGATTTGGAGTTCCAGGCTTTATGATTCTACTCATTTGTTCTCTTTAGTTAGCTAGTATATCAAAACCTTTATGAAGAAGAGAAAACAATCTGCCTGGAAGATACATCTTTCTGTGGAACACTCCGTTGGAGTGCCCATATCAGGTAATACAAAGAGGGAGTCAGAGCATTAAGCAGTTAGCCATTCTAGAGTCTGAGGAAGTTACTTTCTTCTGTAGAGACTGATTGTGTCATGCAAAATACTACTACTCACATTAAAATCATTGGACAATATTAGTACATATTCCATGAGCTTTGGTAGATTAATGAAAGGAGATACAAAACTGAGGTCCCTTTTCTACATGTCAAAAAAAGCCTGCCATGTTTTATTTCCCCTTTTATTTTGGAAAACCTCAAGAACATAAATAGTGAGGGGAGCAGAAGTGGAAGTAAAGGACTCACCAGTGGGACTGCATATTTATTTTAGCTGTTGTTATGGAGCTGGCAGAGTTTAAGCATCAGACAGACAGAGGAAAGGCTGCATGTTATCAGTGACTAACACCATATTTGCTTTGCAGGGAGTTAAAAATTCATTGACATATCTTGTTGGAGGGCTTGTCTATGACCTCTACAAACATAACTTATCCTCTGTCTCTCACAGATGGGTGCCATCATCTGTCATTTTACATCCAAATGTCTGTGCTGCTGTGTACAGAGCTGGGCAAGCAATGGTTTCAGTGGTGTTACTGTAACACCAGAGGAAGCACTTTGCCCTGAACCAGTGCACAGCATGAGTTACAGTGAGTTTTTGCCAGCTCTTCCTGCCTGCCATGCACTGCATTTCCAGTGCCCTCCATGATGTGGAGCTGGGATGAGGCAGCAGCTGAGAGACAAATGGTATAGAGTAGCAAATGAAGCTGAAATGGTTTATGTCAAGCTGGCTTCTGGTGGCATATGCAGGCTGACAACTGCTGAGCCACAGATTGTCAGTTGTTCTGTTGAATGTAAACCCCTCAAGACTTATTAAAGAAGGTGGTTTTCTCACATGTGAATACAGAGCCATGCAGTTCCTGAAGTTAAAAGGCAAGCATTCTGGCTGATGAATAGCAATTCTTCTGTCTGGAAAGAGAATGCAACAGAGCGTAATCTGGCTCTGCAGTAGGTCTTTCCAAGAACAACATAATTGCATTATAGAGAAGTTACTTTAGACATTACAAAATTAAAAAGTTAATTACACTTTGCTGTATTTACACAATTTCATCCTCTTTGCTGGACAGTTTCAAGGCAGTGTTATCTGTGAGCTTGGAAACTGTTACAAAGTCTGCCTAGGATGCCTGGTGTGCTTATTCATGGGAATCTGGACTTAAGAAGCTTTCTTGTCCTCTGCATTTATCAAAGCAGTACCGTAGGCTGTGGAATTATCTGCCCTGACGAGAAGAACCATCCCTCCTGTAAGAATGAAAGGAAAACAGGAAATGTAACACAAGACGATGTTCTTTCCTTGTAGGAAGAAAAGAGCTTGGCTCATTAGAAGGAAGGACTCTGTCTATCTTAGATGTGCTAGGATGCAGATTGGTTAGTTTAATGTCACTCGCCCGTATCTCTGTTTTTTTCCTTGCCAAATTCTTTGTGGTGTATTTGGTGTGTGTGGGGGGGTGTGTTGTTGCTTTTTCTTCTTTTTTTCTTTGATTTGTGTGAGTGTAAGGGTCCAGACCCAGGAAAAAGAAGCTTCTACTTTTTTTGGGTTGGAGTGAAAGTGATGGAAATGCCTAAAAAAAATTCCCTTTCTTTTCCCAATTATTCTGGTGTTTGTAGAGGGTAGAAAGTCTCAAACCTGATTTCTCCCCCCCCCACCTCTGAATTTTGAGGTAACTTGTGCTTCTATTAGTAAGTTTTCTGATTGACAGTGCATTTAACAGAATAAGAAGTATTACGGGAGGTAAGTTAGATGCATTGCACTAATGAAGAGGGTATTCTTTATATATATATATTATTTTTGCTGTGACCATTGTTTGAACATAAAGTTTTGTTTTGTTTTTTTCTTTTCTTTTAAGCTTAGGACAAAACACTGCTGATAGAGAACGCTGGGTAGATCCTAAAGATCCTGAGGTAACATTGTGCCATCTTTACTCTGAAACTAACTTGAACCCTAACAGGGTTTGCCCAAAGTGTAACGTCATCCATTAACAACTTTCAAGTGAAGAACATGGTTAATCTTCACTTGACTGGTTGTCAGTGCACCGATTTAAAGTTTCACTTATGCTGTCTTGTCATCTGTTGACAGAAGAGATTTGTGGAATGAAATTTGGTCTTTCACTGAAATGGAACAAGTTTTCCATTGCCTTCCCAGGCTCCCCCTGAAGAACAAAACCTAAAGCTACTGCTAAGCAGAGAAGCCACAGTGTGCCCAAAAGGCCTACTCTGCCTGTCCCCAGGGAATGCTCTGAGGCAGTTTGGGGAAGTAATGCTCCTCTTTTTCCCCTTCTATTTGTAGTCAGTATAAATGTGTCAAAAGAGAAAACACATCCAAGAATATTTCTGTGCCTTCAAGGAGGCGGACAGATTTACAATCAAATTCTTTTGCTTTTCTTTTATATTTGTCCTTTCTTTTGAATTAGGTAATGGAAATTTCATTCTTCTGTTGTGCAAATTGTTTTGTATGACCAACTACCAAGAAGTCCACTGGCTCAAATATGAGCAAAAAGATATTTAACATTTGTTGTTGTTCTAAGAAAAAATTTCTGACTGCTCTGGCTAGGTCTGTAGAAGGCAAAATTAAACTTATTGTTTGGGAATGACATTTATCATGACCTATACTACAGTGTTTTCATCAAGGTAGCAGACTTGGACTGCTTATGTTAGAAGTCTGTGTTACTCAATCTGACAATGTTAACACGAAGACGCTTCCGTTCAGCAAACCACAGTTAAATTCCTGCCTTGACCTGACTCTTTAAATGTCTGAAAATAAGCAGGCTGTCTTGTCCTGTGGTTCCTTGTGAACCACAGCTTTGGTGGGAACTACAGGAGGAGCTCTTCACAAACACACGTAAGGATTCTTAGCTTGCACACAGGCTGTTGAATGGCAGTAATTCTTTTCTCTGTCAAAAACAGAACTCAGTGATCAAGCTATGGGTCTAATAAATACTCTCTCTGAAGTTTATCCTGAAGAGTTATTGCATTAAAGATGTTGAAAAGTGCTGAAGCAGTTTACAGATGTATTCTTCCCATCTGGCTGTAAACAGAAAGATGTTACAGCAATGTTCTCCTAAAATTATTTGCGGTAGGTTCCATAATATGGAATATCCTTTTTTAGGAACGTGTTATTCCTGTTGGCAAATCATCCCCTCTGAATTCATGGAGGGTGCTGGCACCAAGGAGGAAGAAGGGTTCTTTTGTGGAAGAAGAAATAAGGAGGGAAAAATGAAGGAACAGGGAATGCTTGGCTAAACAGGGAAGGAAAAGCCTCCCTGGTAGTGTGCCAGCATGTATCCAAAGGAAATGCTGGAATCTCCCTTTCCAAGGGACTTCAGACAACAACAAAACCTAAGCACTAGAATATGTATTGCAGAGAACAATATTTTGTGTTGGCAGGGAAATGGGGCTGGATGATCTAATTATTTTCCATCTTCAACTTGTCTGAGAATAATCCAGATCTGTGTAGATGCTTCTTTTTTTTTTTTTTTTTTTTTTTTTTTTTTTTTTTTTTTTTTCCCTTTCCTACTTATTTCCAAAATACTGTGAACTGGGAATTATTATTTTTTCAAGATAATGATTTTTGACCCATCAGTCCCAAGGCTTATCAAATCATAACCTCTCATGTAACTTACTCTGCTTTCCAGATCTGCTAGGTGAAGTATGAATAGTTACCTCTGGTTTCTGCAATGGACACCTGCAGTGTACACCTGCAGAGTTTTGGGAGTAGTAGGACTTAGAAACTGAACTTTCAGTCTGAACTTCTGAGTCTGAATTACTTCTGCTTACTGCATTCATTACATGAACAGAGTTGTTCATTGCTTGTTCCAATCTGTATTTAAGTAATAGTTATTTAAAAGGTAACTGTGCCGGTGCTGCCAAGTCTTAAAAGGTGAAGATTTAATTATATCAAGTTCAGATCTTGTGAAAACTATGGCTTTCATTTTAAAATAAAACATGGACCAAAGCTTGGAAAATATTAGTCTAATGGTTTCAACATGAGTAGATAACTACCAAAATCTTTTTATCTTATGACTCACAACATAGTTTTATGTTTTCCTACCAGAACTTCCCTTAATCTGATAAGTCAAATAGAGAGGAGGATTGGTGGGTTTGTGTTGTTTGCAATCAGTCCTGAATAAGAAGACCCCAGTAAATTTGTGAGAAGTAGTCCGGACAGGTTCCTGCTATGATGGCTTGGCATTTGTCCTTCTGTCGTGTCTCAGAAAACTATTGCTGGAGCTCTACCAAAAACAGAACAATGGACTGATTATAATGCACTGCTGAACTCAAATTATCCTGATGAGTGAGTGCGATTGACTCCTTTTGTCCCATTCTTAACTTTCGCACCTTAGAGTAAATGGCAACAGAGTATGTGTCCAAAGAAGTGTAATTCAGATACATTCTGGAGAAACTTCCATACAACCCAAACCCCAAGAGATGGTGAGTCGACACATGTTCTCATTGAAGGGAAGGCTAGTTGGTTGCTTCCTGGTTTTGTGCATATTTTACTGATTTCATGGAAATATTTATATCTTTTTCAAGAAGCAGTAAGTTTGCTAAAAATAACTACTGCTCAATATCCCATTACAACATACAGCATAAGGGAAAGTTGCTGAGTTGATTAGCCTTTAAACATGAATTCTTAATTTTTTTTAAAGTGAAATACACAATTCATCATAAATATTAATTTTATAGAAAATGCAGAGCAAAGGGCATCTCTGATTTCAAAAGGGTAGAGTGTTTCAAGGCATTGCACGTTGGCTTGTAATGAAAAAACATTCAGTTTGACAATCAAAAGAACTTAGAGTAGGAAGTGTATGACTTTCTTGCTTATTCTTTTGTAAACTTGTGCAATGCCTTCCATAAAATTTCCTTATGAAGTATGTGTTGCGAAATCACATTGGTAAGGTTGAGAGGAAATAAATACATTATCAAGGTATGGTATTTACGAAGAGTAAAATTGTAGCTTCTGATCAAGCCAGATTATTTGGCTGACATGTAAGTGAGCCAAAATTGCTGTGGAATGTGAAGATCACAGGAAAGTGACTTTTAACTGGAACTTCTGCAGAATTTAAATGTCTAAAATATGTTACTGGTTTTCTCCTTCACTCCCTTACCATGACATATTTTTACTAAAATAATGTCAGTAAGTGAATATGTCTATATGGATCTGAGCTGGTGTGAGCAGAGTTGATGTAAAGACAAGCATACAACACCTGTATCATCTTTAGCTGGCTTAGTTCTCATTCATTTAATAAAGGAACAGAAGCACAGAGGATATTTTTGCTGGGTGGTTTTAGTGTTTTGCCATTTACTACAAGGTTTGTGATAATCTACTCTTACAAAGAGCCATCATCTTTTCTATCTCTTACTCCTATAGAAAAAATACAGCATAGATTGTTTTGTTTCAATATTGTTTTTCATTTTACTTGAGGTGTTTTATTGTGCCTATTCCCCCAGTAAAATTTTTTAATGCGTTCTCATGTATACAGGCACATGTGTACATTTCCATAAATAAAGGACTCGGGTCAACAAATTAAAGGTTAAATCTCAGCAGATAGTTAGTTCTATCCCAGTTTAAAAGAATTCAAATGAAAGAGTCATACCAGTGACAGCGACTCCACTGGCTGAACTACTCATGGCTGTTTGGAATCAGGATTATGGGACAGCTCAGGCAGGGTCCTGCTATGTCTCTTGCAAATTAGTAGTAAGATTGCAAGTTCTTTATGGCAGAAATTATGTAGCTCTATCCTTGCATTCAATGAGTATTAGTAAACAGCTTTCAGCATGTCATTACTTCACAAACTATAAACAGTTTACCATCCTAACCCTGATGTTAAAGGGCGTGCTGTAGCTGTGTTTTAACAAATGGGAAACTAAGGCACATGAAAAGAACTTGCCAGGTACTTTTGCTATATTCATAGAAGTGCTGATAACTTTGAGAACCTCTTATGGAGAACTTGAATTAGCCATAATGAGAAATAAGGCCATTGAAATGTCTGTGCTGGAGATCATGGTGCTGCTGAGCAATATGAAAAAAATAAGCATTTGGTTAGCTCCTGCTACACTGAAACTGTCATGAAATGCTCAAAAGGAGAGCATTCAGCAATATCATGGTATTATTATTGACTCTTAATTGAGTCAAATTTACTGAGCCTGGGGACAATGAAAAGAAGGAATGCAAAGCTTATAGCTCTCTTTACGAGCTTGGCAAAGCCTATACGTTAAGATCTGGTTGTGTTCAGCAGTCACTCATTCGAAAACATTTTGTATGTTTTTACAAGACACAAACGAAAAATCAGTCAAATTATAACAGAGTTTATACCTCCATCCAGTATATCATAACTTCCATAATTAAATTGTTTTATGTATTTATTTTACATTTCTTAAAACATCTCTATTTTAAATAGATGCAGCTGAGGAAAATATTGGTTTTAGAGCAAGGATGGCTAAACCAGTGAATAGCTAATAAAAATGCCAAGTGCTAATTCATCTCTCAGATTTAAGATGAATAAATCACACCTGAAAGAGCTGACTAGAGGAAATAAATTGCTGAGTCAGTTTCAGTGGGATTTAACATGTGTCTAAATCATTGAAGAGTTTAAAACAAAAAGCCTGACAGGTTTGGGTTGGGGAGAATTCTTCTGAACTGAAAATACTTCAAGTTTCTCTTAAATTTCTCCTACATTCGTCTAGCTATACTGAAGCACACCAATATGAACAGCACCCTATTTTGGTCGCTACATATGTAAGATCTAAAAGCTATGGCTACTCTCAAAAATAAAATGTTACTGGAAGAAATGATTAAAAAAGTGATTTTTTAAAAAGTGATTGTTTTGAGTAACCCAGTTATTAAATCCCTAAATTTGGACATCTGATAAAAAGAGGGAAGGTTTTATTTGTTTAATAAATAAATAAAAATGATCTTTGAGGCTAGCTTCACTCTGCAGAGCAATAGTCTTGGGGCTGTTTCAAGTGAAGGACTTGAATCTCCAAGCATATTAGACAGTCTTATTTATCTCCCTTCTGCCTGTGCAGAAACATTCTCCTACTGAGGATGTGATTTCAAGCACACAGAACTGACAGACTGTCTGGATATAGATTCAAGCCCTTTACAAACTATTTAACCTAAAGAATGTGTGGAACCTTCCTTAAAATGTCTATGGTTACTAAAACAAGGGTCTTGGTATGTATGCATATGAAATATGTAATAGAAATGAGCTATATTTCTCCAAGTCGGAAAAAGGACTGTGCAGAGAAACTCTGCCAGATGACACCAGGTCGTTAAGTGCTTTGTGAGAAAACTCTTGGCCTCCCCTCCTTACTGATGAAACTTGCTTTCCACTTCAGTGAGGCCAACACTTCACTCATAGACGATGCCCTGGAGATTATCAAGAACATTAAGAAAAATTTCCCATCACCTCTGATTAATTATCCAGAGTAACAAGTTATCCCTTGGGCAACCAGCGTCTCAGCTATAGATGGACACTGCTATGTGAATTTTAATCCAATGCAGTCTGCAACTAGCAGGATAACTCCATCATTACAGCAGTCGCTGCTAGGCAATAAAGCAGTTCAGCAAAAATTAATTGAGACTACAATTCTCAATGTCTTATCCAAAATATTGGTGCCAGTTTGGGCTGTGCTGAATAAGCACACAACTTAATATCTGCTGGCAGATTTGAGAGAAGTAGTCCAATTGTAGAATTATAAAGCACACTCACTAAAACTGACTGCTTTCTATTATGGAGTTGTATGTAAATACAACTAAATGTAAATACACACCTATGTAGCACTGTCACAGCCTAGATTCTCCCAGGGACTAATATTCAGCCCTTGTGTAAAATGGTCCCATATGTTCAGGAAAAATGAACGTGTTCTTCTACAGTTAATGTGAAGAGTTCTCTGAGAGTTTTAGCTTTCTATGCTATAAAGAACTCAAAGTTTTACCACCCTGTGTTCATGTTGGCAGCCTGGTAGCAAAAAGCAAGAATAACTGTCATTACTCTCTAATGCAGTAATGCTAAGAACACTACAGTTAATGACTCAAGTGTACTTGGGTCTTGGGGGCAGGAGGTAAAGGAAGGGAAGAAACACCCTAAAAAGGCTTTAGGAGAAACTAATCTCACGCATCAGAGTTATTTGTAGAGGAACTGAGGGAACTGTATTGGCAAGAATGTGGAATGTCTCAGTAAAAATCTCAGATCCTTTCTATAGTACAAATACTGTTGTTTTTTTTGTGTTTTGGTTTTTTTTTTCCTGTTTGTTTGAACATTCCTATTTATACTTTCCTACGAGTTAATGCATTTAAAGTATTTTCTACTCAGTGAGGATATACAACCAATTATCCAAAATATTGTTTTTCTTAATTAAAAAAATAAAAGCCAAATACAAGTACCTTCTTATAATCATGTTACGGCGTATGATTACCTTGTGAATGTCTTGTTCTCCTCAGGTTCGTACACTGGAAATGACTCCTGAAAGTTGGATCAGTTGGTAGATTTGAGATATGAGTCCTCCTTTCATTAAGTCAATAAAGCGTTTCCCTGCATAACATCCTTAACATTGACTTTTCAGTCCTGAACTGAAGATGTGGTTTTCTTGAAACCGATGTGAAGGCTGTGTATATTTTAAATGGAACCTTTCTTTTTTCTCTATGGTTTCTTTTGTGCCAAATGTGAGTTTGAGAGAGCTGGAAAATTGGAGGCACAAAAAATCTGCATCATTTAGAAATGTTGTGCGTGGACCTGTCTGTAGTTCTCCAAGAAGCGCTCAGTAATAGGGAAGTGTAATTCATCTGACTTCACGGATAGGTAAACATAAAAGTGGGAAAGATAAGTAATGTAAAGACAAATGTGTTAGGATATTGAGAGTTGGCCTTAATCTCTGACATAAAAAAAAGGAAGGGGGAGTGGGGATTTAAAAAAAAAAAAAGAAAAAGCTATAAAACCTATCAGGATTACTACTCCAGTTTATCCAGGGAATAGTTTTGATGATTCAGAAGTGTCTCCCGAGCTGCTAGTCTTTTCAGTTTGTTCGCCGTGCACACAGTGCTCCCTGCCACCTGTTCTTAATTATAACATCCTATAAATCTCATGTCAGAAGACTAGCAATGAGACGCAGTGCCTGCACTGGCTTAGTGGATGCTCTAGGAAAAAAATCATTTTTCAGGAGTTTATTCCTGGATGAGCTTCTGCAAACCTGGCATTGTCATGTACTGATATTTCTATTAAGAAAAACACAAGTGGATGCCTTTAAACAAATAATGTCCTGGCTTTATATAACCATTGTGGTTTCAAGCACCATATAAACAAACACTCTGATGGGAAGCTGTCATTTAATAAATCAATACGGCTTGCTCGGTAATAAATATTTTTCTTAGAAACCACATTATTCTCTCTTTTATGGATCATATGACTTTGCAGTTCCTGCATTATTTTTTTTTGTACTTTACTGGAGCAACAAAGAAACGTGGGAAATAACTCAGCATTGTGAAATCATCCAGCTTAGGACAACCTACACTGTGGTTAGAACAAGTTTAAGATGTCTCTTAAACTTAGATGGCCAAATTCTTCCCTTTTCCAGGTAGCCACAACTCAGCTGAACTGCATCGTGCCACTTTTCTGAGATGAGGAAAGCATTTAGCTCTGGCTTAATCACTTGGGTATCATTGTCTGTGGTTTTGCAAAGGGAGGTAAACAATATTTCCATCTCACAGGATGGGGACTAAGTTCTTGCCTGTATGACCTTTGGATACTTAAATAATAATGCTTAAAAAAAAAGAATGCCTTGAATCATGGCTGCTCACTTTGTTTATACATTGGCTTCCATTCAGATAACTTCCACTTATATTGATAAGTAAACCTTTGTAGTCAGCAGTAAAAAGAAACCCAGTACAACAACAACAACAAAAAGACAAAGATTTATATTCTGTTGTCATGACAGACTGGTTCTAAGTACAAGTTCTATGAAGACATATGCAAGCAGGTGGCATTATAACAAACTTCCTATTGCATTTAAACTGATGTATTCATGGGTGTTGAATAAATTGCCTCTCTATCTGCATTACCAAAAACTGTAAGTTGGTCTAAAATATTTAGCATCAAAATATACTAAAAACACATATGATTTCATACATAAATACATGCAAGTATGTAAGGGCAAATATTTCACCTAAAGAATATGAGCAATTAACGCGTCTCCCATAAATAATACTGCTCAGTATAAAGTCCTTCAAGTTTTCTACTGAGTGCTAAGAAGGTCATAAAAATTGATAAAAGTAGGAAAACGCATCTTGTTTTACTGGCATGCTTTTATAATTTGCTATGGATACTGAAATTTTGTATTCTGTGCTATGTGGGGAAAAAAAACAACAGAACTTCAATGGCTTATTTGCTGTACTAGCTAACAAAAATATGATTTTGATTATTCTTACAACTCCTGATTCAACCTATTTTGGGTAAGTTAAGTTATATTATCTTTTACAGTTCACATGACTTTATGTGATGATGTGATTGGGGGCTGGAGCACCTCTCCTATGAAGAAAGGTTGAGGGAACTGGACTTGTTTAGCTTGGAAAAGAAGAAAAGGCTCCAGGGAGACCTCACTGTGACCTTTCAGTACTTCAAGGGAGCATATAAACAGGCGGGGAATGGCTGTTTGCAAGGGTGGATAGGGACAGGACAAGAGGGAATGGTTTTAAACTGAGACAGGGGAGGTTTAGGTTCAATATTAGGAGGAAGTTTTTCACTCAGAGGGTGGTGACGCACTGGAACAGGTTGCCCAAGGAGGTTGTGGATGCCCCATCCCTGGAGGCATTCAAGGCCAGGCTGGATGTGGCTCCAGGCAGCCCAGTCTGATGGTTGGTGACCCTGCACATAGCAGGGGGGTTGGAATTCTATGATCAGTGTGGTTCTTTTCAACTCAGGCCATTCTATGATTCTGTGATTCTATGATTCTATGTGCATTCTAGTTCAACTGAGATCCATGGTAAATTACAGTGGACTTCCACAAAAAGAAAAAACTTGCAGCAAGCCTTGAGTGGAAGCTGAAAAGTAACTTAAGGATTATTAATAACAGAAAGGCAATGAAAAGAGAGTTCTGGTTTTATGCAAACAGTTTGTCAGTGGTTCAAAATGATAGTTTAAGAGACAGATAGGACAAAAAGTATGCTGCAAGTATACAGGAAATATGAATCCTTGGAAGACAATTCAGAGTAATGTTTTCTTAACAGGAAAGCTTTAAATGACCTCAAAAAATTATGTGCCACGTTGGTTACTGCCCTGTAATAGAATTTCATTGCTTTGAAAGCAAATGTGGAGCCTGAGGCAACTTTGTTAGAGATACTAATAAGAATCTCCCTATGCACCTACATCTGTATTTTTCCCTTCTTCTCTTTTCTGCGCTGGTATTTATATAGTATCACATTTACTTGAACATTACCTAAAACAATTAATTATTTAAACTAATAGCATATATATATTTTTTCTGATTCAGTTTACCACAATTCAGTTACATTGGTGTGCATTTCTAGAAACTTCTTGATTTTAAGCTACAAACTACATCTTACATTGTGAAAGATGCACATTTCTACTAGGGCAACAGAGAGAATGCTGCCAGTGTCTTGACTACTGATGTACAAGAAAAGGAGGGGAAACACCAAAGCTGTGTGAGGGTATAAATCTTTATGAAAATGTTTGCTGTGTACCCTAGTTCCAAGACTAATTGCATCTCTGCATTCTTAGACAAGATTCAACAGAAGCTACCTCCTATTTTTGGAATACAGCTTAGTGAACTGATGTCTCCTAGCCTGCACCCTAAGCTGCATGTTCCTGTTGCTAACTTTGATCGCATCAGTCCTACACTGCACGATTGTGTCCTTGGGAGGAAACGTGATGCTGCTGGCCAGGGACTGGTAAGCTCTCATGAATGCAGCTTTTCATGCTGAGTGAATAATATTTACAAAATAACCTGAAGTAGGAACATCCATCTCACTAAGCAGAATCTTATCTCAGTGTGCAAGTGCCTGAGAAGCAGATGATCTCCCCAAAGAATATGCTGAGAGCTGGCTTTGGACATGTAGGAGTTTTCTCCTCGTCTGACTTAGGACAGATACTTTCACGTAGCTTCTTCTTTTTGTCTTAGAACTTCTGACAAGATTGATTCTTTCAAAGCCTACAATTTTCCAAAGGAAACAAAACTTTGAAAGACTTAATTGTTCCAGTATTACACTTTTCTCTGTGTCCTCAGTGACTTTATCTCTTAATGCCAGTGTATCACAAAATGTAGTCTCTGACATGTCCCTAGTGGTTGTACAGTTGTCTTCTGACAGGCCACGAATCCAGAATGTTGCATCTATCATGTCAATATTCTATTTACGAAGGGGTAGGAATGGAGGCTTCCAATTGCTCTCAAAACCAAAATCCATGTGCTCATAATGCATTACTGCTAAATTTGTAATAACAGATGGGGCTCAAATCTGCCTGTCTGGTAGTGAAAGTGTCAGTGTTCCAGTCTTTTGGGCCGACTTATGCTATACTTCACAGCAAAATGTTCTGCCCAGAAAAACGTTATTGGCAGGGAACAGAAGACTTCTGTAATGCTTAAAAACAAGTTGTTAAGATGAAAATTACCTCAGCTTAATAGAAGAGTGCTTCACTGAAGCTGTTCTGATATCGAGACTTGACATCCGGCAATGAAAAGAACATAATAGTGCTGAGTATCAAATGTGAAGGGCTCTGACTGTCTGTACTTTCTTCTGTTTCTGAAAAGGAAGGAAAGAAAGCATGTATGTTAATAATCTTCAAAATATTCAGAACATCAGAGAAATAGTTTTTACTGTAGTTGAATAAATAAACTACTGAAAGTTTATTTTATTTTTCTGTTCTAATATTTTTTGAAGCAATCAAAAGTTAAACAGGAGACAGAAGAGAAAATTGTGTTTAAAACTGTTGCTCAGGTTACAAAGACACCATGAAGGGCTCACATTTTCTTTTATTTCATTTTTATGAGTAAAATTTGTCTGCATTCCCACATGATGCTTGTGCGTAGCTCTGTAATTCACAGCAAGCTGTAAGTTATTTTCTCCCCGTGGACTACTTTGTGTACTACAAATAACGACTATTCAACGATTTGAAGAAGTGATAGCTGGAAAAATGAGGGTGAAGACTGGAATCTTTCACTGTAGAGTGACACAAAACCAACAGCAGAAAACAACAAATCGCATCAACCAAACCCTAAAACCCAAGCAGAATTTTTTTCTCCCCCCCCTCTCATAAACGAATAACAGTCGACAGTTCTGGAATGTGCACTCCTCTCCCATGAAAACATTTTTCCGCTCTGCCTTTTCCAAAAATCAAAAGTTCAAAGCTAGACTACTGCACATTATAAAAGAACAAATTTGCCATGACACTTAAAGACATGAGTCAGTGTATTCAGCTTTCTTGAGGCAGGAAGGAGTTATGTTTCTGGTTAAGGCAAATTCTGAAGTAAAGAAATTAGTTTTGTAGTTTTCTGTATCTCCTTACAATTATTTATCCAAGTAGATAGTCTATTTTAATGCACTTTAAAAAATTTAATTCATGCCCTGTTTGTCACAGTTATATTAACTGAGGATTACATCTCTTCAGAAAGCAAAATATTAACATTCTTATTATAGAAATGAACGTATGCAATCACAATCACTAATAGTATTATTTAGTGTATCGGTGGCATTACGGGAGCCTCAGCTGCTTTTCTTTACTATAAAGGGTGCTGCTTTTGCTCCTGAGAATAGCACAAACAAGGTGACAAGCATGTATGTAGAGGACAGAGACAAAACGAGGTGGCTTTGGACTACTGTGAATAAAGCAACTTTTATTTGGTTTAAAAGGCATATGATTTTGCGTTGTCTTAAGTGTGAGGTGCACAACCCAATATATCAAGCAGCTGAATTGCTCTATGTAGTTTTTGAAGCTGTCTAGGAAACTTGGAACACCATTACCATTTATTTGGAGCAAGTGGCTGACTCATTCGTCTGCCTTAAAAAACTCTACTTCTGTTCCCGAGTGAAGCAAGACGGATATTCTAGAAGTCACTCTTGTTGAACAACAGGAGAAGTGCAGAAAGTCACGGAGCTCCTGCTAGTATTGAGCCCAGCTGTTTCCAAATGCATATTTGATTTGGAGCATGTTAAAGGATGCAAACTTCTGCTTGATAGCTTTTATGTGTTCAGTTCTTTCAGGAAGATTGGCAGTGCAAAGTCCGTGGTTTGTGGCTGAGACAGGCACACATTTGGGGTTGCTGGATCAAAGGTCTGGTCTAGATTTACACCTTTGACACAGAAAGTTATGTTTGGTAGGATGGAGCCAAAATCGGGTAATCTTTGAGCCTGGAGAAAGCCAACATCTGAAATGATACCCAACAGTCTGGGTCCACCATCAGGATTAAATTTTCCCTTATTAATATATAAAGATTCTTACGATATTCCTTACAAACAGCAGTGCTCAGCAACTGTGGAGAAAATACTCTCAGACTCAGGGACACTTAAAATTTCTATTTTTGAGCAATATAGCCTATCTATGAGGCTATAATTTCTACAGCTACCTCTCTCTTCCTGTTGCTTTTGTAAGATGGCATGAAAGAACTGCAACTGGAAGTTACACGTAGTCATAAATTCTCTTTAGCCTTTTTATAAACTCTAACGGATTGTGCCATTTATGTTCGTTGTGCACAGGACTGTAGAAAATGAAGGGAAATTTTGGGAAGCATGTTTCTGGTAAGGATGAGTTCCACATGCTTATTTTCAGGTGTATACATATACCGGTGTCAACAGCTAGAACAACAAGGCTTCTGAAGAGAGCAGTCTGCATTAGGTGAGATGCTCATTAGGTGAACCATATTTTGATAACCACTGCGATAAAGACAAAACAAAAGCAAACTCCAGTAGGTAGACACTAAGCTAATTTAGTTTTTGGTCATCATGCATTAAACGCAATTATGTGGCAATGCCTTTACAGTAAGAGGGCAGTCAATTTGTGACAGCCTAGAAATGATGAGTATGCTTGCTAGCTATGGGCAGATAAGAGAGAGAAGAGGATTTCCTCCCCTTTCCTCTGGAGCTAAGCATAGTCCTTGCTTGTGTACTCCTTGGTTTGGATACTTGGGCAATGCAGGCAGTAATACCATTTATGTTCTGAAACAGGCAGAGCCACAGCTCAGCCAAGCTTCAGCACCCGCCACAGTTATAACTATCACACAGGGCAGATATGTAATTATCTGGCCCGTGCTTCCGACTCCCACGTTATGCAAGTGAGCAGGAAAGAGACTCTCACCAGAAGTTAGCAAAACTGTGTGATTTATAACACTGGTGGTAGGTGGAACGGAGGAGACTGGAACCAAGAGAGCCAAATATTTTAAGCATCTGCTACAGGCCTGTGCCAGATGCAGGATACCAGACAAGATGTGCCATTTGTCTGTTCTTGAATGGAATTTCCTATGTCCCTAATACCAAGCAAACTCTGTTTATTTATAATATAACTCCTTCTGGTTTTGGAGAGATGATATACAGCACATTTCATCTTTTCACGCTCACAATGATATTTAAACACTTGAAAAGTGATTTATTTAGCTGTATAAATTCAGTCAGGCTTGGCAATTGTTTTGCTTTGTCATGGGTAAATCTGTAAAGGCTGGCAAACTCTTCAAGGAGGCTGAACTGTGTAGTTTACAGAAGTACAGCTTTCCATAATGCCGGTCTGGGTTAAGAATGAGACAGAAGTTCTTTTAAGACCTGCACCAGTGGGCACTGGTTTCAAGTGACAACCGTCATGGGCACAGAAAGAAAAAAGCAATTCTACTTCTTTGTGGTTATAGTTAATAATTATTTCCCAAAGAAATCAGCAGTAATTTCAAAGCAAAACTTTTTTTCTTTTTTCTTTTTTTCCTCAGGATACATCAATTCAAAACTACAGCTCTTTGTTGAAAACAGATGTATTAGTTGTAGTTTCCATGTCCTGGAGGGAATTTCTAGACAAAATTAGAGAGAAACATAACCTTCCCTGAGTAACAGTATCTCATAAGGAGATCAATTACCTGCAGGTTGAGTACCCCAGTTTGTACAGTACTGCTTTGTTGATACTGAAGACACAAGCCCCAAACTGCTCTTAAGACCAGGTAGAAAAATTGGTGCTAGAGTGATTGAAACTGTAAGGAAAAAACAACAGCCCTGCAGTAGAAGTCCTTGGCTCCAGTACAGGCCAAATGCAGGGTCATTCTTCATAAGCTTTCACTAACATTTGCACCCTTTCCTGCCAGTGTGGGTACCTTTGCTTGCTCTGCTTACAGGCTCACCAGGCTGGGGCTGTCACACACAGTGGGTTTCTCCCGGGGCCATTTTTGGTACCTGAGCTCTATTGCCACATCCCCTAGTCCTTTTACAAGTGGACTGTGTTGTGCTCACCTTGCTGGTTTCCAGACTAAACACCTTTTTTGAACTGTTGCTAGATGTTGTGTTAGGAGGAAATAACAACTAAGACAGACTTGTTGACCTGGGCCCTCAATAGGAGAGAGAAAAAGGGACAAGTTCTAGTCTCGAATTTGCTGACAAATATTGAAGGCCTACAGAATTACTAATTGTAATCTAAGTTCTACCAGTGGTGCTGCCTAACACTTTCTACATTAAAACACATGCAATTAACTCCCTGCATAAACATGCTGCATGAGGTCATCCCTTTCTACCTCAGTTTTACCATTTATAAATGCTGTAAAACTTGCCTGTGGTATTGCTCTGAAGTGACCGTAACTGTTATTACAATAGTAACTGCAACAGATGTCAGAGTGAAGTGAAAGCACTGTTGTTTAACAAAGTGTAGACCACAGCCATCACTTTCTTTGATTCACTACAGGTATGAGACCCCACAGAGCAGGAAACAAATGCTCACACTTGCTTCCAGACATAGTCCTTTATTAGGACAGTATCCTTACTATTTTTTTTTTTCTCCAGTCAAAGGTTTTTCCAGTACACGTAGCTGTTCCTAGGTTCGGCTAGAAAAGATGCAGCTGCATTTTTTGGCTTACATAGCTTGAGTTCAGTCCTAAGCAACAGCTTAGTCAGAGCTGTTTTACAAAACTATTTCTCTGTGAATGTTTTCATTCAATAGTCAGCGTATGATATTTTTGCTTCTTAAAGCCACGACAGACTGAGTGCCTTATCTTCTTATCAGCAGACTGGTTAGAGACTAACTTGGGAGGTGGTCTGAAAACTTGGGCCAAAGATGAGGAAGTACTTAATGACAACTTGATGCTGAGATGGGGTCCAGCGATACTCAGCCCAAAAAGCTGATGTTGAGTGACAGCATCTCAAGTGGTCAGCCTGGAGAGGAATTTCTAAAGTAGCTTTGAATGCATGGCTTTGGAGAGTGTTGTCTGCAAACAGGCCTCAGGTGAACATAGTATGAGATGAAGGATCCAGACTACCTTTGGGTGTTCTGTCTGCCTTCACATTAGGTGATTCTCAGAACCTGGAAGCATGTCCTTGCTTGAAGTTTAGGACAGTCACAAGCGTAGCTAAATCATACAGCCGACAGAGACTCTTGTAAGGAGGCTGCTGCTGCTGCTTCCCACAGAGGTACAGTCCAGCCAAGAATAGCATGTGTTTCCTCCTCTGCATCTAGCACAACTGCAGCTAAGTGGTTGCTTATGTTCAGAAATGAATGAAATATTCCACGAAAACAAGAAGCTTCACTGACTCGACCACTGCTTCTTAATAATTACACAAAATACTTCTGTCTTGCCCAAGTGTGCCTGGCTCTCTAAGGATAATGGAGACAGCAGAGTGTTTGGATAGCTGCTGTTTTTACTGAAGAGCGGTGAGGGTGTGCCTGAGCATGTTCACAAGAGTTTTCTCCCTGAAAGAAATAGGTACATCTGGAAAGAGCATAATCCAGGTTGCCAGACTCTGGCAGTGCTATTGGGAATAATCCCTTCTCAGGAAGGTACCGAAATGTGGCTGTCTGGTTTGCCCACAGGTATCTGGGCATTTTTCTTGGCAGGCATGGGGTACTGGCAGTTATTCGGCATTTTGATTCCTGCCCCAACTAGTGCCTATTCTTTCCTTGCTGAGGATGGAAGGATACGCCTGTGGTTAATTCACTGGCCCAGGCATTAAGCAAAGTGAGGTCTGTTCAAATTTTCGTCTGCATCCTTGGCTGGGTCACTTAAGCAAGAATTTTGAGAAATGCTCAGCACCCACAGACAGGATCAGGTTGTTCAAAAGCTTTCTGCTTCCATCAAGGCAGTGGCCAGATGATCAAAGGGACTCTTCAGAAAAACTGGCTGCGAGTGCCGTTGTGAGAGTTACTGGGTGCTGAGCACTATTGAAAATCTGGGTCTAGTTGAGGTGCCCTTGTAGGAACTGAGCTCTCCCACCCATCTCCATCGTGATGGGAAGACACTTGAGAATCTGACTTGTCACTTGGAATACTACACAGCAAATTTCTCTGTGTCTCAGTTCCTTCTAAAAAGAGAGAGAGGGTTGCCAGGGTGCTTGTAAGGATAAATTCATTAATCTACTGTAGGTGATGTTCTGCAGTCAGGAGAGGGAGGTGAAGTGTTTGTAGCGTCGTATCTTTCCCGACATACCAATCATCTATGTAAGAAGGAGTCTGATAAAGGGAATAGAGCAGGATCCAGGTATCAGCTTTGCTGTATGCAAGATTTACAGGCCGTCAAGTTCAGGAGCTGCTGCTCTTTATTTGCTTTAAACTCCCAAGAGTGAGTCAGGGCTCCGCCATGCTAGGGGATGTAACAAGGAGATCAAAATGACGCACCTTGAAAAACCTTTGCGTCAAACAACTCAGGGCAGGCAATTTTCTTTGGAAAGAAATGATAAAGCTGTTCCGTGCAGCTGTTTGCCTCCTCCCTGCCTCCGAATGCAGGAGTTTTATCATTTTCTTTCATCACAGCAGACAAGAAGTGTCTGGTGGTTCATGTGGGAGTTTTGGTGTTTTCGGATTTCTACTTTAAAAGATCGGCTGCTCTCCTTATAGACTGGATACCCACATACGGCATTATTTTGGGGCTTTCCTGGGGTTTTCCAAGAACCTTGCCTTTGAAATGGGCGCTTTAATTCTAGTTTACTTTTAAATTCACAGTGGCCTCAATTTTGTCTCCAGATGGGAGAAATCTGAAAGGCCCCGCACCTCCCGCTGTGCGTGCTGAGCGGCCCTCTCACAGGATGCGACATTTTCTTTCCAGCTGACAGAGGAGCTTCACCTCCCTCTCCTCCCCCATTTTGGCCTTCCAGTACTGTCAGCATCTGCGCGTGCTAATGCTGCCCAGATCCTTCTCCGAGGGGCACTGAGGGCTGGCACGCAGAAGCAAAGCCCCTGGGCTGTATATCCCAAACCCAAAAAAACCTCAAACGCATTGTTTCCATAAACTCTCCTCAGCTGACTGGGCTGCAGGGAGTTTCTGCGCTCCTCAACCCTCACCCCTCCTTTTGGGAAAGGGAAGGGCAGGCTCCACATCACTTTTCTGACCGCCCTGTGGGAAGATGTGGCGCTGACCCCACCATAGCACAACAACGGGAGACAGAAGGCGTGAACATAACACACAGGGTCTGATTCAGCTGGCAGGGGCACCAAGCAGGGCTGCCTGGTGCTCTGGCCCTGCCCACAGTGCACTGAGAGTGGGATGCCCTGTTGCCATGCGATTGCAATTAATGGTAGTGGGGACACCCTGCTGCTGATGGGATGGGTTGGGGGGCAGGTGCTTAATGGCCACTTATGGCATTTTCGACAAAAGTAGGGTTTTCATTGTTGTTTTGGATTATTTGGTGGGGTTTTTGTTTGTTTGTTTGTTCGGTTTTGGTTCCTTTTTTTTGTTTGTTTGTTTTGAAGTGCAATCTAGCAGGTTGAATCAGCTTCACAAAACACCACCTTGAGAGCAATGGGGCTTCAGGTATGACAGTTCATGTCTTTTTGGAGGCCTCAAAGACATTTCATATTTGAGCGGGCTGAAATGTCTGTCCCTCTGGTGCTGGGCAGCAGGGAGAGGAATGCAGGAAAGAGAGGGAGGGCTGCACCCCTCTGAGCCCCATGTGCCCTGTGGAGCAGCAGGTGAGTCAGCCTCAGTGGCGGCTAAAGGAGCAGCTTCTGTTCTTGTGCATGTGGTTAGAGCACCTTCATTATTACTGAGGGTTAAGGCTGGATGTTGTGAGCATCCCTCACACTAAAATTTTGTCTCTCAGTACATGTGATGAATTGAACACTGAAAATATAATAGACTTCCACTTGTTTATTCTTCAGACCCTTGTTTTCCTGACATGAGCAGTTAATAGAAAGTTAAAAGCAAGAGTAGCAGAGAAAACATCTCTGAGCAGTTGCAAATTAAATTTGTTTAACTTGTGTCTCACAGACCTTTTGTATTGCGTTCTTGAGAGCATTCAGCATACGAGTGACAGATGTGATGTTGAAAATAGGATGTTTCAAAAGGAGAATAAAAAATATTCATTGCAAGTTAATACTGAACTCAATGAAAGGCAGTTTTCGTGCTCCAAATTTGAATCAAAGAGCCATCTTGCTCTGTCTGTGGAACAGAGCTGTGCCTTGAGAGTCATGTGCCAAAAAGAACGAGTTGGTTAGGTTTTAGATACTGCTTGCATCTTGTTTTAGACTGCTCTCCTGCAACCAAAAGGCAGTGCTTGTGACATTACAAAAGCAGAGCAGAGTGGATTTCCTTTAAACTAAAGCTTTGAAGTCATCTGATAATTTTATACCAGTACAAAAATAAAAACTTTACTGCTGGAAAATGAATCTTTAATCAAATACCAGGCTTAGATGCTGACATACACTTTTATTACTGGGATATTATGAACAAAAGTTTTAGCTGTGGCTGGTAATGCAAGCTTAGAGAGTAATCCTAAAATGCTTTCTGTGTTCCCTGAGGTAATGCGTTATGCTCGGATCCCCAGAGATAATAGTAGCCTGTAGGAGTTCCTGAGAGCAAGAACCAAGAAAGCACCCCTACAGTGACAACTTGGGTTGTGCTGCATAGACCTCCTAATGTCAGCACAGGACTCCTAATGCCAGCTGCAGGGATTCCTGTAACTGGCACAGAGCATGCAGCTACTGTAGAACTCTTCAGTGGGAGACAGAAGCTGCTGCTACAAATGTTCTTACAGCCAAACAGTTCAGACATCTCGCCACCCAGACTTGCATGCAGCTTGTATGCACAGTGGGAACTCGGTTCATCACCAATACCTTCATTCTTCACTGGAGCCTATTTCTGGAGCTATTTTGTCAGGAAGGCCAGAGTAAGGTGGGACAATCCTTTTGATGCATCGTCAATTCATTTAGGGAATTAATAAATAGACAGGGTAGCTCTTGTGTGCTGATGCTCAGCTTGTGAGTTCTAAATTACATAAGCACTGAGCCTTGTCCAGCAACCTACAGCAGCACCTCACCAATCATACCCAGAACAAGTATTACAGTCTCAAAATACCTCCAAGAGGAGCCTAATAGCGATTACAGGCATTTTTGAAAGCTCAGCTGGATTTTGCTAAGCTCTGCCCACCCTCAGCAAAAATCTTTTGATTCATTGGAGGGTTGTGCTCTGTTTGAGAGCTCTATTTTTTACTTTATTTTTTACCCACTTTGAGTTGACCAGAATTTGGCTTTGGCCCTTTAAATCCTCCTCCCTATCAGTTCAGCAACCGCAGAGGCAGTTTGTTACTGAAAAGAAATCTAAGAATCGGTTTTGGCCAGCATTGTCTTGGAAAGTTCACTTTATTAACATGCTTTTGGTTTTATTTCAAAAACACTTTGACAAGCACTGACATTTTTGGAACCAGTAAAGCACAAGAGACTTACTCCTAAAGGCCTAACTTTGCATTTTTCTGCAGCGAACAATGTGATGTGCTACTATGGTAAATTCAATTCAAGCCACTGACTGAAAGCAAATAAGTACTGAGTGTTGTCTTTTTTTCCTTCATTTTCTAAAATACGTTATGTGTGACTGCTAGTGCTTGTGGGGTGTATTTGCTTAACCACTCTTAGCTTATTTGCTTTTTATCCACAGTGCAGGTGACAGATATCGGTGTTGGCAACATAAATTTCTCCTGCAAGCCTGCTTTTTTTTTCTCAACTTTGACCTAAATTAACTACTTTCTGACTTTTTTTTTTTTTGCTGAGCTTTGCCAAGAGAGGTCCCAGTTGTGTGTTTCATATTAATGTCCATCATCTGAGAGTTGGACTAAGTTCACCTTATTCTTTTGCTGGGAAATATATGAACACTTTCTTCTTTTTTCTTTTTTTTTCCTAAAGGCAAACTGAAGGAAAAGTTCTGGTCTCTGAGCTACATAAAAGATCCTTGTTCTGATATTCCACATTCACTGGAGCTCTGCATGTGGTGGGAAGAATGGAGGAGCAGAACAGAGGTAAGCCCTTTGCTGGCATAAACAAACTTGACTGCTAGTTTCTTCAGTGGTAAGCTGATTGCAATTGGTTTGAGCATCCCTGGGCCCAGGGCTGTGCCATCATCATTCTGTCCCACTGAAAATTATATCAAGTAAATGAAAGACAACATAAACGTTTCCATTTCAGTGACTGTATTGCATTTTATGTATATATGCTGTTGCTTCACCTCTTAACACTGAGTCATGTTAGAATGTTGATTTGCTTTCTGGAATTTTAATTTTGGAAGTGGCCAAATGCTTTGCTTGAAGGACCCTGTGCAACTCCTCAGTGTACCGTATGTCCACTTCTTACTCTGAAATAAGAACACAGCAGTATCTTGGTCTAGAAAGAACAGTTCCTTTTATAGTTAGCAGGAAACATGCTGCAAATGTTTCAAAAGTCTGACTTGTAAAATATATTTGTTTTCTAGTATGTCAGACTGTTAGTTCTGACTCATTCTGATTTCATAGTATAGATTTGTGTATCCTATACACTGCTATGAGAAGTTTCCAGGAATTTAAGTGAAGTTGGCTACCTGACACAAGAGCTTTTTACTTCTAGTGGTATAGATGTTTATTTAAAATAATAATAATAATAAAATCTCTCTTAAGTTTGCAATATACTTTAGTTTTTCCATTTCAGTTTTGTTTCAGAGAAGCTGAATAAATTACACACCCTGTTTCTCCAGTTGCATAACCAGAATATGTAGGCCTTTCCTTAAGAGAAAGGAAAAGATTGATATAACTTATTTTTGTGCTCATCTGTTGTTGGGTTTTCTTTTCTTTCCTTGTGGTCTTCTTAATACCTCTTCTTTCCTTCTTTCTTTCCAATTAGAGTGTTCTTGCTGTGAATATTTCTGATAACTGAACGTAATGAGCACAGGTGTGCTTGTCCTGAAGAGGTGGAAAAAGCAAGGAGTGAACCTGAATGTAGAGTATGATACATAACAGAATGATGCTCTTGCTGCGTAATATTAAGAATGGTGTAGCTGCTAGGATGCTTGTAGAAAGCTTCTTACCTCCCAGGAACTCCATATTATTTTTGAGTGCCCTCATGTTGAACTCAGTATAGTTTCTGATGAGACCCTATGAAGAATGATGTCCACATACGTGCATAGACACCACAGTCATCAGTTTACCACATGCACACAGCACTGGGAATAGAACTTAAGACCTTCGCCTCCGCAAACACAGCTGCTCATCTGGCTGTGGGCTTTGTAGCCAGCAGAGGGAACTGATAAACACTCTCATAGGGCTCCTTTATATATAATTTCTAACCAAAAGAGGGCACTGATTCTCACTCACTCCATTACATGTCACCCCTCAGCAATTTCACCTGCCATCCAAGAAGCAAGAGACTTATATTTGTCTTGCCTTTGCTACGAGATGTGGGCTTGCATGAAGATTTAATAATCAAAAGATGTCCCTAGACTGCACAGTGGTATTAATCTCCTGCGGTGCAATTATGAGACATGAAGTTCATTACAAATCAAGACAATTACAGAAACACATCCAACATTTCAGGAGTATGGGGAGACCAAGCACAATTGCTTACTGATGTGTCCAAAGAATAGGCACAGTTATTGCACAAGACCCGCAAAAGGATTCAGAACCAGGACTCATCATTATCTTTTTAAACTCATTACTTTTGCCGAAGCAAAATACTTTTAGCATAAAGAATAGATCTCACTTTCTTCTGGAGGGAAAGCCACAATAAGGAAATATACATTTGATAGGATTTCATGTCAGTGAAGAGGTAAAAGTAAGAAACTTCTGTACAGTTAAATACAGATATTTGTTGGTTTTAATCAAAGACAGAACATGCCATCACTATGCTTTTGTCTTCTCTTGTTCCTCACTGCAGTAACTCCACTGAAAACCAGTGCTCTTTTAGAAATATGACACCAGTGAAAAAAAAAACAATTATCTCTCTGGTGAAGGAAGGAATCCATGTGCAAGGGTAATTGAAAGGCCAAAAGAGTAAGGGCAAATACGGGGATATATTTAAAGCTCAGCAATAAAACGTAATCCTTCCTCCCCTGAGATATATAACAGGACAGAGAGCGAACGGGCTGAAAATGCTGTGTTGCAGGTTTTCTCACTTACTTACAACAACTGTCCTACTTCTACTGCAGGTAATACTATGTCAATTAATCTTTCCCCCTCGCCCCCCCTACTAATTTTCCAGTTGCCTCTTGAGCAGTGCAAGCTTTGTGGTAACTTTCCATGTAGAGGAATGATAGACAAGACCTCCAGAAGCAAGTAGGGCACTTACTTCAGAAATCAAGAATAAGCATGTGTTAATTTTATTTATTTATTTATAATGCAACATTCACAAGACCAGTCTTGTGTTACCAAGATGGCATTGTTACAGTCAGGTGTTGCTGCTTATTCTGGTCCATGGCAGTGAATCTGTGCTTGCTCATTCTGACAAGAGTGGGCTAGTCTCAGGTAACCATAGAAGATAAGAAAAGGGAGGTCATTTGATTATTTATTTGTTTCTGTATCTATTTCCCCTCCATGGATGACTTTCAAATCCTGGTAAGGGGGTTGCAAATGATTTCAAAGGAAGATCCAAAGTGTTAGGATTGAATTACCTCTGTTAAGATGTGGCACTGAAATCCTCCCTGCTGTTCAGCCGTATGGAAGTATGCAAAGACAGATCAGCTGCAAAGGGGTGTACTTCATAAGGCTGAATACAGAATGAAGCTTGGGATTAAAGTACTGGACTGGAACCCTTAAGAGCTAAATCTGACTCTCTGTTCTGCAATGAATTTCCACTGTGACCATGAGCCAAACAGTCAATGTATTTGTATAGATGGGCATCACTTTCAGTGCTATTTATTTCCATGGAAACTACAGCAGGTACAAAGAACACATTCACACTATTTCATAGAGCAAAGTCTCAGATACAAAATACTATTTTTCAACATAGTTGCCAGCATTAGTTTTGTATTTTTGCTAGTGAGGAACAGGAGCTTTCACGACACACTCGTAACTATATCCACCAGTAGAGGTGTTGATGTACTCTCACTGTTGCTGCTGCTGAAACATACCATCACCTCACATTCACCATTTGGACTCCATAAATGTTCAGCAAGTGTCGATTAATGACAATGGGTGACATTTTATTCCCACACAGAAGAATTTAATGATACACCTTTGCTTTATCCACACGCCCACATCAGATGCCATTTTGTCAGAGTGTACCACTTCTGCCATCTGCCACACAGCAACAACATGTGAGGGAATGTTGGTGGGAAGGTTTAATTTCTACTGCAATACCACCAACATTCACCTCTGATGTTACGTACAACATAAAATAGGAGACAGTGCTTTTGGGGCAGCCCTAAGAGTGTCAGAATGGCCAGAGGAAACATATCTCTGCATCACAAAGAGGCGGTGAAAATAAATCAGTGTAGATCAGAATGTCTCAGAGCCAGTGGAAACAGCAGGCCACTGACTGAGTAGTTCAGCCTTCACAGGTATAACTTTTTCAGGCATCTAGCCTAGCATTTGTAACAGAAGTAGGAATTATGCTAGTAATTTCACTGAGTATTTGTGCCCTAAAGGAACACCAGAATAAAACAACAACTCTCAAATGCCACCACCAAGAGAAGTGGCTGAGAATGCCTTCTGAACACTTGGCTGGTCTGTAGTAGAAAATAAATAAATAAATAAATTTAATATTGTGGTCATCACTCAAAAAACATACACATATATATGTGAATTCCTTTTTCTCCCACTGAATCTCTTTTTTTTCTTATTGTGGTTATAGGATTATTTTAAAGTGATGATGTTTTTATCTTACTATCAGTACATTTTGATTTTAAAATAGGAGTTTCAGATGAGCACATAAGTCAATAAAGGCATTTCTAGACACCTAAGTACTCTGGGAGATGAGCTGGTTACAGTTTCCCTTCACTCCCTGCTGCCAAGTGATGCTCAGCCGAATGATCTATTCAGCCTAACAGAGAAATTGCTCAGAGGAGATTCTGATCTAAATTAGATACATTCCTTTCAGTGGAGTTTTCCTAATATGCCCTGCAATCCATTTTTGAAATGCCAAAACATCACATTTCACAGCAGGCTTTAATAAAAGGTATTTTGCTATATACACATTTCTTGTGGCAAATGAAATGCATTTATATATATATATATATATATATATATATATTGAAAAGAAATGCTCCAATAGAAATTGATTTATCTGTTAAAGTTCTGTATGAAAGTGGAGGCTTCACTGCCAGATTTTAGATGTAAATTCTATATGCTTCGCACTTAGAATCACATATCTGTGCTTTACAAAAGGTGCATTTTTAATAGATGGAAGGGGGGGGGGGTTACTATAAAAACCCAGTGTTAACTAAGGAATTAGGGTTATAAGGAATAAACTTTTATAGCTTAAAGACAGAATACCTGTTATAGGAATAGAATCCAATGATTTTGCTCATGTTTTCTATAGGCAACTTGCATGGATTACCTGGATGCAAATGTAGTTTTCCTGTAATCCTGCTGTAGAAAGCACTGTACTTTGTTTTGAATAGTTACTACTTTTTTTTTTTCTTAAGCAAAGTGACTTATGTAATCTTCCAGGCAAGTAGCTGAAGGCAATGTTTTCTTTTCTCCATTAGATACAACAAATAACATGTAAAATAAAGAGAAGAATCTCTTACAGTATGCAGGAAAAGGCCTTTTGAGAAGAGTTCTGCTGATGTTGTACAGAGTTGTAGCTTTAAAAATTCCAGCTACTGTGAGTACAGTTATGCGTGGAGATCATTCTTTCTTAGAAAAGACTTATATATTTGGGGAAAGAACAACAGAGGGTCAATTTAGGAAGAGAACTGCTTGGCTTTCAAAAAAGAAAGCCACATGAACAGCAGAGTGAATTACATATAATATAAACAAACTATTTACAGTCAGCATGCACTGCTTGCATTCAGTAGTTCATGCTCTCTCTCATCTCAGTAGTTCATGCTCTCTCATCCCTGAGCACTGTAGAAGCATTCTACAATGAGGATTGATTTCTGTGATGGAATTTCTTTAAGCAGGTGACTGTTAAAAGTGCACTGACACAACATGAGAACACTACACAGTAATAGAATCATCTCTGGGAGAATGATATATGAACAGAGGGGAGTGCAAACAGTGTTTTGAAAGCACTTATATTTTACTGTTTCAACTGTTCAGCAGCTGTCTGCATGAGACAGTTAACTGCTCCTTCCTGTGGCATTAGAAATACCTACATGGGCAACCTTGATAAAATGCAATTCAAACTGATTTACAGATTTCATAGACAGAAGAGGTCTGTTCCAAGAAGCAGAATTTTGCTTGTGAAACATGTCCTTTAAGCATATTTGACACCATATAGCAAACTCCATTAGCCTTATTACTGTGCTCCTGTGGGAGCCTAAGTTCAATGATATGTTTTTTTTAAAGGGCAGTGAAACCTGTGAAGGTGCACTTCATTCCCAAAACTGTTTCAGTCTGCCTCGTATATAACAACAGTTATAGTACTAAAAAGATCCTTTCTTGAGTCAAGAAGTTTTTGACTTATCACTAAGCTATTTTTTTTTCTTCAGACCTAAGGCAGCTCTAAAGTGTACTTCCCCCCCCCCCCCCCCCCCCCCAATAACTTTGACTGGACTGAGACTACTGAGAGGGATAATAAATTGTTAGGAGTGGTCAGAGGATACTAATCTCTTCAAAAAAGCCATCAGAAAGGGAGAGAAGACCATTTCTCAGCCACACAGTGTTTCCCAGCAAGGTCTGTTTTTATTTCATTGCCACAACAACAGATTGTTACTAACTTAACTGTCAGATGACACTACATCTTAAAAAAAAGGAAAAAAGCAAAGCACCCTGCCAGCACCACCCAGCAAGGCAGTGCTAGAGTTCGTTCACATTAAGACTTCCTCACGATAGCTGGTTAGAACAGAAACCTGAAGCAGCGGTAACCTTACCTTGAGTGCACAAGATCCAAGGAGAGAAGATCACTGGTTCAAAACAGTGGAAGGCTGAGAAAGTGCTCTGATCAGCTGCTGGTAGCATGCACTTGGCTTTTATGTGCAGGTGGGAGGAGCTGCTCCCTACGGTAGGTGGGCAGTAAGGACAGCAGGCAGACAGCCTTCAGAAGGCACTGCACAGTAGGATTTTGCTCTTTGGGGACGGAAGGAGGGGGGAAAAGCAAGCTGAATGGCATTCACAGGAGAAACAGTGTTGGATTTATTGGTTTGTTTTCAAATAGTTTAGTTAACTGAAGATTTTCTACTGTGTTTGTTTCTCCGATTCTGGTGCATTATTCTGGTTACAGTTATAATGCTACTAGGTCTCAGTCTTTTGGAAAGATTTTTACCTCAGTAGCAATCATAGATAGTAACACAAAGTAGTTACCAGAAAAGCTTGTATTTCTCTTTCTGAAAAGGAATAACTACGAATAAACAGCTTGCTTTATATTCAAAACATCTATTTGATCACGGCTCTGGAACCCCTCCTACATTTCTCTCGTGCACTGCTACCCAGCTTTTCCTTGATGCAGCTGTAGCTTGTTCCATCTACACACTAACTTTCTAATAGTTCAGTTTAGTGGTTTCATTGTTCCGTGTGTCTGAGTTCTAAACAATTTTCCCAACTGGTATTCTCAAAAGGCAAATGTAGCCAGAAAGACAAACCAGTAGGAATACACATTCCTGGTGGTTTCTTTATAAAATTATTCATTGTTCATTTTAACTCATTCACTGCTTTTAAGGCATGGGAGAATGGGTGGCACAGCATCCAGACACTGGCTTCTGGAGGTGAAACAGACAGCTGTACTCGTCTGGAATACACTGATTCTGTATTTGCACTAATTTCTGAATGAGCCATTTGGACCCTTGTTGGTGTTATTTACCATAATCCGTGAGTAATGTCTGTGTCATTTTGGAACATGCGTGAGTGGAGAAAGCCATAAAGTTAGAACAGGGAGAGGAGGACAGTGGTGTGAAATCAAGGGTGAGGCTAGAGGTTCATCCTGCTTTACAATCTGGGCAAGACCAGGAGGAAAATGAATGGCAATCTGAATTTACAGAATGAAGATAAGCAAGACAGTAGCGAATGCAATGGCGAATCAAGTGTAATACATGCCATTTCTTGCACTAAAGGGCCAAAGTGATCACCGTGTGAAGAGTTATGAGATTCTTATAGAACCTTGGCACTTCTGTCAGTATTCTGAATTTGTTCTTAGTGGTGGACTCTTGTGTCTGTTTTCTGTAATCTGATTATATATGTTATTATAAGTCTTACTAGGTATCAAGTCCTGAGACATTTATGCTGGGAATGCAGATTAATTCTTAATACGGGCACAGGTTGAAATTCACATTACTAGTTTTCTTCTCCTTTTCTCTAGATTATAATAAGCATTTTTGAAAAAAAGAGTCATAGAATGGGTTGAGTTAGAAGGGACCTCAAGGATCACCAAGCTCCAACCCCCTGCAGCAGGCAGGGCCACCAACCCCATTTAATACCAGGCTGCCCAGGGCCCCATCCAACCTGGCATTGAACACCTCCAGGGGCAGGGCATCCTCTGGGCAGCCCATGCAAGAAGCACTGAATGAGTGAGTTGACCAGGCTTGCTTGCAATTCTATTTGGTTTTGTCTACCTACAAATCACTTGTATATCAGTGTTAGGTGGTAGAAATTGCTGCATAACCATGATGATGCAGGCTGAGAACAATAACTGACTGGTTAAGTTGCTAAGGTTTCTGTGGTATCTGGTGGCTGTTGGATTGGACAACTATGTTCTTGCAACTAATTACCAACAAAAGTCATGTTAATTATTCCTGCAGCACTCAATGGATCTTTATAGTTCTTATGAAGAGATGAGCTCTCTGAAGAATCAGTTTGATTTTAGGAAGGCTACATTAAGTAATGACAGCAGAAATAGGGTTATAAAGGGTGTGAGTTATAGCAATAAGGTTATGCAATAATTAGTTCAGTCATGGGCAATTTGTGATGGTTTGATAGATTAAATAATGCACATAAACTGGGATTATACTCATCTAACATCTGGTTGGTTATGATCTTACAGAAATCTAGGTCAAGATTTTCAGAAATTAGAGAGTAAATATATACCTAAGTCCTTATTTAATGACTAATTGTTACTGTCTCAAAATTGCTGGCCTTTCTCCACATCCCTTTTAGAATCAGTGGATACTTATTTTAAGTTCAATACCTTCTGAAGGTCAGGCTATTTTTTTTTCTTGGAAACAAAAACATAAATGTAGAGGATTATCTGTAGAATTATTTTATTTAAGCTTCCGACCCTTATCTTCAGATGCTAAGTACCACTTTTTAAAAGTGAGTCAATACTCAAGTGAACTCATATGCCATTGGCTGTGCACAGATGATTACACATCTGGCTGCATGGCAGACTGACGGGTAACCTTACCTTCTAGTACTTACAGAAGAGAAGAAATAAACAAGTTTTTCTTTAGTTCTCTCCTTCAGGCAACGTTAAAGCACTTTACAAATATTAAATTTAAATAGATGAAAAGTATCAGACTGTGTTAATGATTGTTAAAGCACTACCATGGTATAATTATATGGAAGCTTACCTGATAAGACTAGAATGTTAGGTATAGTCGTGTATTTACCTAGTCACTGCACTGTGTTGCTCTTCCACTTTAATGAGTTTTTTTTAGTAGATGAAAGCTTTACCAAAAGCTTGGTGGGAAATTTTATTTAGTTTGTCACACGATTAAGTAGATTTCAGGGCATACTGCCAGGCTATACAGTAACATCAGTGTGGACGTGTCTTGTCCCAGTGACCAAGAAAAACATTCAGCCCGTCTAAAATGGTTATATCCTATCTATTTCTTAAAAGCAAAGTTATCCTTCCATGAATACTTTCAGTGGTGTAGTCCTCTTGCTCCATTCTTACCCTAAAATGTCCAGATTGGTTTACTATTCATTTCCAAGAATCACTTGGAGTAGCCCATGCTTTTAGCACATAAAAAATCCATATCATGCACTCATGTTATTTTATAGTAGGTGTATTATTTTTGTACAAAATGGAACTGCTAGCAAGGGAATCAGCTTCGTGAAAGTACCTTAAACTTGGGAAGAGTGTTTTACCATGCTTTTGGGAACTGTACATGCTCAGCTAAGAAATACTTTGTGGTGGTTCAGAGAGCAAGACCATCTGGCATAATTCAACTGACCTTTTTGTTGTGGCTCCACACAGAGCTCTGTGCAAAGTCTCTTGAAATACATTTAAATTCATTTGGGAACTCTGAACTCTTCCAAGAAGGGCTGGAGTGCCCTGACACTTTTTTATCATTTAGCAAACTTGGCAATGATCCTATAAAAGAATTCCCCCAGGCAGTCTTTGCAGCTTTCTTATGGCATAAGTGTTACTACACAGAGTATTGGTATAGCCAACAGTATCCCTGGAGCACGTTACGATTATGAGACAGATTACAGCTTGCTAGTGGGGACACAACTTTAACCATAATTGCTATATTTCTGAAATCACATTAAGTATATTTGCTCTTCAGTCAGAGTCTTCTATTAAATTAAATTTGGTTCAGCACACAAACTGTATGGTAAAGAATAATTATTAACAGAGGTGGTTAAAAATACAGCTGTGTAAATGAGAGATATTTCACTCCAGATCTTTTAAAAATAGATATGCCAAAATTCCTGCATTAATTCCAATAAAAGAACCAAGTGATTAACTCCCAGTTTGAGTGTTGCTCCACTGAAACAAATGTAGCTGAATGTTTTGGCTGTGGATGCCGAATGAATGAATGTGCATTGATGAAGAGTTTGACTGTGGGTAAATCCTAATTCATGTGGCATTTCAGCAACAGCTCATGTAGGTGATTACTTGCTGTTTGGTGGTTGTGTCGAAGGAGGAAGGTCTCTATCCACTTAACTGGCATGGCTGGCATGGCAATGGCAGAAGATGAGTTATTGAGATCAAGTTTTCAACACTCTTGTCAAACACAAACCAGATAGAATTAGTCAGATCTCCTAATATAAAGCAGGATAATATAGAAATAGAACCCTAGTGTGGTACTCTTCCAACTTTTATCAATACGTTTAAAACACCATAACTTTAAAAAATAGAAAGACATGTCAAAGTTTCTTTGTGACATTCTATGATTAGGTAGTAGAAAAATACTCTGACCTGCTCATAGGTAAACTTCTGTTAATCTACACCACCCTCATGGAAATGTATTCTTCTTTTTATTTAATTTTACTGTAGGACATAAGACATGAATGATTTCTCCTCTTGATCAGCAGTGTGCTTTATTAACCTGTTGTTTCAGGAAACATTCTGTCTTCTGTCGTGCTTCCCATCATTGTAAGATCTATCCAAAGTCTTTCCAGTGTATTTAACTTTTAGAGAACTAAATGTGGTTGAATTAAATGAGTCACAGTTTTTATAGAACATTGTCTATTCCACGGTAAAGATTCACAAACCTGGGGGGAAGGACAAGGGCAGAAAGCGAAACATTTTCAGTTTATATTCTTCACGTCATGAAGAATGTCTGAATTCCATTTTCAAATTTGTATCCATAGATTAAAGAGTCGCTTAGGTGATCTGGCTACAAACTGTTGTATGGCATTCCAATGTAGGATGCAAAATCAGGATACATTTTTAAAGTGCAGGTCTTGCATTCTAGATAAGCGTACAGCAAGGTCTGAGTGTGAGTACAGAAGCAGCACCTGCCAGCCTCAACCAATGTTTTCACCTGTTTGACAGACTTAACCACATAACATGATAGAGACAGAGTTAAGAAAACTAGAAAGAGTTAATACAGAACACTCTATAGCCATAACTGACGTCATTCTGAATGTGTCTTACCTGTTTAGTATTGCGTCCATGAGTGAAAAGGGAATGCAGTCCAACACTGCTATTATTTGATCAATCCACCCAGCTAACAATTGTTTGTGTTGTTCATGTCCTATATTTACTGACTTCCTATGTCTGAGGATCAGCTCTGGGGCTTCCATTGGGATACACTAGCTGATTTTCATGCTCACCATATCATTTTGATAAATGAAAAAGAAATGCTTATTAGAAAAATAATGCTTATTATCTTGGCAATGTTTGCTTAGACTGTCTGCTTTTCAGAAGGTGTATGATATAACATAAGCTAGATTTAACATATGAGGGTTGGAAACCTACTGGCTGGGGTGCGTTTATGCAGAAAACATGGGAGAGTCTCGATACACAGCAAACTGAATGTGAGACAGCAGTGGGCCCTGGCAGCAAAGAAAGCCAGCACTACCTTGAGTTACAGGAGCAGAAGCATAGCCAGTAGCTTAAGAAAAGTGATCATCCCCTTGTACTCGGTTCTCACTAGGCTACATTTAGAATACTATGTTTGATTTTGAGCCTCCTGATGTAAGAAAGATATCAGTGAACTGGAGTGAGTCCAGAGGGGTCAGAACACTTGATCTGTAAGAAGAGACTGCAGAAGCAGGGCTTATTCAGCTCGGCCAACAATTGGCTTGGAGAGAATATAAAAAACAGTGGTCCCCAGGTACCTATGGCAGGTTTATTGAGAAGTTGGAGTAGATCTCTTTGCAGTGATGCATGATAGAAAGACAGTAGACAGAGCAGGTTTCTTGGTGAGGCTGTGCAGCCTCCATCCTTGTAGGTTTTCAAGAACCAACTGAACAAAGCCCTGAGTAGCCTGTTCTGACCTCATGGCTGACCCAGCCTCAGGGAGGGCATTAGACCAGAGGCCTTTTGAGCTCCTTTCCAAACGAAATGAATCTGTGACCCTATGCTATCAGACAGTAATACTAAAACTTCTCACCTGATACTGTGGAAATGTTCAGATTAGTTGATTTTCAGTTCGCCTGCTCTTAAGAGACTGAGGCACTGGCCCAAAGTACGATCAAAGTTGATAAAGTGTCCATGTATTTAAATAGAGGCTGTGTACGTTTCTGAAAAAGAACGCATTGCAAACGAAGGTCTTAACTTTCAATGTATGAATGGGGATTAAATAAGACTTGTCTTCAGTTCCACCAGAATGTGCTTGGTGGCAGTATTATGCATTCTGTGTGTAGATTTGAGTATTTTTCTTTTAAATACGTTTCCTGATAGTTTATTTAATGAAGCCAAGTGGCATGCATCTTGGCTGTAATATATACTCTTTTAAATCTCTTTGCCAAAAGTTTATATAGCGTTTTTATTTTATTTTATTTTAGGAAGCTAATTTGTGCTCTGTTTCAAATGAAATATAGCATCCTGGGGAAAACATGTTTCTGATCAGAGGAAATATTTGCTACACTGACAGCGAGATTAACAATGGAGTGAAACGGAATTTGAATTAAATGTTGGTGTTTTCTACTCCAGCTCTACTACACAGAACCCAAGCCTTATTTCATAGATATCGCTTATTTTGTCCCTATACAATTCATTAGTTTCGAAATGACAAACATTTTTTGCTACCTTGATTACATCATTAATACATTCTTTCTCCCTCTGCACCAAACAAACCTTCCTGCTGAGACAGGATTAAATTATCTTCATAAAGCTGCCTAGTATTATTACCATTAAACCATAGGAACCCGAGTCTGAACATCTTAACAGTTTTGGTTGTGTTTTTTTCCCCTGAAAAAGTGTGTATTTGGTCATTTTCGAAATTAATTTTGAAGACTGATGAGTGTTTTGAAACTTAAAATATCCCTAATTGTTCTGGAAAGGAACAGTTTTCAGAGAACACCAGAAGCACATAATAACAATGATACACACTTCATTCAAATTATATCATGTTTTAGTGCTGGAGCAGACAGTATTATTTGTGCACAGAATACCGTGTCAAGGAAGAAGGTCAGCTTTCGTTCTCAGATGTGCTGTTGTACCATTGTACACAGATACGACTGGTAGTGCTCATACGATTTCAGTGGATTTGCTTTTCATTCCTTTAGTTTCTTTTTCAGGCTTCTTTCTTTGCTGTAATAGATCGGAGCATGGTCTGTGAATTGTCTAGCAAAGACTCAGCTTGATGCCATTTGCAAGTGTTTCATCAGTTTCACTATTTTTACTATACATAAAGTTGTAGACAGTCATATCTTTTGATCTTTGCTTCTTAGTTCAGTGCTTCCATTACTCTTTTCTAGTGCAGACCTTAAACCATGCTAATTTGTTCACAGGAACAGTAAGAGTTTAAAAAACAACAAACCCACAACAAAGTACTTCAATGAATATCTGAAAGAGCAATAAACTCTGCAAGCAAGTATTGAGTTCACACTAACATGATGATTAAGACAACGTTTGAGTGATCTGTTCAGCTCGTAGCTCAGATTTGTCATGGAAAACCACTGAAATCATTACCACTGGGCAACAACTAGATTGAAAGAAGTTCTAGTATGAATTGAAAGCTTTCCATCACTCTTGGTGGAAAAATACCAAACTGAAGTAAATTTCAATAATCCTAATTATTTTTTTTTTCAAAGTATCAGCATATCACTGAGTAAAAAATTGCTTACCAGCATGTTCCTCAGGAGGAGGAAAGGAATATAAAATGAGTGCTTCATGACACATTGGCACTTTTTGCATGCATTCCCAATTGTTACTTGGCACTTCTGCACTTTTTTTTTTTGGTGTGTGTTTCATCTGGAAAAAGCTCTTTTCACTATTCAAAACACTAATGGGAAAGAGTGTGTAGAAAATGATCGCTTCTATGTATTATGTTCTGGACAGTCAAAGGCATTTTCCTAACTGTAGAAATTCTGTTAGACAGCTCCTTAAAGTTTAAAATAATCTCCTTGGTTTAACTTGTCTCCTTGCACATCATGGGTTCATTCTTGGTGTGTTCATTTGCGCCTACTGAAACTGGAGGAGTTAGATAAATGTGGGTTTTGTTGTTTTTTTTTTTTGTTTGTTTGTTTGTTTTTTCTTTAATTTAAATCCATACTAAGCTTTAACAGCCTTTCGCTAACGCATTGTAATGCTGTGAGTTATACAAGATGAAAGAGTGATGAGAGAGTAGGCTCACCACCTACTTAAAAAGGGCCTTTTGCTTTTATGATGGTGGTAGTAAACTTGGTTTTCATTTGTGTGCTCCTGCTGGGTAGACTTCAGTGGCAACACAACAACCTGCAGAAAGGGCTTCCCTCTTCTCTGATCTCCCTTTAGCCTAGACATTGAGTGGAGCTGTAGTGAAACAGAAACATACTGTATGTGATTAATTAGAGAATTCTTCCCCTAGTGCAGACGGGTTGTGTTACTGTCAGAGATGAAGCATCCAGAACTGTCACAGCTTCACAGCAGGAATGTGCCTCCTCTATTCTGCAAGTAGGTGAGTAGACACTACATTCTCCTGTGAGAGATTCATAGACCTCTGCTGTGAGTCACTGAGCTAACAGTGCAGCGTTCTTGTACCAGAATACTTTTAGACTGTTTATCAAACTACTTCAACTACCAGTTTCCAAGCCAGAGCTCAACGTTATAAATGTTTTAATTTATAGAGAGGTTGACATTGTTTTATTTCTGTGAGTGCTCAGTTCAGACTTATTTTAGACAAGGACAACAACTCTGCTAGCTAGGATCTGTCACTCACCCAAGCTGCACCAAGAAAAGGCAGACTGAAATACTGAAACTTCTCTAGGCGTAGCATGTTCTTTGAAAGCCTTTCTGCTCAATCCAGATGCACAGGCACTTCGTATCTTAAAACATTTGTTTCTATTTGTGTTGGACTGGATGGAGTGTCCAAGCATCACTTTTTCTCAAACAGTTTCATGTTTATGTGTTACTGTTAACATTTGAATAAGCACAAAGCCAAAAGCATTTTGTCTCACAGAACTCAGATGAAATTTATGCCAACTAAGGAAGCATTAAAAAAAAAAAAAGAATGGAATCAGCTGCATGTAGCTCCTTTGGGCTTCTCAGTCCCATTTATGGAGGAATTTTTCCCAAAAATGATTAGAAATGAGGTATCAGACATACACCATAGACTGTGCAGAGAACTAGGCTGTTCTGCAAGTCAGCTGCTGTTTGGCAAATCATACCTGCACGTACTTGACGTGCAGCAGAACAGAGGTACCTGAATAGTGTGCTGTTCAGGGTAGAGGACTTTGGTGTAAAATGCTGACCAACTTGTTATCCTGTATTTGTATGTACGTGCCATTGCTTATTGCATTGTACCTGATAAATCCTATCTATCCATTCCAGAGAAATTCCGGGTGTACGTTCTTGTCCAGTTTCTGGTTTGGGTAGCTCACTACAGTTAGAGATACTTGTATATACTATCTGATTCAGGAACAATGAGAACAGATGAATAGCCTTTCTCACAGGATTCTCTTCTTTTCTGGTGGCAGAGGAAATACTGTGGCTACAGCCTTTCTCAGGCTTTTATGATGTGTGGTTTTGGATGACAAGGACATTGTCTCATGTGCTTTCTTATTGATTTGGAATCTTCAGCTGGTTTTCTACAGAACTTTTATTTAAGAACATTTTCATATTAGTTGATTTTTTTTTTTCCTTAATCTTAATTTTTCATCCGTCTTTAATGTATCTGGGTTAGTAGTACAGTAACAATCACCAGGGTGTGAAGTTTCTTAGCAAAAAAATGCTTTTATTCTCATTTTTGTGGTGTTCAGTTCCTCAGGCCTCATGGCACTGAGGACCAGCTTCCACCAGGCCTTCCCAACCATGTCAACTGTAGGCCAATGGAATGGTAGATTTCAGCGTGAAATTTGTGAGAACTAGAGAAGTAGAATTGGTTAAGGCTCTTACAGGAAGGCAAGACAGAGCCCATTTCAGATTGCACTCCAGAAATCTGCTGATAAAAGAAAAAAAAGATGAAAAAAAAAACACTACTAAGGTTCAAAGTTTTTCAAGATGACCATTGACTTTGCTATTGAATTGTCTTAAAGAAAGATTCAGATGTGGCTGTACTTCAGAGATATTGGATTTAATGTTGTAAAAAATGATGTAGTGAGCCCGTCTTCTGTAGATAAGGTCCCTACAATGAACATTAGGCTGGATACTGAAGTTTGCTAAACATTTTGTAAACTCTGCTAACAAATTCATATACCTCCCACATGTAAGAACAAACAAAAAACTGCACAAAAACAAAGTAGCAAAGAAAGGTCAATCTTGGAGAGGCAGCATACAGAACTTATCAGTATATTCTATGCAAGTAGATAGGATCCAATCAGAATGGCTGGATAATACTTCAATTCTGTAGTACTTCTGTCGAAAAAAAGCCAACTAACTCTAGCAACTATATCCATATCATCTTTTTTTGGTGGTATTCCTGTGCACCTCTGACTTGATGTTACTTCAGTATATTTTTTTCCAGACTTGGGAGAAACAGGGAATAGAAAGAGACCTTGAAGGATTTTTTTTACTTGTTTGACTTTGAATCTGTAGAAAAGTGAACAGTGTATCCCTACTGTGACTGACTGCTGGAGGTACTTCCAGAATGTGAACTATTTACTTGAAAACAAGAATCAGAAACCAGTCATGATCTACAGGTTGGTTTGGAAGTAAAATAGGAGAGCAGTTATATTTAAAAGTGCCATTTGAAAATATCTGCACTACTGGCTTCAGAAGGAGGATCAAGGGTATTCACTGAAGAAAAATACCAGACTTCTACAGTACCCCAAATAACATTTTCTGGCATAACATCTTCCACATTCCTAAAGACAGCTGAAAATGAATTATGTTATGTATGAAGAAAAAATCTATGACTTTTTATGTAAGAATATGAGTTAGTTAGTTTACCTATAATTATTTAAAGGCAGTGTGTGTATTTAAAAGTATGCACTGACATATGTAGCTGTCCTATACAGGATTGATGGGGAATGACTTCATAGTGAGTTATGAGAGAGATGGCACATCATTACTGGTAATCTATATCCCCCTTTATCTATGTTAGAGATCCTGGTATTTCATAGATGGTGTCATAAATGGAAACAACTACATTACGGTGCACTTGCAGGAGAGAAGCCAGAAAATATTTATTGATATAATATGGAAGAAACGCAGTAATTTAGCAGATCTTAATTGTAAATAAGGCAGTGACCTAGCAAGATTCAAGATGGTGGGATACACTTGATTAATTACTGCATAGTGGGTAGGGTAAACCCACACATAGAGGAGACTCTTCTTTTGGGTCACATCATTTAGAATGGATACCCCTGCTTTCTAAACTTGAACCACAGAGGTAAGGAGCCTAGGTGTGACTGGATCCCAGACATGTCCCAGGCTTGGTCCACAGTTTATGCTGAAGGGATTATATGTACACAGTCAATCTAAGATATAATCTTAGTGAAGTTAAAAAAAACCTTTCAGTCAGGCCAGGACATGATCTTACAAAGCCAAGAAAGCCTAAAACAACTATTAGTTACATAAGGAGAATCTGTGTTAGCAAGACATCTGGATGTCAAATTGAACTCTGCATGGGCATTATCTCAAGAGGCATCCCTGCTCAATGGGAGATTCTGTCAGGCAGTCTGCTGCCTCACAGAAGAACTCAGGGGGCTCTTGGGCTGCTCACTGTTTATGGGCTAAGACCTTTGGCACATAGTCATAAGTTATTTCTTTACGTACATACTCAGTTGGTCCTCAACTGTTGAACCAACATCTGCTTTCAGTTCTTTTAGCCTCCTTTAGTTTGAGACAGATCTGTGGTTGTTACCAGTACTGTTGCTTATCATTGTCTTCCTGTGCAAGGCTTTCTGTGTAAGGCCAGTCTGAAGGAAGAAATTGAGGGAAGTAGACAGGAGGGCTGGGGGAGCACATCACCATAGGTGGAATGTAGAATCACAGAATCATTAAGGTTGGAAAAGACCACTAAGATCATTTAGTCCAGCTGTCAGCCCATCACCATTATGCCCACTAACCATGTCCCTCGGTGAAACATCTACGTGTTTCTTGAAAACCTCCAGGAACCTCCCTGGGCAGCCTGTTCAAATACCACATGACGCTTTCTGAGGAGAAATGTTTCCTCATATCCAGTCTGACCTTCTCTGGCTCAGCTAAGGCCATTACCTCTCATCCTACCACTAATTACCTGAGAGAAGACGCCAACACCCACGTTACTACAACCTCCTTTCAGGGAGTTGTAGAGAGCATCTGAATTTCTGCATCTCCTACACATGCAGGTATTCATACTTTGCCCAGTGCTGAGAAGGTCCAACTTCAGGCATCTCACTTGTAGAAAGATGTATGCTAATTGCAGAGGATTCAGAGCACAGCAAGAAGAATGTTCAGAGCCCTGTGGCTTTTGATTTCCAAAGAAGTAGGAGAGTGTGGGCTTTTTGGTTGAAAGAGAATGTTTGAGGGGAACATTAACTAACATCCCAAGCATGTGAAAGGGCATTGCAGAGAGGAAGATGCAAACAAATAAATAGAATCAAAATTTGGAGCAACAAATAGGAAAGTTTGCTATCTTCATTTATTTATTTATTTATTTTTTAAATTATTATTATTTGAAGAAGGATCTCAACTAGTCTGCTTATTTACATTGGAGCATTTGTGCAGCCAACTTTAAAGACTTCTGTGTTGCACTGGGAGTTATCCAGACAGTGTGTGAATCACTGTCAAGCACTTGAAATGATGGATCACATGCTCTGAATAGCAAGTACTTGAAGCCCTTGTTCACTGCAAAAAAAATAATGGCGTGCAGTCCATAAAGTGGAGTATGGTCACGTAAAAAAGAGTTAAATAATTCGGAATGTTCGAAGCCTGTGCAGTGATTCTGAATAATTCCAAATGCTTGAAGTCTGTTCAGTGATTGATTCTGACCTTAAGCAGGCTAAGTTATTCCTATATGCTGTCCAGCCGCATTCAATATTTATTTTCACTTCTGAATCATTCAGTATTTATTTTCACTTCTGAATCATTCAGGATTACTGTTTCCAGGTTTTCCCCTATACTCAATCCTTATGTTTCAGATTATTTCCTCTCCTAGTACAAGCTTGCATTAATCTTTTTAAAACATAAATGGTTATTTTGTGCCTATGTTTCCAGTCTCTGTGTCTACATATTTCTCACTCCTTGTTCATGGAGTTGTTAATAAAGAGTTTTAACGAGTGTTGCTTGGAAAAAGAAAATGTACAATCTTTCCCAAATTATATCTTAATGTATTTCAAAACCATTAACATGATCTTTCAGTGTCAGCTCAGTCCCACATAACTGGGAAACAAACAAAGTATTGGTGAGATTTTAAAATAACTCTTTCCAACCTGTCAGCCTCCTTCCTCTCCCTGGAACATCTTCAATAGACGTAACCCACCCTCCCCTTCCAAAATCCAGTCAGTATCTACAGAACATCTAGAGTTCCAGGTAATCAATTTAATTCTAATGATGTTATACTGCTGCTTTTAATTAGAGAAGAAAACCTGCTTAGTGTATGAGTCCTGTGTCTTTATAAGTAGTGTGATGACTTGCGCTAGATAAGGGGAATACTGTGAAGCTAGGGCCATCGCATATGACACTCAGGATTGTGAAGAATCCAAGTGTAAAGTGGGAATTCAGCATCAATATCAGAAGACAGTAAGCAATTAAAAAATAAAAACAAAAGTGGCTGCATTTGTCTCTGAAATACATCCAGTATTTGTCATTTTGTAAATGATAAGCTGCTGCAGCTACAGTTACTGTATGTGTGTTTGATTGCTTGTAGACATTTCTTAGCAGTTCAATAGAATAGTGCATGCTGTAGGCTTGTTAGGACTAGTAATGGGAAAGAACAAACCTAGTTTATCAATGAACATGCAATGGAGACCATAACTGAAAGTCACCAATTTACATAAAAAGCTGGAAGGGCAGTTTATGTCTTTAATAGAAACAGTTCTTCACAGACTGGAAGAAATGTTCACTCAAAATAAAAGGATAAGAATTTGGGAAATATGGCAACACAGAAGAATGGAAGTAGAATCAGTTGTTAAGAGAGAACAGAAAAAATATTGGGAGAAATGTTGGTGATTCCAATAGTCCACCCATCCATTTGTTTTATTGCAGTCTCTCCTTCTCTCCTTCCCTCCTTCCCTCTTTCCCTCTGTCATTTTTGCTCTCACTTTCTCTCTCACGTGAACTGCGAAGATGTCTGGACATATAAATATATCTGAGAATACAAGAAGCAAGTCCCGTTATGACACAAACCACTTCCAAGTATTTTAAGAATGGTCTCTCCCCAGTGGCAGATGTGAATGTTCGAAAGTTTGTTCTATTGCCTGATTCCTTTCTGTGTGATAGGATCATTTTCCTAGCCCCACTACCAGTGGCTGGAGGAAAAAATACCATTGTATTTTTGTGTCTGAATGCCAGAAGTATCACCAAAAGGAAGTCTTGGGATTACTGTTCTTGCAGAGAGGCTTGCTAGTCACTCTGTCTCTTAGTCAAGAAATAGGAGAAATGCTACTCCTGTGTTGGTCTAAAAGCCTACAAAGGAAGGATTTCCAGGTGGTGTTTATAAAACGCTAGAGAGGACTGAGTGGCACCTTTAGATGATTTTTGGAAGCTGTTGCCTTTAATAAGGTAAATTTGAATTTCGTTGTATGTGACAGTAACTGGGGCTCAGTGCTTTGTGTGCCCAAGCAGTGATGTGCTGTAATACCTGCACATTCTGTCCAGGGAACCACAAGTGCTTTTCAGGGTCATGTGAATGTCTTAGAAGTGGCTTGGTCAGATTGTGGAACTTCCTTCTAGTTGTATAGAATTGCAATATAGTGATGGATGTAGAAGTGATCTGTTTCTCTGGGCAACTTCTCTCTTGATAGCTGGGTGTCTTTGCATGCAGGCTGCTTCTGTGTGCAGTAAACCTCCTGTACATGAACAGATCCATAATGCTACTATCCAATTATATATACAGGAGTGACGTGGTAGGTACAAAGCTGTTTGTGATGGATAAGTTACAGTCTGGATTGTTTGACAGTTATCTTCAAAAGTTGTGCCTCCTCTCACGAAAACAAATCCTGTGATTCTTAGATAATACAATAGGTCATTATTAGGGTTTATCCGCCAACTCGGATTTTGAAGACATGCCTGTATGTAAGATAAGGGAGAAGGAAAGCAATTTTTTTCTGAAGTGACAAGTGACAACACCTCCTTTTTTTTTTTAGTCCAGTTTCCCAGGGATGTCTTGTCCAAGTGGCCCCACACTTTCCCAAAATATTTTGCTCTGGCTACAGACCAAACACAAGAACTGTAGGCAGAAAGTATATATATATATATATTTTAAAGAAAGACTGAAAGGCATCTCTGGGGAGGAGGAGAAGACTTTTTAAGCTTATTGTGATATGTACTGTATGGTAGATAACATTGTTTTATTTAGCTCCTAGAGCTGGAAATTGTGATTAAAATTGTGTTACAAACGTAAGTGATTTTTATAAGGGTGCTATGGATTTTCTTGTTATCTTGTGCCTGTATGTATAATATGTGGGGAATATCACATACAAAAGATTAGTGATATGGCAGGTGTTTCCCCAGCTAGATTATAACAGTATTGTCCACTCATCCTGAGTGGGGAAGGTGGAGGAATGTGACACTGGTCTTGACTTGCTGGCCTCATCACTCTTAGTCACATGGAAGCAACATCTGGTCCAGTAAACAGCATAGGGTGGTGTAGCTCTTTCATTTGCATGTTTTGATGCCTTTTCTGACTGGCTGTCAAAAAAGCCAATTTTATCACCCTCAGTGAGCATAGGTTGCAACGGTTGCTTATTCCAGAAACTTCTAGAGTAGCAGCCACCTCTGGAATGGACATGTGCCAGGGGAGAAAGTGAGGTTCTTAGATTTTGTTTTTAATCTTACAGAAATGCCTGGATGCCTAAGATCAAGCCCTCTTCTTTCTTGGCCTTATACAAAAAAACATGGTATGAAACAGTCTGTCCCCTGGGAGAATTAAAATCTTAACAGATTTTGTAATCTCTGTCTGAGAGCATAGCCATTGAACTCTTCTCCGTGGGAGATTTGCTACAGAATGAAATAATACCACCACCTCCCAGCCACTGTTGTGCTCTTCTCTTGCAGTTAAAGAAGAGTGAAGGGAAGGATGTAGTTAAGCTGAAAAAGCAACTTATTGCAAGCTACTGGCAGAGATGAAGATGAGTAACAGCATTTAGGGATTTCTCTTAATAAAATACTGGCTGGTGATGAAACTTTCTGTCACTGGACGATGTGTAGCCCCCACATATCTGCAGCATTAATCTTAAATAGGAACAAAATAATCCTTTGGGTCTGTTGCTGGATCTCAAGTAGAAGCTTGGTGTTTAGAAGATCAAGAGAAAGAAATGGAAGCCAAGCTTATTTGCTTGGATTTTCTTTGCCTCTGTGGGGTTAGATTTTCTGTGACCCGTGGCTTTGCTTGAATGGTGTTTTGTGGCCCTTTCCTACTTGTGGAGGGGAAGACAGGCAAGTCCTGCTGTCAGTCACAGCCTGCTCTTCTGAGACACTATGCAAGTGAATATTCACCAGCAACTTTACAGTCAGGCTGTTGCAGGTGTGTACTATTAAGACATGGAAATGAGTAATGCGGTCCTCATAGTTAACAGTTTTCTCGTATAAGTATTCATTGGAATCAATTGAAAATGATGGAGTAGAAGGGACTTAGTCCTTCTGGTTATGAAGGAGATTGCATTTGCTTTGCCTGTGGTGTGTGTATGTTGTGGCTTACAGTAATTTATTTCATGTTTAAATATGCATTCTGCTAAAATGTATAACGTATATAATGTATCTGAGCTCCTGCCAACACAATTTGTTATGAATCACTCATGCTCTGATAGACACAAGCTATTTGCCACTTAAATTTCCCACAGATGTTATCTTCAGATTCGGCAATGCCCTAATTTGGGCATTGGTATCATTTTCCTTTTTTAATAAAGGAATTGTTTAAAAAAAGAAGTTAACCAAGAGGTGGTTTTATTTTTTTTTCCTCATTCTCTGCTGAGGCAGCTATATAAGGTGTGTAACTCACAATAAGCGCTATAGTGCCACCAAGCATGGGTGGCAAATGATGCTAGTGTAGTTGATTTCTAAAGGTTTTTCGCTTCTTTTTAAGACATAAGGAAATGGGTGAGGGCATGTCACTTACTTGAAAGCTGATTACAGACTGAAGTAGGTGTGGTGATGTATTTGGTGGATTTAAATATCTTACCTGGAAAGATTTAGCAGTTTTAATGTGTTACTATGGCGCTATGCTACAGAAGAACCAGCATCAGCTGACAGCAGCAGGGGGCACCAAGGTTTTTTCTTTGCCAGCAGAGGCAGGCGATGGATAGGCCATTAGAGGGAAATGGAGAATGTTTATCTGGGAAGTATCTGAGCTCCTGTGATCCCTGCTGTCACTGCTGGGTTAATTCTCTTGGGTGTAGCTTTAAGTAGGAATCATGTCAGTTACAGTGAAAGTAAATGGCATTTTTCACTCCACTGTCAGTTGAATGAATGATATCTGTTCAGCTAAATGCTGGTAGCCATGGAGAAAAGCAGCAGCTAATTGAAAGAATCAAAAAGGAATACACATGGGTCTTTTTTGTTAGACAAACCAGTTTTGTCCAAGAAAGTAAAAGGCATGTGGGAACTTTTTTTTCTTCTTGCTTTGAGATGGTTACAGTTATAAAATACTCTTCAATTAACTATTTATTTCCACTGAAAGAAATTGCTGTAGGGCGTGGTAGTCTCTAAATGCACGAGTGACACCCAGGAATGTAATTATTGCTGTCTTCCAAAACTTCTCCTTTGGTGTTTTCTACCACTGCATGTGCTTTTCTTGGGAGCAGAGACTAAAAGCTGCCAAAGGCATCCAGCTTCTCTGACAGCTTTGCGCTTCTCAGTCTGGTGCTGCACACCCAAAGTAGTTTTTTTTGAGCCCTGGGTGTGAGGCAAGAGAGCAAATATTTGTGCCATTAGATAGAAACTAGGAGAGGAGGAGTGACTTGCCAAGCAACTCAGTGGAATCCTTTCATCTCAGGAGCTCTTGCATGGCTTGTGGATCTGAATGTTGATGCCTGGACACTGCTGTTCTCCAGAAGGGAATAAGTGAAATTAAAACAGACCAGGACAAACATCTTGGTCAGAAATGTGTTCAAAAAATGTTGAATGGGAACATTTCATAAGTATGTGCTGGTATAGGTCAAGGTTTTTGGCCAAAATAAATGCTTGAGAAAAAGCAACAGGGAAAAAATGGTAGTCTGAATTCTAGTAAATAAAACATTTTTAAATGAATTGCTTCAAATGTAAAAGATGACTGAAGATTTAAAGTATGTTTCCAAAAACACCATCATTCAGAAAGCCCTTCTCATTAGACCTAAACAAAGAAGAAATTAAATGCATCATCCCTTTTGGTTGTCTGAAAACAAAAAACAACATCTTCAGATTCTTTCTCTAGCTTTCTGTCACTTTCAAACCACAGGTCAGGTGTTTGCACAGTTTGAATTAGCAGTTCTTAGATCAATATGAGAGCTCAGATGTTCTCTTTTTCAGGTGAATACCTCTATAAATAAGTATTGCTTTTATTACTGGCTTAGCTCTTTATCATGTTAGTTTCAACTTCATGGAAACAGTTAGAAAGTGGGAAAGGAAGTAAAGCAGGATTTACTTACTTTAAATGAGGTAGACAACTATTGGAAGACTCCCACAAAATTGTGCAATGTTTCTCATGTTGAAACATAGTTTCTTTTTTTCCTTATGGTAGTGTTTGATTGCATTATTTAGTATGGGGATGCTTTTTTTCTGTTTTTTGGTTTTTTTCCCATTTTTGTTTACTGTGTGCCTATGAAAGGACAAGGAGAAGAGTAACTTCCAAATAAAATGGGCAAGATAACTGATGGGAAGAGTGGGAATAGGAGGAGGTTGCCAGCCCAAAGTCTTGAACTTGTATGCATGTGTACCCCTTCGCACTGAGCTTTAAGAGTCCAGAGCTTGAATATTGTGGCTCTGGTTTGGCTTCAGCTTGCCTGTAACCCAACTTCAAGTGTCTGGGATCACAATTACATGCAAGTTTTAAGAAGGTGAAGGCACTGACTGAACATGCTTCATGAAGAGGTTATGAGAAAAGACTTAACTACTCAGTACATGAGAAAAGACTTAACTACTCAGTACTGCCAAGATTTAAGTCATTATTTCAGACAAGAAGCATCTGGTAACATGAGGGGTTTTTTTCCATCAGAAAGGAAACTCTGGCTTGTTATTCTTGGTCTGAGAATAATTTGTTTCTCTGTTAAATGCCACTCATTTTACCAGCAAACAGCTGGCAGAAATGCTAATTAGTACTGGCAACTGCTGCACAGCTTATACCAAGCTGACTTTAGAAGAAATGGTGATGCTTTTAATCCTGTTTATGGGTTAGATGGGGTAACTGTCAGAGAAGGAAATATGGGGGGGATTTTCATGAAAAGAGTCTATCTTTAAAAAGCATTCAGATCTTCTTCTTGCAAGCATGTACAAAACTAGTTCTGATTTACAGCATGATTAGTGGCAATAAATGGGAACATGTTTTGGTCATAAAAATGTTACACATCAATTTAGTCTGTTATAACCATGTATGTTGCTGCTGATTGGGAAATTCCCATAAATGTTGATTAATCCTCTTATCATTGTTATGTAGCTGGATTATCTTGTCAGTGTTCTTGACTAGGAAGTTGTTCACTTAATACATAGCTTCTGAACAAAAGTAGCAAGCATACTCACCAGCTACGGTGACCTGTATTTTCAGGTTTCAGGTGTATTTTGAGATGCCTCTACTTAGGGACATAGTCCAAAGAGCGTAGTATTACAAAGAATCAGGAAGGTATGTATCAATTTGAGGTCTATCCAGTTGTCACTGAGTGTCACCTGTCACTTTTGAGAAAGTGGCCAGTGTAGCAGACAGGCACACAATTCTTAGATCCCAGGATTTGTACTGTGAATATAGTAAAACAGTTTCTCTGCAGCTTCAAATCCTGTATCTTCTCTGCTTATTTTATCATACAGAGAATACCTTTTATTATTACTTGCTGCTTCCAATTTATTGAATACAAACTTACTTTGGAGAACTTGCAATATCAAAGAATACCAAAACAACGTGACAGTAACATTATCTGTATGTTTTGCCAAATAGGTTGGCTTCAGCTACCCACATAAATTTTCTGGATCTTCTGATCAAATCCTCCACCCTTTTGGGAGCTTGCAGTTTATGCCAAATGCAGCATCCAGCAGCAGATAGGTCTGAATTCTTTCATGTGAAATAATATATTTTAATATCATTTCTGATAAATCTTTTGGGTATATTGCTATTAAAGCTGGTCAAAGAATCTATTCATCAACTAAGATGTATTTTAATTCAACTAGTTTAACTTAATTTCTCAGAAAACTGTCTTGCCAGCACCCATTGCAAATGCTACCATTTTTCATTTCATAATTATGTGCAAATACATATTGCTAGCTTTTGTTATTCTCTAAATCTTTATCAGTTGAGGAAATCATATTTTTTTACTGCAGGATGAAGTCTGGACACTGGGAAAAAAGTTGACAGAGTTCACATACTTAAGTCAGTGGGACTCTTGCTGAAATTTCCACTTACTATGTCTAATAGCGACGGGCTTAAATGGACCAGGCTGCATCAATCAAGATGTTTCCAAAAGCTTTGTTGGGGAAGTACTGCTGCAAGCAGTCTTTATCAGGAATACTGAGTAAAGCCAGGATACCTGTTAATTAAGAAAACTTAATTCAAACAGAGACAGGTGCAAAAAGTGCTCAGAATATCCAGGGCTGGAGAAATCAGGGAGAGAAAGAGCTGAGCCAGCCTGGTGAGGCCAAATAAAGAGTGTTATGACTGTATTCTATAAATACATTAGAAAAAGTGCTATTTAAGCTAAGGGAAATTCTAACACAAGAAAAGATGGGTATAATCTGAGTGCAGTTATTCTGGATTTTAAAGCATTTCTCATCCTGAAAGAAAAGAGTCTAAGACAACTTTCCCTAAGAGCACCAGGAGCAAAACACAAGAAAAACCCTGCCCCTCTCCCCCCCCCCCCAACACACAGACAAAAAAAATCTCTTAATTGATTTTAAGCAGAGCCTGAGCGGCATATGAAAAAGATTATATGGCGTGGCTGCCTGCAAAAACAAGGGACTGAACTCAGTGACCCAAAAGTCCCTTCCAATCTGCTGTTCTTAATTAGATATATGAGTATCATGGGAGCTCTTCTAGCCTCCAGCCTAGTCCTGCAAGAAGATCCTTTTATTTATGTAACTTCCCACTGAAATCCCTGCAAATCTGCTGATTCTTACTGACATGTAGGTGATACAGATTTTTTGGATCGAGTTCCAGGGAGGGTTCTTGGTCTCAGAAGAAAATTCCATATCTGGTGTCCTTTCTCATACTTGGTTTTGCATGCAGCTCCTCTTTCAATTCCAGAAACTCCCTCATACTCATTGTTTCATTTTTCCTAACAAAGATAACTTTTTGTCTTGAAGAATTTGAATGATAATAAAGCATGCACTTATTTCCAGACATGTGGCTTTTGATTTTTCTTCTACATGCAGATTACCTGCTGGCAAAACACTGAAATCAGTGTGTAGAGAGCACTGATTTTTTTTCAGTCCCTTGAACCAGCCTTATACAGTTCCTGTATAAGGACAGTTTGGTCCTGTGCCGTGAAGCTTCAGACACGTAGTTCTCAAAGGATCAGTGAGTAAGCATTAGGTAGCCTAAGCTCCCATTCTCTGAAGGAGAAGTTAATGGGACCCTTGGAAAGCTGTTCTTGTTTGGGTAGCCTTATAGGCAATCATGCAGATTTTTTTTCTGCCTTTTATGGTGCTCCAAGAAGCAGTAATTTGAGACTGGATCTCTATCTTAATGTTTATGATCAATTAGAAATACTCACTGAAGTCTTTCCTTGACACAGGGTAATCTGACCATCTCTGCTTCAGTTGCTTCACCTAAATTTGCGTCATGGCAATGAAAGCCTTGGGGCAATGTGTTGAGCACTGGACAGCTTTATTTTTTTTTGTAAGGGGTGTCTGCAGTCTCTGATAAAGTTCTACTTGTAAATTATTATGATAAAGATATTTCCTAGAAATTTAAGATTGTGTTGGAAGTTCCTACTCACTATGATGACAGAAGGGAATGGAATGATTTCCACAAATTGGGGATGGCTGGTAATAATGCTGGACAACTTAAATTATTGGTTTCAATTGTTCAGCGCTTCTCTAACATGCTGTTTTCTTGGGGAAGTTCACCAGTAACAATAATCCCATCAGTTCTTACTGTTTACTAGCTTCTTTTATGAAAGTCATGACCTAAAAACCTTACAAAGTGGTTCAGGACCATTTGCACATACCAGCAGCCATACCAGAGTTGAACACCAGGCACTCAGAGCCAAGAGGGGAAGGCCTGAGAGGAACAAAAGCAAGAATCAGATCTTGAAAAAAAAGATGAGTGACATTTTTCTTTTCCTTCCATCCTAAGAGGGAAGGGCTGGGTTCTGAGGCAATATTTTATCTTAGGCTTTGTGCTGAAAATCATGTAGCATTTCTTCATATTCCAGACACTATACTAAATAACCTTAGAATTTATTACATTTAAAAACTGTTATGAAACAAACATCTGCCTTTGACGTGACTTGTGCCATTGTTAAAAGTTTAATTTCCACCTTGATCATTTAACCAATGAGGAGCCCACAAGATCACTATTCCCATCTGCACTGCAGAAGGTGGCTGGGTATATCATGTCTCTACTGTCTGGGGCATGAGCAGTAAAATCCAACAGGCACAGACCAAGAACATATTTCCATTAGAAGAAAAAAGTTGCAGCTCAGCTTTGAGCGACCTGATCTAGTGAAAGATGGCCCTGGCCACAGCAGAAGGGTTGGAGGTAGGTGAGCTTGAAATGCCACCCAACCCAAACCATCCTTTGATTGTGATTCAATTCATGCAAAGAAATGTATGCTGGGCTGTAATGGGAACATAGAAAGCATCATTAAAAAAATGTTAAATCTGTCTTGGAAGACGCTTTATCTATTCTTGTGGCCTTAGAATTCACTTCTTGCAGAGGTCAAGGCTTTATTATTTGATTGGTGACTGAGGTATTGATTTCTTTCTGGATAATTTGAGATTAGCTAGCAATTTTAATTGCTTCACTTCCATCTCTCAGGTTGATATCCGAAGCAGAACTGGTGGGATGAAACTGCTGCTGTGTTCCTTTTGCTTCCCCTATGTCATCTGGATTTTCATTGCCTTGTGGTATAGGACTTTCAGCCTATTTAAAGCATTAACTTCCTCATGACTTTGATTACAAAATCCTTAGTAAGCAAGAAGCCAGCATTACCTCAGCATCCTTATATTCTTACATGAGGGCTCAGCATTGAGGAGGTGAAAACAGTTTGTGTCTCTATATAAAACTATCTTGAGTCTCAAGTAGGAGGTAGAAGTTGATGACTATTGGTGTTCTCTGCTTGTGTTATTTCCTTCGTATGGAAAAACCTATTCATTTAATGTTACTCAAGCATCTTGTAAGCATATTAACAGTACCTGAATATCTTTGATTGTTACTGTTTCTCCTTAGCTGAGGCTCAACTTATTTGCCAAGTCACATAACCCTTGAAGCAGCTACACTTGGGGAAGACCTTGAGTTAAGATTTTGTGAAGGTGAAATAGCAGTTAAAGATGATCTGTAGTTAGGCGGCTAAAATTGGATGCAATGCAGCCTCCGTTAATGTTTCAGATAAGCTTATGCAGTTTTATGGACAGTGAAGAGCAGTAGTAGTATCAGGAGTAGTCAACGTGGGGTCACCAAGGGGGAAAATCAGGCTTGACCAGCCTAGTAGCCTTCTATGATGCCATCACTGGCTGGGTAGATGGGAGGAGAGCAGTAGATGTTGTGTAACTTGACTTGAGCATGTTGTTTGGCACTGTCTCCCTCGACATACTTGTTTGGAAGCTTTAGCAGGGGGGTTGGACTTGATGATCTCTTGAGGTCCCTTCCAATCCCTGAAATTCTGTCAATCTGTGAGTAGTCATCAGCTTCTTTTTAACTCATCCAGCCAGCAAGTTAGGGTGTGTTCCAGCACTGTCTTTATACCTCCTTCCTTCCTATACGCTCAGCCTGCAATGTCAGAATGCAGGTGGCTGCACTGCAGCCCTGCCTTATAACTTCGTCTTAGGGAGACAATAGCAAGCCAGTGTTTTGGAAGCACTGGCTTTTAAGAGCTGTTTTTCATAGACTCTCCTGTGGATTCTTGAGAGCAGCCTAGTAGTTGCATACTTACCTGTTCAGACATTATTGCTGTTTGTCAGAAGTTGCATCACCCTAAAGAGCAGTTACTAGACTATAACAGCTAAGACTGTGTATGTTTTAATTCTGGATAAAATTCCTGTTGACTTCAGGAGATATCATTCACTTTCTCAGAATGAACAACCTTTCATTGAAGCCCAAGAGATTAGTTTTTATGGCTCATTACAGATGGCTGCCTGTATGGTTTACATTCACAGTAAAAGCTGTGGTATTTGGGGTAATGCAGCTGCCTCCTGAATACTGTGTATTCTTGATAAGCCACATAGAAGGGACTTAAGAAGTTAATTAAAGAAGAACTGTAAAACTGAATAAATGAATACTGAGCTTTGCATGGAATAAGAATTCTCTTGGTATTGCCTGTCTACCTTTGCTTCAGAACTGCTCTCCTCATTGAGCTGTTACCACCAGGACAAGGTGACTTCAGATTTTTTTCTTTCACTCAGTGAAGACTGTGCTTCAGATGAAAGCAGGACATTAATCTGCAGCAATATTCAAACTCTGAAGCCACCAGTGTTTCTTACACTGTTACCTGTTCCTTTCCTTTAGCAAGTGGAAGAGGCTGTAGTACAGCTAACAGCCTTTGATACTCTTCACAACTCTTACAATACTGATAATTAAGTCCTTTATATTTGTCCTGATAATAAAAGGTCCTTGATTTTATGCATCACCATCTGAGCAGTATAAACTAAAGGATGGAGGATTTAAAACTATTTTCTGTAACTTGTGGAGGCAGCATAGTATTGTAAGAATGTCACAAAACATTAATTTCAATGTCACCATTTTAACTGACTAAATGAAGATTTTTCACCCTTACTTCCTTGGTGTGGAAATCTATACCAAGGACATCATACCACTACCTATTGAATCTGTTCTGTTCTGAACTTCTCAGTGATATTTAGAACTGTAAAATAATACTTTCAGTTAAAATTACTAACAGTAGTTATTAACATCTTGCATTTTGGCTTGGGGGAGACCTTATTGCTCTCTATAACTACCTGAAGGGAGGTTGCAGTAAGCTGGGGATCAGCCTCTTCTCTGGTGTAACTGGTGATAGGACTAGAGGAAATGGCTTGAAACTGCACTGGGAAGGTTCAGGCTGGATGTTAAGAAGTACTGCTTCTCTGAAACAGTGGTCCGGCAGTGGAATGGGCTGCCCACAGGAGTGGTGGAGTCACTGACTCCAGAGGTGTTCAAGGAACATTTGGATGGTGTGATGATGGTCAGGGTTTAGTGAAAACTATTGGTGATGGGTGGATGGTTGGACTGGGTGATCTTGTGGTCTTTTCCAACCTTGGTGATTCTATTATCTTGTACTTTTCAGTCCTAACACTACAGAATTGTTTACATTCTATCCCACTCTGTTTTCCTTTGCATCCCAAAGAAAGCCCTTTAATTTTACCTTACAATATAAGTACTTGAGGATCTGTGTCCCTTCTCTTGGTGGTGCAATGACTTAGACGACTTTAAGCAGGACCTTAAAAAATGAATGAATGCATTTTGGGAAAAGGAAAGACATTAAATGATTCACATCAGAGTTCATTGTAAGTATGTTTAGAATTAAGACAGCAAATTAGGAACTTGTCACTCACGCTGTAATTGCACAAATTCAGTTTCCCCCACATGAAACACAAAAGAATGTATGTTGGCAGGAGCCTTGGTGTGCACATTATTTGGCATATGATACTGACAGTGCTTGTTAACTCATGTCAGAAATGTGTTATCTGATCTGTTTTTTCCATATGATCTAGAGCACACCAGCAATATTCTTCAGGTTAGATGTGTCAAAACAAATAATGATGATGACCAAAACAATAATTCTATTTTAAGATTTATGTTAAAAATGAATGTTCCCACATAAGAATTGACCTCCAGCTTTTAATATATTTATTTATTTACTTTGCTACCATTATGCCAATCCTACTGGGAAACAAAGTCTATCAAATAGTACCATAGCCAGTCACAGAGATGCCCAGATATTTATAAGAATAAAATGTTGCCTTATTTGCTTATGTACACATCCACAGAAGTTCGGCAATGTGGTGATGGCTTCCACAGATGAGTTGCTTTATACTGTTCATATTTTGATGAGGCAAAACAAACAAACAAACAAACTGGGGTAGATGCAGCATCATTCTAGAAGGCTGTATGGATTTTGGTCTGTGATTGGCTGCTGTCCAGTATGCTCAGAGCACAAGCAGAATGAGGCTGGATCAGTCTCTACCCAGTGGAGTAGATATATTCTGTATAGTGTTTTTAAGTATGTATACATCTGTGCTATGGAAGAATGAAAATCTTGGCAAATATTCCCATATGCATCTTCTACTGCATAAATAACTTTGTCAGCTTTGTTGAATAAATCAGGATTGACTTCATACATGAAGTCCTTGAATGTTTTCCAAATGTGTTCATATAAATCACTTCTATTTCACAACCTGTTTATGATGAATCTTGTACTAAGCCATTTGGCTCTAATGAGAGCATTACCCAGCATCTGTAGATGTAGCACATCTTTTTGGTATTACAAAAGAGCACTAAGGTAACCACCAGCACTACTGCAGCTTCTACTAGTGAGCTATCTTTTATACTATCTCACTATTATTCAGGATATTGTTCTTCAAACCAAAGAAACACTGCAGGAATTTGACAAAATGGATCTGTGCCAAGGAAATCTGCATATGGTAAAGCACTACATCAGATGTCTTACTGTACCTGGTTTTGGACTATATCTGTTTCCCTGCATGTGTGAGCTTATTGCAGCTGTAATTTATAATTATTTTATGTAAGATATATATTTTATAGAAAGCAGTCAGCTGTACTTACCTTGCCTAAGGTCTGTTGTCTTACAAGGCCTCAGATTTTTCTATATTTCTGCTGTTTGTGACTAGGTGAAGGAAACCCTTTTCTCTGCTTAGCTCATAATGCTTTTGGTAAGGTTCAGTGCAAGCAACAAAATCACTTTTGAGAATGAAAGAAAATAGATTTTTTCCATTATCACAGAGTTTTCTTTTGACCAGCTGTACTGCTGTGGTGGGTGTGGGTAGAAGGATGAAGTCTGATGGGAAAGGTGCCAGAAAGGGCAGTGCATGTTTCAATGTGCTTAGACAACATAACTCTGAATTCTAATTTCTTTTTCCTTGGGTGTTGGGGAACTAACGAAGAGTATTCTGGATAGGTTATTTTCCTTATTTTCTGTATTTTCCTGTTAGTCTGGGATGATTTTGGCTTGTGAACAGTGCAAAGCTAACTTGTCTTTGAAGGAAGAGCAGGAAGACTCTGAAATCATGGTGGCTTCAGGAGGGGCCAAGTGCACTAAGAGAGCTTTACAGAAGGTTTCTCCTTCTTGTTGCAGATGAGACTTGTAGTTCAAAAGCCTGTTCTCTGCCACTTCTATGGCAGGGCAAGCTTCCATAAAAAGAATTAGTTAACTGCTGTTGTACACTTCTGAGTTTGGGGACAAATGCTTTTTATTCTCTTGCCAGCTCATAGGAGAGACATATTCTTACTTCTGACAGATTGGACAGAAATGTGTAAATTATTCCCTTTCTTGATTTTTTATTTTATTTTATTTTTTTTATTTATTTTTATTTTATGTTGCTTGTGAATGCATGGTATGGGTGAAATTTTTGCCTCTGCCCTTCTATAACACACTGTACAAGCTATTGAACTTTGAATTCATCTAAATATCATTTATCTATCTTCCATGGGCCTTCTCTTTATTTGTGTCATTGAGTGCTCATAAAATCTTCTGGAGTAACAGCATATTTTAATGCTTCTCTGAGCTTTCTAGTGACTTGGGGTGGCAAAGATACTCCAAAGTGTGTGTGTGGCTGTTTAACAGCAGAGTGATTTCTATTACATTTCAAATAACAAAATGAATTATATTTATGATACCAAAAAATGATGTATTAATGTTTCAGGTCCTTCTAGGGTCAGTTTTTAAGCTACACAATTTTTTTGGAGGATTGATTCTCTTGGACTGCATAACTTTAATCTCAAGAGGCATATGTATTAGAGTAGTTTAATACCAGAGTCACAGAGCTTGCATGGGGCTTGTTTACATGGGGAAGTTGACCAGCACTGTGTTGCAGTGGAAGAGCTTTACTTAGTGTAACTCCCTCATGTGGATGTCGTGCTCTAGAATGGAGTGACTTCATTTGGAAATAATTACTCACTAATTGTTCCAGACTAATGTGTCCACAGGAGGGAGTCATACAGAAGTAGCTGTAACAGAATAGTTACAGCTCAAATGATTGAGTTCTCTGCTTAGGAATGCCTTCTGCAATAGTGGTACAAGATTTACAGGGGTAAAGATGTAATAATTACAGTCAGCTCTGCTCCCACTGACAGACTGGGCCTCTAGCGTTAGCTATTCCTCCTATGCAAAGATTTGTAGTTTCCAGAGCGCTCCAGGAAACTGCAGCATTTTTGTTTTGATAGACTGTCTTTGTTCTCCAAATAACTTGGCAAATTTAATATAAAATAGAGCTTTGTCCTGTATGACTTCCCCACTGCCCCTAGTTTCTTTTCACTTTCTAAACTGAGTTTAAACAATTTAGAATGGTTAATTCTTGGGTGGAAAATAAGCTGTTTTATTTTATTTTATTTTATTTTATTTTATTTTATTTTATTTTATTTTATTTTATTTTATTTTATTTTATTTTATTTTATTTTTTATTGTATTCCCTGACCTGCTGGTATTTGTTAATTCATTGACCCTCCATGCCTTTAATTAGCTCTTAGTTAAAGGATACATTCTTGAAAGAACCCGTCATACTGATCACTGTAGTGTTTGCCCTTACCAGTATAAGGAAAGCAGGATTTCTGGTTGTTTAGGGCAAATTGCTGTTTGTTAATACCACATTCTCTCTACTTTCTATAAGATATTTCAGGCACTGCAGAGGGCTGCTTGAATTACAAATGGCTGGAAAAACAGATGCTCAATAAAAGATTGTAATTTCTTTCTTAAACCTGTAGATGCAAAACACATTTTGTGAGTTTTTGTAAGTCTTAATTGAGGTTTTATGCAAGCTGTTTTGTAAAACTGTGAGTCTCATGTTTTGGCTCTTGGTCTGCTAAGGAATCCTGTGGCCTTAGTGGAATCTTACGGGCCTCACAATTTGCTCTAAAACAGGTGTCATGCTACATAGCACATAGAGATGATGTAACACATGTCTTGCAGTTGAAACAATCAGGTAACAGATATAAACCAGATGAACATCACTGCAAGTGTTAAGCACTATGTATTATTCAGTAACTTGCAAGTTCTTAAAGGTACTGAAACTATGAGGAAACTTTGACATGTTTTGGGAAGAAATGACCTTATTCTTTCAGTTCTTCAAGCCAGTTCAAAGTGAAGTGGTTGCACTGTCACAGAGGCGAGTCCAAGGTTGCATGCCTTGTTATCAAAGATGTAGCACTGTCCTAACACAGTCACTTACAGTGCAGGGTAATCTGGCTACTCCTTGGAATGTAGGCTTGCAGCTAGCCAGAATATATGTTGGGGGCATTAAATGTAAGTGCTCTTGTATGAGGATTAAAAGGGGTTTGAAATGGTCACCCTCACTGAACCTTTAAATTACATTTCTGATTTAGAGAAGAGTACTACTAGGTAGTGTTTTGGAAAGGAAGAAATTTGCTGGGGGAGGTCCAAAAGTGAAGGAAGAGAAAACAATTTTGGTTCATTCAGTATTACCTCATAGGTCTTGCTCTGAAGACCTCCGGTTATTCCTTTTTGCTTTCTTCCAGACTGTTTCTGGCATGTTCATGTAACACTCATGCATTGTTACTGAGGCTTTACCTAGAGCTGAAAAGCTACTTCATGTGTCCTATACACTTGCTAATACATTCTGGTATGATTTCTCTTTCCACTAGCTCTACTGTGAGCGAGGAGAGGCAAGTGTATTTGCAAATAAACCAAGCTCATTCATTCAAGTTCAGGCTAATACTTGAAATATGGAAAATGGCTGGATGGTACTGAGCTTAAAAGGAGCTGGGAATAAGGTGTGATTTCACCCACAGAAGCAAACTAAGAGGACAACCAAGAAAATGATGAGAGAAGGGAGCAGCAAATTGAGATTATCTTATCTGAAGGCAACATAAAGATCAAGCAGCCTTAGACTACAAAGGTTGTCCCTTGCTGTTAGAGCTAGAATTGAGCTGGGCTGCAAAGTGCTAAACAACAGAGGCTTTGCTATGAAAAGCATCTGAGTATTAATAAGAGGACAGTGGGCGCACCATTCTTCTGAGTGTCCTTGGACACAGGCCCTGGTTGACATACAGAGGTTCCCTTGCTCCCTGTGCAACTCAAACTGGTCAGCCATCTGCTTCCTTAGACCTCTCATCTCCCAGCTTGCTGACTTCTAAGTATCCCCAGGACAGCCTGGGATATCTGACTCAGTAGTTGTAAATCAGTTTGCAGCTGTGTCTGATTAAGATCTCTAATGTGAATCTGTCCTCAGAAGGCTGCAAGATCTGATCAAGGAGGCAAAGATTGGTTTTTCTATCCTCTTAGCCTGGCATGTGAAGCTGTTTCTTAAAGAATTTAAACTATGCAATTGAGGGTCTTTGTTTTGCTTTGTATTTTTCTTGAAACTGGACTAATATGGAAATTTAAAGATCTAAGTGGTCCCTTCTGAAAGTTCCTAACATTGCTATCAGTATCATTCCTTTTTATAAACAGCACTGTTACAGTTCTAAGATATAAAGTATTCAAAGAATGCACTCATAAAAGATTACGCATACAATGGAATTTTTTAGCCTCAATGGGAACAGAAGGCTTTGTGAGAAGTGTTTGTGTGCAATGAACATAATGTTTAAATCATTTTTTTTTAAAGCTGTTGCTAATGGGACACCACCCTTTGAATAAGGAGTGTGCCTTTTACAGATGCACAACATATCAGCTCTTGCCTAGCATATCAAGGCATTAGGGGTTTGGAGTGTGAGACAACAGTTCAAAAAGAACCATGCTGGAAGGGAGCAGGGAAACAGCTTAAAAAGCAGTGTGGAGTGATTTGAGATTTGTTCTCTTAGCTCATGTTTTCTGTAGTTTCATCATATGACTTGGCAGTGTTGCAGCGCTGGTGTATCTTATGTTCCCATAAGAGTGGGGCAGAGATGCTTCTGAACCTTGGGAAGGTGATGGACCTGGCAGAAAGCATTTGAGAGTTCTTACTTGTTTCACTTTTGAGGTCCAGCTTTTGGTTTTGTTACAGTGTTGAGTCTCTGCTAACCGACTGGACCTCTCTTTAGTAAGTTTCTGTAGGTGAGCGTGGCTGGTGACACTGCTACTGCTTAACTTTATTTATATCAATGAGTGGGGAGGCTGGTGGTATCTTTCAGCTGTATCCTCTCTACATGCTTATCTGTTATCAGCAGTCCTTGGGCAGATACCCTTCACTACTCAGGTCCAGCATTGTTCTAAGCTTGGCAAAGCAGAAATGCTGTTTAAGATAAACTAATGATTTCCAAGGGTTTGGGGGGTGTAGATGAGTACCTTCCAGCCTATCAGCTGCTTCTAAATCCTTTCCTCAGAGAGCTGTGGAAGTTTATTTCTTGAGCCTATTGTAATCATTCCAGGTGGTGTGGTTCTGTGTCTTGATTGGATAACTATCAAGCTTACAATGAATTTTCAGTATGGGTACTTGAATGTTTCTGCTGCAGATGGACCTTCTCACAAACATCGACAGAACCTTCTTGCTATCACAAATATTCTCTTGCATACAATTGGTCCTATGGACTTTCATAAATTACAAGTGAAATGATTGGGGTGGTGGCGCAGTCGTAGAATTGCTGCTTGCAACACCAGAGGCCTGGGGTTCGAATCCCCCTGTGGCGCAAGTGGCAGAAATGCTGCTCTGCTACACAGAGGGGCTCGAATCCCGGGAGTTGGACTCGATGATCTCTAAGGTCCCTTCCAACTCGCACGATACTATGATACTATGATAAGCCACTAAGTGAATTTAGTAGTTTTTTTATTCAAGTGATTAGATCAGCTGTTTCACAATAGTTGTCAAGAACTACATGGAGCTGAGTTTATCTGGTATGAATTCATCTCTAGAATTCCCACTGGTTAGCAGAGTTTGTTACATACTCATTTCAGCAAGGATAACCCACTAGAAAATAAGCCACTGGGAAATACTGCATCTATCTAGATCTTTGGTCTTTTTCTTTTTTTTTTCCTTGTTTTCATATAACTGTCATTGCATCTGGTGAACATTCAGACTGGAGAGACTGGAAAAAAAAATAAATAAAAGCATAGAGAACAAGTGAGAAGTTCTTGGAATGTTACAAGCTGCTGTGTCACTGGGAATGGTAAGGCAGACAAGCAGAAAGCTCCTCTCTCCAAAGCTGACACCACAGTGGGAAAACTTGATACTTCATAGATAGTGAACTTACCAAAGCCATGACTTTGAAGTAAATGTACAATTGCAAACAACTGCTGGATATCCTGCACTTCTCCTTGATTCATTTCTCTTTTCCTTTTTATTCTTTATGCTTTTTAATATAAGCTTTCTGAAATGCATTCCGTGAAATCTTATGGTAAAGATAGTCATATAATCTGTAGACTTACTAGTTACTGTACATTTTAAGACTACTTGTTCATTTTAAACTGGTGATCCTACTTAAACAAGAAAACACACTATTTTCTGATTATAGTTTGGAAATGCTATGGGATGAAGTAAACATTGCCTACTGTGCATTAAAACAAGAAGTTATTTCCACTAGCAACAAAGAAGGAACTATTCTGAACCTTCAGAAAATGCAAAGCCAGGTTCCCATGCTTTGGGAATACAATGCATACAATGCTCTCTTCTGGCACATAAAGCCAGTACATTAACTTATGAGTGCATGAGCTGCTGTCCACAGCAAGAGGATGCAAAGCTCGAGCCTTGAGAACAGAAAGCTCCTACACTGATCCTTCATACATATTCTGATGCCCACAGCATAAGAATTCCATGAACAAAAGCTTCCCTTCCTAGTCTTCCTTTAATGTAACTGTGCTTGCTCTTTAAGAGCTTTCTAAAAAGGTAAAAACAAAACTGAAGGGGGTGTTTGAGAGGGGTCTCCTTTGTAATTCCTGTTTTTGACCTTTCCTTGAAGGCATGAGCTCAGGGTAAGACATAGCCTTGAAATTTACTCCTTTCTGGCTGGGATAGCAGTGGAGAGCCTGATTCCTTAGTCTCACTGAGGTGAATGCTTTCCTCAGTGGATTCTGGTGAGTGGATTCATTGAAGAGGGCTGACTCTCTTGACAGTTTGTCTTCCCTATTTGTCTATGCTCCTCTGTAAGCAATAGTTTTTGTTTTGTGAGAAAAGCAACTTTTAAAAAGATTAAAATGCTAATAATTCTGTCTGAAAGTTGAACATACGGAAAGAGGGAGAAAAGAACATTTAAAAAAACCAAACCGGCAATTCATGCAGCCATTCCTTAAAGTTTCTGTAAGATTAGAAACCTGGGACCTATCCTCTTGTAGCAAGTGTAAATTCAATAGATCTGATGAAGTCTGTAGAGTTTCTGTAGTGCAAACCAGTATAGCCACTTGTTCAAGGGTGACTCCTTGTTCCTCCTCCATTGGAGTGCTTGTAGCTGCTGCAGTGACTAAAAGGAAAGCATTCAGGTGTGGTGTTTTTTGTTTTTTTTTTTAATCCTAAATACTAATTTTTTGCCTGATGCTTTAAAACTGCAAGTCAGCTGCATTGTTTTTAGGATGTATCTACACAGCGATGGTAACTCCACCCAAAATCCAAGGCAGCGGGCTGGTGACAGCTGGGCCTGGCAGCCCATTTTGATGCATGGCTGTGGTCAGGAAGCTGGCACACAACACTGCTGGAGTAAGCAGGGGTTGCTAGAAAGCTGGCACAGCAAATTCACACCATGGCAGCACCGGAATACATGGACACACCCTCTGAGTCTCTTATAGTCTCAAAGCCTCCCAGTTTCAGTAGAGCACATTATGAAAAGATTGTGATGGCTTTCAGGAGAATCAAAGGTGGATTTTTATTTATTTATTTATTTATTTCCTTCTAATTTTCACTTGATGTTACCTGTTGCCAGCTTGCTAACAGCTCTTGGCCAAGGAAGCTGTGCTCTGTGGAGCATTGAGACAGCATGGTGGTGTTAATCTTTGCATTTAGATTGAAACCCTTCAGTTGTGTGGGTACTGTGTCTGAGTGCCAACGGAGGATGTGGGAGCAGAGGGCTCACAGAGGAAGGCTGGGTTGACTGTGGTTGGCACATTGGTGGCTTTCAAGTCCCCATACCAGCCAGCGTAGCCTATGAGAGGGGCTGGGGCTGGAGAAGGCTCACCCTCGGGCAGAGGGGGCACCGCGTGTGCCGCTGTAGATGAGGCAAGCTTAATTTGTTCCTTCACTGGCTCTCGTACAAGAGCTAAGCCTCACGGCAAGGCCTGCCTTGCACACGCCTGGAAGGCCGTTCCAGCAGCGGCACGGGAGGAGGCAGCAGCCCCTTCTTGCTGCGGAGGCGGCCTCAGGTCGGGGCCAGGAATGCGCTCCTCTCGCCGCCCCGCCAGGTGGCGCCCAGCCCCGGTCGTCGGGCAGCGGCAGGGTACGGGCAGGGTCTTAACGCGGAGGAAAGCGGGACGGCATGAGGTGCCTGTTACTGATGTTAGGTCTCATCCAGCGGCCCTGCCCACGTAGAGGTCCATCGGGCGACCGCTGCTGTGCTTTTGGAGCTGGTGGCCGGGCAGAGCACATTGCAGGCTTAAACAATGTGGTAGGAATGCACCATTTAGGAAGGGAGGTACTGTAAAATGTGTGTGCTTCAACAAAGCCTTTTTTCTGAGAAAAGCTTTAAAAAGGAGAGGGGAAAGTAACCTTATCTCAGTGCCTGGGGATGGGGGGGTCACGTGCAAGACCCTGCTCTGTTTGAGTTAGGACTCAGCATCTGAGAAGGAGCTCCAAATGCAGCACCTTTCTTCAGTCAGCCTCGAGTGGTGAAAATACAACCAAATTTCACCTTGTATGAGAGTTTCAATAGTGCATTTTGATAGTTCCTGTTTTTACAAAACGCTGCATGAATTCAATGGTATTTGAAGCATTTCTTAGCAATCTGTATCTTTTCTGTAACCCATTCACCCGCAGGAGTATTGTTAGTGCTTTGCAATATTAATGTGTGTTGTTAATCATTTCACCCAAGATGAGAGGCTTGAGCAAATTCTAGGGTGCCCATTGCTGTGACTTCCAGTTGGAATGTGGGAAGTTGCTCAAGGTCGCCTTGTAGTTAGCTCAAATGTAAAATGGCAAGCATGGCTTTTTATCCATGGGAGAGGTGAAGAACTGGAGGTGAAAGATGTGATTGTAAATTTGCATGTTTAGGAAGGTGACTTGGCTTTATATTTCCTAGTGAAACAAAATGAAGCTCCACCCTTTGGTGATCACTGATCCTGAAGTGTTTCACATGTACAGAAATCTACACGGAAGCTATCCAAGCTTGTGAAGTGTCAGATGGTGCAAGCTCGCTAAATACATGCAAGATTCCAAAAGCACTGTGGATAGTTCTTGTCTTCCTCTCACTGACAACACTGATGTTCTCATCTCTCTGAATAGAAATGTTTATCAGGCATTAAATAACTTTGGAATGGTATTGATAAAAAATCACTGTCTCTCTCACTACTTCAGGAAAAAAGAAAAAAAAAAATAGGAGATTATTTATCCATGTGATTTTTTTTTCACCTTTGAAGCGTTCAGCTTGAATACTATAAAAATCCTTTGATCAGAATACTACATAAGTGATTATGGCTATATTATTTCAGTGACAGTAGATTAAACAGCCTCTTGTTTTTATAGGATTTGTATAATGAGAACGTGGGTGGTGATAATAGTTTTCAGTTAAAATACGATTGATTTTGTAACTTACTAAATTTGTTCTTTCGGGTACTCGTAAGTCACACAGTTTTCAGGCTGAATTATTACATTCTTACTTATAGACATGTGAAAAATGTATCTGAAAACTTTCAACAGAGCATATACACCCTTTTATAGTAACTTCTAGTGACAAGTAGGAGAAACCTCAGTCTCAGTGAAGAACATTTCCACTGTTCCTACTAAAACATATATGTCTGCATTTGCTTAACAGAAGCTTAGCTGTACGTGCTATAACTTGTCATTTTTTGTGTGTGTCTTTCACTAAGTCTCAAGGCTTTGAATACCAGATTTTAACATTATGGACACCGATCTAGAATTTCTCAGTTCCTTATTATTTTATACTATGCGTTAGCAGCACATCTTTACTTATTTTATTGGGCATAAATGACAAGTTGCAAAAAGGAAGGAACAAACTTAACCTTTTTGAAACATATTCCCCTTTCTCATGTTTTTTGTTATTGGTTATATTTAACTCTGATTTTTCAGAATGCAGGGCAGTGCTTATGTGCATTTTTGTGTGTGTATTCAAATTGTGAAGAACCTGTTTGCAAAGTTCTCTGGCATGCTTTCTAAACACATAGGAAAGCTGTACGTTTTGGTGCCTCTGATGTATTCAATTAGGAAGCTCACAAGAACAGGCACAAATGTTGGGACAAAGCCTCCTAAATTCAGTTTCCGGCATGGTTACCATACAGCTGTATGAATTTCACAATTAGCTGGAATTCCTTTGGGCTGGTTGTTACAGCCTTTTCACAGGTGGGAAAACAAGTTTGGGAAAAATCATAAGGATCTGGTGAGCAGGGTGTCAGCATCTGAAATAGGATACGGCCCTGCTGTAAGCAGGGTCTTAGCTCCTATATATCAGCTGTTTTTCTTAGCTCTGGACTAATTGTTTAGTCAGTATCTGCTTTCTTACCTGTTAAGGAAAGAGAAAGGTGATACTGCTTGGTTGTTTAACATAAAAACAGCTCCTGTGACTTGTATATGAAGATGCCTGTGGAATACCCCATGGTAAGCTGTAACTTAATGCATTATATAACGTGAAGTTCAAGTGCAGAAAGTTTCAGTACAATCCACGTATTTTTCATATGTGACTCTGTCCTCAAGTTTCAAAGATATACACACGCAAGCCAGAGTTGGAGAAAAAAATTTCTTTTTGGACCCTTCACACTGAGAAACTTGTTCAACCTTTCCAGCAGTTTAGAAAGCCATTCCTTTGGAGGCTTAAGGAGGTTGCAGTTGTGTCGACGTTAATGAAGTTGTTAATGGTTGCTTTTCATTCTGTTCTGAACTAGAAACTGTCCTCTCAGACTGTGCAGATAGCTAACTGGTGAGCTAGATGATGACTTTCTTCAACAGCTATCCTTTTTTTTACCACCTTACGTTGTATCCCTGACATCTGAAAAACCTTGCTTAGTCTACCATCTCTAGAGGGCCGCCTGTTGCGTGCATGGCCTGATAAGGATGAATCAGGAACACTCTCATGAGAAACAGGCTTTGAATTTACCTACCTGCTGAATACGTATCTGCCAGTTTAGTAGCTCTTTGAAGGATTCAGTATCACACATATCCTGGGAGAGCTGTCATAGCCTGTCCCTGCTTCATTTCGATTGTGCAGCATGTGTAATTTCATAAATAAACATTTATTCACAGAATGTAAATTTGGCTGAATCATCCCACATATGCGAATCATTTATTCTTGAACAGAGTAGCATTCAGTATTCAGTAACTTAAATATTATATAACCACTTCAAAACTTGTCCATTTGAAGGAAAAAAGAAAACACAATTTTCTTTTGGCTTCCTTCCTTCATTTCCGTAGCAACCTTTTCTATTGTGATTCTACTTTGAAACACAAAAACAGCAGCTCCATTTTATTCAGCAGAGCTTTAGCTTGTGTTTATCAAAGGCATTGTGGAAAAAAAGAAAACAAACCACCAAGCAACCTTTTACTGTCTTTTGCTTCTGCCATCCCTTAGAGTTAACAACGCTCTGAAAGGACTCAAATTATCTCACATACAGCATCAGAGCTGATAACTAAATTTTTACCATTTACAACATAGGGACAAACTCACTGGTAGCTAAAACTTAACAAGTGTCACCAAATCACAGTAGGAGCATCTGTTTGTATGTCCAGCCTCACTGGTGCTGTCAGCAATTATAACAGAATAAATAGCTCTTATGATTAGCAGCGTGCAGGCTGAGCTTCCATGTTCTGTAAGTGATTCTGTTTAAATTGCAAGTCAGTAAATGCATTACTAGAAGCAGGGAGCTTTCTAGTGACTCTGGAGTCTGTTTTGCAAATGCAGCTGTCCATGACTAACTGCTGTTTGCAGATGTACTCGCTTGTTTGAGTTTGCACACACTGGAATTTGTGTTAGCACAGGAACAATCACATATAAAACTGTAGCCCTAGATTTCATAGGGCCTTTTCTGCTGTGAGACAAGGAAAGCTGGTATTTCAATTGCAAAAGTGACTCACCCATGCAAGCAACAGTAACCTCTGAAGTAGGTGTTAAGGTAACAAGAGGAGGAACTTAAGTACCTGAGCGTTTAAATACACATTTGTCTATTCGGTTTTACTTATTGGAAGCAGTAGTTTAAGCACGTAACAGAGCTTGTTAACGTGGGATCGTTTCCTATGGTTCCAAATGTTTTGCCATCACTTTAACAGTAGGAAAAGCCTGGTAAATTCAATGATGAGAGACATGTTCCCTTCAAGATTTCTCTGCACATACCCCTAGTAGGCACGTACAAAGCTTCACACCTCCACCTTTTTTTTTGAAATATTGTCACAAAAAAGCAACCTGTCTATCATTCAGGCTCACCCAGCAGGTTCTCACATGTATCTGTTGACTATTGTTTTACTCTTGGGCTAGTAACCTCCTGACTGTGAATAAGGGGGCCAGTCTGCCTGAGCAAAACTGCTGTTTAGCTTTAACTGAACCAAAGCATAGCATTAGAGGAACAGACCTTTAAAATTGCACTAGGTTTGTATATAGTTCACTTTTCCAAGAGCCTGACTTGGATTTTACTGTCTCTTCCCAGGCATCCTAATAGGTCTTCCTTTCTGTAATTTATCATATAGAAGACTCTGATTTCTCAGTCTCAAAACAAAATCTCTCTCCCAATTTCTCTTGAGTTTAATTCTTGAGAGATTCTCGAATCCTTGGGTTCCTGCTCTTGCTGCCAGGACTGATTATCTCTTGGAAAGAAAAGATTTGTCTTTTACGTGTTCTGTCAAAATAATAATAATAATGAAGTCTCTTGCCCTAAATCTCAGGTGTATAGTGAAGAACACTAATCTAGTCCCACTTTCATTTTCAAACCTGATTGTCCTGCTATGGTATTGATTCATTATCTACATGCAGTAAAAATCACCATAAATCAGGACAGAAGATTCAGGATTCACAGGCAGCTCCAAGCCCACTAGAGAGGAGAAGCTTGATCTTTGAGTCAAAAGAAGTAAATGAAAAAAGCAAAATGAGGTATTATTGGCATTTATTCTCAAAAACAAGACAGCATAGGGAAGGCATACAGAGCTACACAGAAATGCTTTGCAGTTGCTTGGTCTGTGATCTGCTTCCCTGATACCTGAACATAGGATTTATGTATTTTATGTATGAGACTAAAAGGGATTTTGTGCATTTAAGGCTTCTCTGGGCACTTTGGGCTGTCATATGATGCTTTTTTTTTTTTTTTTTTTTTTTTTTTTTTTTTTTTTTTTCTTTTTTTTTTTTTCTTCATTTTATAACAGAAGAAATCTGGAACATAGTAGTTTCTGTGAACTGAACTGTACGTCTGCTATGGCATTTCTGGGCTTGGAAAAGCACACTAGGCCAGATGCATGTCTAATGTGGCTACACTCAACGATCCTGAAAATAGGATGTGGTTTGATCCAAAGTGAGAAATATTAGCTTAATTTTCCATCTGCAAAAGAGTTCCACTGTTGCTTTACATTACTTCTCTCAACCCTTCTCAGCCTGAACACTGGTACAGTTCTTAGGACCTAGAGGGTCATTTCTCTCAGTACATGATATTTCTCTACAGACTCTCAGGTCTCTTAGAGCCCCCTCTGTTCTCTTACTTTACCTTTGCAAACTTTGGCACTCTACTCGCTATTCTTTCTGGCCAAGAAGTTCTGGATGTGGCTCCCAGCAGGGCCATTTGACACTGCTGTTGAGTCAGGCAAAGGGCTGAATACAAAACATGTGCTGCTCCTGCTCCTTGTTACACAAGCTATGCTTCCTGTCTCCCACTGCCCAGCAAAGCTTGCAGTGCAGCTCCTGTTTAATGAAAACATCTGACAAAAAATAGTCTGTTATCAACTTAGAGCATTAAAGATGGTCTTTAAGCCATATGACTGTCCCAGAGTTGTACTTAGTAGATGCTCAGCTGCTTCAATAATATGGAGCCTGATCTGGCGTTGTGTGATCAACCTTAGGAGGCAGGAATAAGTAAGGAACTGGAAAATGTTTTCTTTTCTTCCACTAAGCAGTTACCTATTATATGATGACTGTTATCCAAAACTAGTATAGTCTGTATTCCTGAAATAATATGATATAATATTACCAGGCATACCATGAATATTAAAAATTGGATTGTACATGGATGTATAGAGGAATAAGAACAGGCATGCAGGAAAAATGAGTTGTGCAAGAATGCTGAGAGCAATATTCTGCTTTGGAAAGTATAATCTGCTACCCAGTGGAAACTTGATGCTTTTCAAAAGTAAAAGGTTTTTAGAAATATATTTCATTGTAAACAGGGTAGTTCACATATCTTAAGAAGACAGCAAGGAACTCATCAGTGGCATCTGAAGCCTCTGAGATTTTTGCAGTTTGGGAAGGCGGAGACAGGTTTGTGGTTGCCTTTCAGAATGCAGAAGAACTAAAGGTGTTTTGCAAGGAAGACTGCATACAGTAATAGAAGTTGAGTCCCTCTACAGCAATTTGGAGCCTGCAGGAAGTGAGCAGTCCTTCTGCTCAGCCCAGTGAAGGGACAGGACTGCCACAAGTAGTTTGCTGCAAGGAAGGGAAAAGAATATTTCAGTGAGATTCAGGGGAAGATCCAAAAGACAAAGGCTGAGGCTTGAAGGGGCCATATGGAGTGGAGCCGTGAAGGATGGTGCTAGCAAAGAAAAAAAAAAACAAACAGCAATGAGATTTTGAATCAAGATTGTGAATAATATAGGTAGGAACACTGCAGGGAAAAGGGGAGAGAGCTCTCTGTAAGATGCTCAGCCATGAAATTGAAAACAGCTGACATTTGCAGCTGTCTGGGTTGCCGTGGCAAACTCTCTTCCTTACACCTGAATTATCCAACTAAATAAAAAGTGGGAGCTTGTCTCATAGGGAGTATTCATATTCTTTTTATATTTGCTAGATAAAGTAAGAAAGGAATACTAAATGAAACCATTTCTTCAGCAAGAGTCTCAGCTAGTTTTGAGAACTACACTGGTAGACATATAGGCACTATAATGTCATTGAGAAGATATTTTTTTTCTGCAGAAGCAATAGATTGTACACTGTTGTATCAAGCTTAATCACGACAATGGTTTTACATATAATCATATCTCAGATTCTGTTAAATCATTCCTGAACTTTGCAGTATTCCTGTTCTGGACTCATAGGTACAAGGAAAATCTTTAATATTTTCCATTGTGTCAGGTGGGGCTGACACTCTTTAAAAATCAAAGCTTTTGCTATGCCATTTCCCCTGCCAATGTCTCTGAATGCTGAATGAGCTAAATTTCATATTTTGGAGCCAAAATAAATGTTTCTGCCTCTTACTGCTCAGTATTAGTTTGATTCCACTCTAAGCTACAGTAAAGATGTTCCTGGAAAACAAAATTGTTGGCTTATAAACATCTTTCAGAATACATTAGAAAGCTGGATGTATTCTGACCATCGAGACTACAGGATTTCAGCCTGAGAGTAGATGAAGAAGGTTTCTATAGTGTGTGTTTTTAGATGCTCATGTGCTGGGAGCGATTTGTTTTAGCTGTCTTAAAATATAGTGATTAGTCTAGCTCCTTATATGGGCTTTTCCTGTTGTCAACAGAGGAAGATCAGCAGTTCCAGAGAAGACAATTATTCCACTTAGCTTTGCTTGCCATGCTGAGATCAGATAAATTTCCCTGTAGGGTTTGTCTCCTTTCCTTGGCTAGAGGGAAAGCGTATACAGCCAGCAAAGTCTAGGCATCTAAGTGACTTAAGTGGCTTCAGTTGTCTGTGATAAATCCATTTGGAGAGTGTGGAATATGCAGAGTGGTGTGATACATGAAAATTTATTGTTATTCACAGCACAGAGACAACTTGCTGTCAACTGAGATTTATCACAGATTTCTCTCATTTCTGCATCCTCTTCCTTTGGAGGAGGGCTCTCTAATGACATACATACCCTCACACATTAGTGATTGTTGTTTTATTTGATGAGTGTTGCAGGAAGTTTGTAAGTGTACCTTACCAGACATGCCCCAGTCTCATACTAAATTACTCTGTGATCATACTAGCTGTTTTAGAGAACATGCTCTTGGAATGTTAGTGTTTTTTGCAGACTGTTTCTGGGTAGTTTGATGTAATGCTAAGGGTTTTTCAGATAAAAATTCATTGTTACAGAATTGTGAGGTAGAGAGGTTATTGCAGAAATTCCTTGATAACCTATGCTTAGATATCTACATCACTTGTCAGTATCAAAGGTATGGTTGGTAGCGGTACCTGTTCTGACCCTGTCCTTCCCATAATAATGCATCTTGTTTTATAACTTCATCAAATTTGCAGTTTGGGCTGAAAATTTCCATGTCAGTTGTCTGCCCAAGGCTGATGGTTTTGGAAAACTCAGTTCGGCCATTTCTAAAAATAAGACTAGAGGAAAATATGTTGGTTCTGACCATGTTCAAAAAAGCTGTGGCAAACTTTTCCTTCAAAAGCTCTAGAGTGCCGGTGCCTTAAGGTACAGGTATAGCATTTTATGGGGCAGTGAGGCTGAAAGCACTAAGGAAAAGCTGTGTGTCAATAGGACTTGTTTTACTCAACAGGTGTAAAGTACAGGTGGTCAGGTCATAAACCTCCAAGAAAGCACCTTTTGTATGGGCTCTGAAAAGACCTGATTGAATTTAACTGGAATTTATTTAATAAATAAATAAATAAATAAATAAATCTCTCTTAGTACAGGCTTTTTGGACCTTAGGCCTTAGGGAGTTGTCAAGACTCTGAATGTTAATCTAAGTTGTTATTTTGTTATGTGTTTCTGTTTTGAGTGGGAGACCTGGGGTGGAGTACCCATATGCAACAGTACAGGTTAGGGGCTGACCTGCTGGAGAGGAGCTCTGCAGAGAAGGACCTGGGTGTCCTGGTGGACAACAGGATGGCTGTGAGCCAGCAGTGTGCCCTTGTGGCCAAGAAGGCCAGTAATATCCTGGGATGTGTAAAAATAGTGTGTTCCCCTCTACTCTGCCTCATGGAGCTGCATGTGGATAACTCTATCCAGTTCAAGAAGGACAGGGCCCTACTGGAGAGTCCAGCGGTGAGCTGGAAAGATGATGAAGGAACTGGAGCATCTCTGTTACAAGGAAAGGATAAGAGACCTGGGACTGTTCAGCCTGGAGAAGACTGAGATGCTTTTGATGCTGATAATTATCTAATGGGTGGGAATTGAGTGGATGGGCCCAGGCTTTTTTCAGTGACAGAACAAGGGGCAACAGGCACAAACTGGAACACAGGAATTTCTGTCTAAGTGTAAGGAAAGTAGTAGTAGTTTAGGGGTTACAGAGCACTGGTACAGGCTGCCCAGAGAGGCTGTAGTGTCTCTTCTCTGGAGATATTCAAAACCCTCCTGTAAGCTTTCCTGTGTAGCCTACTGCAGGGGACCTGCTTTAGCAGGAGGGTTGGACCAGATGATCACTTGACATCCCTTCCAACCCCTGTAGTTCTGTGTTTCTGTGATTCTTCCCCTCTTTGAATGCTGTGGGACTGCACTCTTTGCTGGTGAGGATGTTGTTCCTTCTTGCCTTTCCATCACCCTGGCTCCTGGCTCTCCTTCCTTATGAAGCAGCATCACTCTTGGTACTCCCTGACAATTCAGGAAAGTCTTCAGATGGCTCTGCACATCATGGAGAATGTTAAACAGCACTTAAATAAACATGTTCAGCTACCATGGTGAAACTAATAGCAGATTCTCAATATTACTCTCAGCAACAACTACCTGTGAAATGCATTAACTTTTCTGATTTTTCTTCTAGGATGACATAGCAATCCTAGCAGAAATCCTAGCCCTTATTTTCTTGCAAAATATTAATGTTTATAACACTGTAAGTATGTATAGTAATCTAAGTTATTTTGTTATGTTTAGTTTGTTATCCTCAGCGGGATAGGTTTTTGTTCAGATAACTATAGAACAACATCAGAAATATAGAAGAAAAAAAAAAAAAAGAAGAAGAAAAAAAGAAAAACAACAACAAAACCCAGCACCAACTGAAATAGAGTAGGAAAGTGAATAGAGCTGTAAATAAAGCTTTAACATGGTTTGTGCTGTGCCATTGGTTACAGCACATGAGACTGGAGCTCATTATGCTAAATGGTGCGTGTTCTTAAGTAAAGAAATGTAATCTCAGTAAATGAAAGAGGAGGTAGGAGAGAAAAAAAATAAAGAGGGAAAAGCGGAGACATGAAATCATGTACATCAGGCCATCTAAGAACCAAATTATAATCCTGGTTTTCTGGCTCACATGTGGATAATTCTGGCAACAGTCAGTGACATGAAAAATGTCCTTACCTGAAACATCAGGCATTTCCAGGTGGTCTTTGACCTTAACATTCTTGTTAGCTATTTTTTGATAGGACAGAAGAGAAGTCTGCTTGGAGGGGAAAGGGGAAGGGGGCTGGAGTGTCTTTAAGATCAAGATGCAGACCATAAAATTGCATTCTTTTCATTGCCGGGTAACCCCTTTGGCTTGATTCGGGACTTCATTACTGTAGTTTTACACCAGTGTAGTCGTGGCAGTAACACTAGCAAAGAACTGGAATTAAGCCTTGGCAGATGAAGAAGAATTGCTCCAAGCATTTATCCTACTATTTTAGGGGTGAAATAGTATGTTTTCCGAAAAATTTATCACATTGACACTTGCTTTACTGCTTGAAACAGATTTTTTTTTTCAAGTCCTGTTCAAGAATGTAGATGTCACTACTGTGTGTCAGCATTCATAAACTTGACTTCAGTAGAAACACAATACAGTGTTTATGTCCAATAAATATGAATGGAGTGCCCAAGGCAATAATAGTTGGAAAGACTCCTAATATTGTACGTTCTTATTCTAGCGCATGGAAGTTATTTGTTTCTGGCAGTACATTATTTGATTGCTATATGCAGTAACCTACATTTGACATAAAAAGATAAAATCTTATTAATAAATCCGGAGCACACTGTACTATTGCTCTTGCACAGTTTGTGTCAACAAGTGCACAGCTGATCTGTGAAGTAAAAAAACCCCACCTCTGCTATATGCTAATTTTCTTGGCCAACCAGTTTTGACATTCAGATGGCCAATGCTCTTCTGAGTATTGGCAAAGTGACTGCTTACAGCAGGTATGCTGACTTATAACATAGGAAGAAGAGGATGTAAAGTTGTGTGGTGTGGCATGCACCGTTTACAGACTGTGGATGTTATTTCAAGTGGGAACACTGGGAAAGAGTTGCACAGCTATTCCCAAATGAGTGTCAGTGACACTTTTTCTTTTTTCAAACTTAGTTCTGCATTTATTGTATGTATACTGGAGAAACTACTGCAGGAATGTGCTGAAAAATTGGTTTTACACTTTAAAATATATTTAGAAGCAAATAGGATAGCGGTGGCATTAAAATGAAGATTGGATTCAGTATTTAACTGTATGTGGACTTGGACCACTCAATTTAGAGGCACAACTCACTAATCTTGAATCTTCTACCACATGGGGAAAATTCAAATCTTGTTCCATATTGGTTGGCTGAAGCCCAGGTCTTTAATGCACTGTTTGCATGCAAGCATACGCTTGGAAGAGAAGAGCAGAGGATGAGAGGGAGACCCTGTTTTGCTTCATCAAGGATATCTGAGGTAATTCAAGTAGAGGGCCACAGATTTACAGCAGCGTGACTATGAAGAATATTGGCTATGGTCTCCAGGGTGTTAAAAAGAAATGAGGGCAGTCTCTTGAAAGCTCTTTCAGTGTTGAAGCTGTTGAAATTATATAACGTTTAATAATCCCTTCTTTATTTTCAGTCTTATTTGTTAGGTCCAGGAATTATTATTTCTTCTTGGCAACAGCAAATCCATCATTCTCTAATTTCCCCACCTTGGAAATTGCATTTTTTATTTTACAGTTGGCATCATCCTCAAAAGAAAACAAACAAGCTGCTAGTCGGTGAAAGAAAGGAAAAGAAACATTAAAGAAAGGAAAAGAAAAGAAAAATCTTCAATTCATGTTTAGCCCCATCTGGCCTTAGAAAAACATGGAAATGGGTGATCAAGTACATTTTCCAGGATGGGCTGCCTTTCAAGGGAAACAAAATGTGGATATTTCTATGTCTAGACCACAGAAGAAAAAAAAAAGCTTCAGTGCTAATTAACCCATCAAAAGCTTACAAACCTTGAGTGGTGCTCAGCAACATATGTAGAAAAGTTAGAAGATTTAAGCTGCCAAAGGAAGTGTAGGAGACTACAGCCTGAGATCAGGAGATCTGGGTCCTACTGCTTACTCTTCCTCCAACTTGCTCTTTATTTTTTTCAGTTGCTTCAGTAGCTCAGCTTATTGCCGCCTCATTTTCCCTCACTGAAAAATGGGGTTGTGATAGTACTTTCTCTCCAAGATCTCTCCAGTATCAGGAGATGAGAGATGCTATGAAACAAGTGCTAAGTATGGCTTTCCTGCATGGTATATGATTTATCTGGCCATCGTCTGAGTAAAAATTGCATTCTCTAAGGTTATATGCTGGATGTTAAGTCACTGAATAAGTGCTCATTTAGGGCCAGTGATACTGCTGGGTGATCATCTATGCTTCGGAGTAGTGAGAGATCAGTGAGAAACGTGTGCTGCGAACATGCCTTTAAAAAATAGTTTCAGTAGAAATGGAAATGAATGGACAGAATATTTCACGCAAACATGTACTGCCTTATATTCTTCCCAAACTTCTCAGCCCATCTCTATGATCACCTGCCATTCTGGTCCTGCGGAGTGGAAATTATTCCCATATGCCTATATTTTGAGTTAAACAAATACCCTCTGGAAGACAGAAAAATCCCTATTAGCTGAATTAAATAAAATCCAGGCCTACCTGAATCTGGAAAAATAAAAAGGTGATCGACTAGTAGCTGCTTTTTTTACCTCCTGCCATCTTGTCAGCTACCTCTAATACCTTGGTAACTCTCCTGCTGCTCTTCTACCAGTAATAGTAATCTGTACTAATTTAGCTGTCTGTGTTACTTACTCCCTTTCTCATCTGGAAGCAGACATTCCTCATCTCTTCACATGCCATCTTTTTCCTGGATCAATCTGAGCTTTCACAGACTGGAGATTTCAGAAACTGCTCAGGAAGGAAGGAAAGTTGATGTTTTTTTGGTTAAGGAGAGCTCTGTGTTAGAGACTGGCACCTCTGTACCTCGAACAGCTGTGTAGAATCAAGGCTTTCCTGTCCTTCTGGATGGGCTGTTCTCTGTACAGCAAAGCACAATGGTGGTTGTGTTACCTGCTTGCCAGAGTTAGTAGGAAGAGGAGTAGAAATGGGGAAATAAGGGTTAGAACAGTCTGAAGAAAGGGACAGAACATGTGCAGTCTTTGAGATTGTGATTTCTGGAATTTGGCATTTCTTCCATTCCAATTTCACACCAATAAATCAGCTCAATGCATTGCTTAGCATCTATCTAGCTGATGTTTGGGCTGTCACCTGCTGACTGGTGAGTGGAGTGACCGAATAAAACTTTATAGCCCTCTATGCTGAGATGCTAGTTCAGGGAGAAGACTGGCTTAAACATATAAATAGATGAATAAACAACAGTACCTCAAGCTTCTAAACTTGCCTGCTAGGTTTCCTTACCATGTTTCTCTCAGCATTTTGCATTACTCTTTTTTTTTTTTTTTTTTTTTTTTTCCCTCTTCTCTCTGACTATATAAAGTGTATTTTCATCCATCATCTCGCATCATTTAAATCATTAGGATCTTATTACAACTTATTAATTTCAATTTGTGCTCATAAATTCTTGTTCTGTCAGTGCACACCCCTGTGAAGGGTCTGGTTCCATCTTTTTTACTTCTTTCCCTTAGGTATTTCTACACATTGGTAATATCACACCTTTACTTTGATTGAGACCCTCCTGTTTCTTTTTTATTCCCTCATTAGGTTATCATAGCAAATGTTAGACAGTGAGAGAGCCACTCTAGTGAAAAAGCCCTAAGAAGTTCCTGGCTGTCTACAAGATGAGATAAATCTGGTGTCTGCCTGTGTCTGGGAGAGAAATGCCCCAAAGCTGGGTAATGTCAGGAGAAGAAATAGGCTGAGCACAGGCAAAAACTCTCTCACAGAATTCTCTTGTCAGTGGTGATAGGGAATTGAACGCAGCGTTCAGCTCTGTGTTGGCTTGATACTGGAAAAAGGAGAGCAGGGCCAGAAGAATGTCTTCTCTGGAGAAAATTAACTCTAAACAAAAAAGATGAACAGTTTAGAGAGGAATCACGTCAGGCATCTTCTTAAATTTTGGCTGACAGGAGTGATACATGCATTGTTGTTTTCAGAGAGCAGGTTTGGATAGTTACCTGGATGGTGGCAGAAAGTTGGAGTTTATTTGGAGGACGGAGAACCTGTGTGACAAAAAGATGAAGAGAACTTTAATATGAAATGCTGATACAATGTGGCATGACAGGGTGCAGAGCTCTTTGGTGCAACAGAGGAATCATATAGCAACATGCAAAGTTTGAGTTTAGCTGTCGTCTGCTGCTGTAACGTATTTCAACATTTCTTCTCTATCTTTGGTCTTAAGATCTGAGAGTTATTTGCCCTTTCCAAAGACTTTGTGAGTTCACAGGAGTGAAACCCCTAAATCATATCCTGCAAACAGTCATGCCAGGAGTGTGAACTCTGAAGGATATAGTGATAGGGGAAGTCAAGTCAACTGGCCATTTGAAACTGGTAAGCAGATTTTTAAAAACACGCTAAGATTTGATAATGTGAAGGAAACTTGTTTGAGTTTGGAGGCTTTGTTATAATTTATTGTAACTCCAGAGTCAAAGACAGCATGCCAGCATGTTAAATGAAACCTAAAGAAAGCCAGACTGTCAAATTAATGATGATTTGTTACCTGCGATCTTACAAAACTGAAATTAAAGAAAATAGAAGACTTTGGGCAGTCCAGCTGTGTATTCAGCTTTGGTCATTCAGGAAAGTAACTTTTGTTCTTATCATTCTAAAAGCATTTTCTTGTCTGAAAGGGGAACGTTTCTCTTAGATTAAGATTCGAGTGTATGATTTAATAGGGTCTTTTTCTTGAAAATGGAAATATTTTGTTATTCTTTGTAGACAGATGATCTTTCCACTCTTCTACAAATATAGTGCATATGTATTTATAGTATGTGTATGTTCCCAATGTAAATCCTCACAAGGCAGTGTACTCTGTTAAATAAAAATACTAACTTCAGCCCAAATTTCCTCCATGGAGGACTGTGCTAATGACTGATTTTCAGTTTGATAACTAAATATTTTAAAAATCAGATCCAAACTGAATTTTCGGTTTCTGCCCAATGTGAACAAATGACATTTTTGGTAGGTCAAATTAAATGCTCCAAATACATTTTGGCATTCAACAAGAAGAGAGATAAGTGGAGATTAATGACTAGACTTGAGGAATGTGGACAAACCCAATGAGGAGACTCTGGGGCTCTGAGATAATAAAAGAAAAAGAAAAAAGCATGTTCTCCATTTTGCTATTGCTTTACTTTTCACACAAATGTTCTAGAATGCCGCATGCTGTCAATGGTCAAATGGAATCTTCTGCACTCAGGAAGTTATTTTTTCTTTCCAGTTTTTCTTCCAAAGAAAAGAAAGTAAACAACAACAACAAAAAAAAGACAAATTGTTTCAGTCTAATATTTTAAAGTTTTCCTGTGAAATGAAAAGCACTCATTTGCATATTCCTACTCACGGAGATTTGTATAATTTGAGTGGAAGACCTTCTGGTCCACCAACCAACAGCAGTCGTTAGTAATTTCCTAGCGATGTACTGAAAGGTAACGTTTAATTTTGGCTTGGTTGGAAGAATCAACACAAATGACCACATTTGTTTTAATTTGCTACTTCTTTTTACTAAAAAATACTGCACTGTGTTACACAATTATGCAGCATCGTATCTATTAGTGCTTTACAGAACACGGTGCTATGTTTTGTTAGAATATATTTCTTCTTTTCTCTAAACACTTAATTTCACTGTTACTGCTTAGTATTTAAGCAGACTGTGTAAAAAGAAGATTGTGCAAAGATATTCCATATGATGGTGAAAAATATATTTTGCTTGTGTAGAGTCCTTTTGCAGTTCCTCTATTTCTTTCACGTATGAACTCTGCTTGAAAATCCAATTAGGGGTGTGTAGGCTTCGAATTTCCTGAAAGATGAAAGCATATTACAGAAGAATTTGGAAAAGACAGATTAGAGAGCATTTAAATAGTTTGGTAAGTGGAATTATAATGTGGTGATTCCTCCTAATTCCACAAGAGTCAAATTTCCTTAGGAGTAGGAATAGACAGCAGTAGAAGTATTTCTAATATTTTTGTTTAAAAAGAAGGCAAAATCTGACACAGAAGTCGTGATGCCCCCTGCTAGTTCTCACCGCTATTCAAATGAAGCAAGAACTTCTGCAGGGACAGGACTGGAGAATGGAATGAATTGTGAGCAAATGTGTCTATCAAAATTCTCAGCAGAAATGTTCAGATTCACATGTTTATGTGGAAGGATTTTCTGTTCAGACAGCAAGGTAGAGCTGCGTGACTCAGACAACTATCACAGGAAGAGTAATGAAAATGTGAAGAGTAGTTATTTCAAACACCGTGTGACCAAGTTACAGGTCAGTCTTGTGTCCTTAACCTGTTTTGTGGTGTTGAAGGTATGTATAGTCTGTGAACAGCCAAAAAATATTAGTCTTGTGGAATTAAGAGTCCATCATTAATAGAATTCCAGAATTCACCTGCACTGATGACAACGTTTGTTCTCATCTACACAGGCTGACAAAATCATACTGGAAAACACTGCTTACTCACTGGTTATAAACTTCATTTCTTAGTGTAGAGCTGATTTTCTTCTCTCGCGTCTTTACTGGAGTGTTGCAGTTACTTTGTGAACTGTTGAAGCTGAATAGCCAACTTCTTTTCATTCCACAGCAGGCAAGCATCTATACTTCTCTCATAATCTCCTGAGTGCTGATGTGTGTTCTTGAACTTTTTTGCAGCCTATCATCATACTCTATAAAAGTCGTTTATAAGTCACATTAACATCACTAACAGGGACTCCATTTTACAAGAAACAGTCTGTCGTTAAGTTGTTGAGGATCAAAATGCTGCAAGGAATGTGGTTTGTGTTTTTTGCTTTTTTTGTTTTATAATGTTATTAATTTCCTTTGTGGTGTCTGGCAGAGGCTCAGAGGTTGATAGGATGTAGTCCTGTTGAAAGGACTTTATGCCTGCAGTGGTGTGGTCCAGACATTTTACATCTCACCATATGACATCCAGCTGTTTCTTTCCCGTACACTGCCAGTCACATATCCCATTTATTTTCCTTTAGTGATGTGATAGAGTGACATTTGTATGGGCAGAAAGTTCTTTACATAGCATTAGCTGTGTAAAACCACTATGTAGTTCATAGGTAGAAGCCCTGCTGTGAAATGCTTTGGAAACATGCAGGTGCTACAGCAGAATCTGGCTGCGCTAATTACCTCACAGTTTGGGATCCATGCCATTCTGCTTGAATCATAACCTCAGACATTTTCTCTCTAGAGGAGAGGAAGACAATGTACAGAGAGACTCCAGGGACTGAAGGGAAAATGACTGCTTTTGTCTGGATGCCCTTGGATTCTCTAAGGGCACTCAGCTGATGTTGTTGTCACAGTAGGCACTGAGGAATCATCTGTATTAAGACAGTTGCTTAGTTTTAAAGGAAATTATAAGCTTTAGGTATAATATTTAAAAGCATAAGAAGGTCCACTGCTTCTTGAGCAAAAGTTCTCAGGTGGTTATTTATCATTTGGCACGCTGAGTTGCACATCAGTGGTTTGCATGGTCATTTCTGCTTTTGAAACTCTTGCCCCTTTTTATAGCACAGAAAAGTGCGTATTCCTGTTCCTCATTATCACGCATCCTCTGGTGCTGCTATTGATTCTGCTTGAGTGCAGTGTGGTTGGTGTCCCTCTATAATGAGGAAGAACAGCTCAGGTTACAAATGATTTATCGTGTTTTCTCAGCAAACTGTTCTTTCTCCATCACCCTTGTGGGCTTTTCTTGGAGTCTCTCACTAACACTTGTCTTCTCTGTAAAAAAAACAGGGGTGAGGTCCTGGGCTACTTGAGGCAGCTGGAAGTCTTGATTAGATGTCAAAGAATGTGTGAAAAAGGATTTTTCCCTATAGGGAGAAGTCGTGATAAAAGTGCAATTATTTTTGTTCTTGTTATGACTGTGGGGTAAGATTCTTTCAGGGTCTCCTGGGGGAAGGGGGCTGCTGAAATGGAAAAAGCAAATAAGACTTATGATGAGATTTAAAAAAAAAAAAAAAGAAAAAAGAAAAAAGAAAAAAGAAAAAAGAAAGTTATGTTCTGTTAACATTGAAGAAGCTAAAATAGGAATGTGGTCAGTCTGAGAAGATCTGGGGTTGAATTGGCGAGGAAGGAAAGTGAGCTCTGATGCCTACAGAGAATCTTTCAGAGGCTGTGGGTCTAACAAAGGCACCCAACATTTTGCTGTTCTCATGATGCAGTGCCTCAGCTCTTGTGGTCTGTGAGCTGCCACATTTCTTATACCCTCACAGGCTTTTTGGTAAGCTCGTTAATTAGAGATGCCAAGTTGGCTGACTGTGAAGCTGAATCCAAAAGACTTTCCTGACCTCTTTGTGGGGCATTTCTGAGCTCATGTGTAGAATTTCTAGGTCCACCAATTGTAGACCTGCTAATATTTCTGAGGGGTGTTGTACCAAAATGGCCTTGGGATGCAAAATATCAGTCAGAATTGGAATTTTCTTGAAATCTGGTTGTTTTTAATTTGGGATTTGATCAGTTCTGGACTTCATTAGAACCTCAAATGGAGTTTATAGCTGTTATTTGCAAAATCCAAAGTACCACACTGGGTGATTGTTTTGCAAGATAAATCCATGTGAAATAATAATTATTATAAAGTAATCAGTAAAATAATAAATCTCATGTACTCTTAATTCTTTTCAAATCACAACAGTATATTTAAAAATTCTTTCACTTTAAGTATACTTAAATGTGCAGTGAGTGTTAATGATGTTTTCCTGACTAACCAGTTTACTTCACTTGGACATGGAATAAATGGAAAAAATAGCTTTGTCCCAAGATAAAAATGGGTAGAACACAGACTGATCTGCTATCTGTTTTGCAACAAGATTTTCCTAATAAGAAACAGAGTAAGAATTACTCGACATTGCAAATTCACAAGTATTTTATTGATAGTCTTAATTCCCATTGAGTGTACCTGTGACATCATTACACATTCATGGGAATTCATTGGTAAATAAAATATTTATATTTGATTAAGCAAGCTGACAGGAATCTTGGAATACTTTTCATCATATTTTTTAGATTTTTCCATCATGCAATTATGGCAGATTAACTTGATTTTTCTCTCCATAATTAATGCAGCTTGGTGTAATTAAGGGCATACCAAAACCTGCATTCAGACTTCACTTTTTTGACTGTCCGGCTCTAAGAGGGATTGAGGAGAATCCTCAAATCCAGAGTCTCTGTGTTTTGACAGAAGCTCGCAACACACGTCATAACTACCATGACTTATGCTCACTGCTAATGTTTATTTGATGGCTGTTTTCATGATATGTGTTATTTAGCCTATATGGCTGTTTTTATCCTGCTTTCCAGCAAAGATTGTCAGTTATAGCAAAATGTAAGTCTGACTATACAGAAAGGCTTGTAAGTTACAGAAAAAGGCTATATTACTGGAGAGGCCAACAGCAGGGAATAAGTGGACAGAGCAGCCCCTGGCATTAACTAGGTAGAACTCAGGGAAGGAAGGCAACCAAGCAGTGCACTGCATGCATAAATTTGTAATTCAGAAAACAGTTCAGCACGTGTTTTAGGCTGAGATTCAGGGCAGTTTATTGTACTCAAACCTTTTCCTCTCTCTTTGTCTATGCCGTTGTCGGGTTGCGTTTATCAACCACCACTATCAAACAAACGGCTAAGGTAACAAAATGTCTTGGAGCAAGCTCATCCTGTAAAGGAACTACTGGTGCTTAGTCCTTGGGAGTGTTCAGAGAACAGAAAATTAGTGGTATGAAGGGTTGGAGGAAGATACAGGTAACTGTTGTGTATGTTACTTCCTATTCAAGTTTTGAACTGGATATCATCAGGAATGTACTTCTTCACTTGGCCAGAAGAGTCCTTTTTTTCTCCTACAAGTGGTTGTTGGCAGGTGAACCTGAAATCGAAAGAAAATGGAAGAAGCCAAGTACTTCATGTAGGAATCAAAAAACAGTGTTAGAGACACGTAGAGCGTTATACAGTTACAAAACTTTTGCAGTATTGCTATAATGCAGTAGAGAAAAATAAATGGTCTGCACGGTTACCAACTCAATATTCAATGTCAGAGTTTGTTGAAAGAAGTGCACTTATCCATCAGCGACCTGATTCTGCTTCCATTGAAGTCATATGGAGTTTTGCCAGTGGCTTTAGTAGGTGGAAGAACAGGATCTGGGTGGATATTTAGGGGGAAAAGCCAGCACTTGAAAAGTTTTCTCAGCACATTATTGGATAAATGCCCCTGTCTAAAGGGCTGTGGGTGGTCTGGAGAGGAGGAGTTTCAAAGAAAAGAGATTGAAAGTGGATTCAAATAGTTTTGGGGAAAAGGTTTTGAATACGCGGAATGACTAGTCTCTTGAGAGGCATTGTATGTCTAGTCTTTCTAACGACTAGTGACAGGTGGAGGGCCCTCTCTGTTGGAACAACAATTCAGTCCAGGTTCGAGTCTTTAAAGCCTGTTGTTTCAGAAAGTGTTGATATCAGAAATATGCACCAAACAAATGAAAGTGTATTTGGATGACCAATTGATGTCATAGGTGTTAGCTGAACAAAGGAGAAAGACCTGAAAAAAGGATGTAGGAAGATAGGTACCTTGGTGATGCTTTTGTTCTTGTATCCTTGTTTTGGTAAAAGTGACTTTCAACTCTTCACCCCACTGGCTCATACCGTCTTATAATTAAATCAGTACAGAGAGTGAAATGCACTCTGTGTTTCTCCATCTTCTGCCTCAGAACTGACAAATTGCTATGTCACAGAATCGTAGGCGTTGGAAGGGACCTCCAGAGATCATTGAGTCCAACCCCCCTGGCAAAGCAGGTTCCCTACACCACGTCACACAGGTAGGCGACCAGGTGGGTCTTGAATATCTCCATAGAAGGAGTCTCCATACTCCCCCTGGGTCAACTTTCTTGTCACGCCTAGGGCCATGTGCAAGAGCTACTGCAAAAATCTGGAAAGTTGGCATCTTAACAACTTTCACAGTCACTGGAAAGTGATGCTGTAGCTGTCACCTTGAGGTGGGGGCACAGTCAGGAAAGGTGGTACGTGAGAATAATCCACGTGAGGAACAAAGTAGAACGATGAGCTTAACTATTCAACCATTTTCATTGATTTCCATTGAGGGGCCTGCTAGAGCATCAGAACTGGTGGCATACAGATATATATAAATTTTTTTTCCCAGTTGCAAATGAGAATTGCCAAAAAAGATACTTAGCTCAAGGATTTATGAAAGCCACTTTATAGTTTTCTTGTCTGTGACATTAGTAGGAAGCCTGCTGGATACGCCAACAAACTGTAATTTCACAAAATTCCCTGTAGTAGTCAAGATGCTATAGATAAGGATGGAGAGACCTGAACACTGCCGTTACTATCAAAAACAAATCCACTAAATTCACTGAGATTCTGTAGGAGAAATCATAGTCTATGTGCATGCAGTTTGTATATCATAGAGTCATAGAATGGCCTGGGTCAAAAAGGACCACAATGCTCATCCAGTTTCAACCCCCCTGCTATATGCAGTGTCACCAACCACCAGACCAGGCTGCCCAGAGCCACATCCAGTCTGGCCTTGAATGCCTTCAGGGATGGGGCATCCACAATGTCCTTGGGCAACCTGTTCCAGTGCATCACCACCCTCTGTGTGGAAAAACTTCCTCCTGGTATCTAACCTAAACCTCCTCTGTCTTAGTTTAAAACCACTCCCCCTTGTCCTATCACTATCCACCCTTGTAAACAGCCATCAGTGTATATATATCTTAACTGCTCTTGATTTTCTACTGTGATTTAAAAGGGAGACAAGTATAGGCATCAGTATCTAGCCAATACCATCAATATGAATGTGGCAGTAGATGGGTAGGAAGGACAGCACATGCACAGAGGTACTGACTCCTGGCTCACCTGAGTTAGGTATATGGAAAGGTTACCTTAAAGTGCTGAGAGTACCAGTACCAACCTTTGAGGAAGCAGAAAGGCAGAGGTGATCTGGCATTGGATAAGCCAGAAAGACTGACAAATTCAGTCAGCTGTACCATTCCCATCTCTGAGTGCTTGTGTGCAGTATTCCATCCCTACATCTCATTTTGCAGAAAAGGAAAACGCTCTCTTCTTCCTCCAGCTTTTCTAACGTTTTCCCTTATTTCCTTCCATATGTTTGATTGATTTCAGACTATGTGTATCCACTGGAAGGGATTCAAGAGATGATCAGAGGACAGACAGAACAGGCACTGGTGCTGTATTATCCTTTCCAGTTTAAACTACTTGGAAATGTTGGTGTGTATTACCGTTTGCAATTGGAGAGGGATACAAATTTTACATTCCTTACAGAAATACTGCACAAGGCCACAAAGTTATGTGTTAACAGCAAAAACTTCTAATTCACCTTTTGTATCCATTTTCAGCATTCATGGAAAGAGGTGCAGTGGAGATTTATGCACCAGATGAGCTAAATTAAGTTACAGTCCAGTATGTCTGAATGACTTCACACCTTTCATTGAACCAGTTTATCATCAAAAACCATCTCTTTCTGTTTATTTGCAAAGAAGATTAGTTAATGTATTTGTCAGTTTTATCATGGAAATCAGTCAGCTTTTTAGTGGTAAAGAGCTTGCCTTTTCTTTTTAGCAAATATTTAATTTTGACATAGATATTTATGCATCTCACCTACAAGCTAGACACTGACCAGTATTAGATCGATAAGCCAATTTGCCTTCCAGCAAACTGGAAGGACAGGGATATTCAGTCCTACCAGTATCTCCCTTTGGGATTCTTTCAGAAATACACATCTAAGTGTGTGAATATACCCTCTAAGAAGAAATATCAGCACCAGTGGCATTTTGACCTCTTTTAACATCCTGATAATCATATGGTCCTGAGTTCACAGTCTGAAAGTAAACAGAGATTAATAGTAATGCTTAGAGTGGTACTCAATTTAGTATGCTGACTATGGGTACAGTCTGTCCTGAAGACACTCTTGTGAGATATTAATGAAAGTACTGCACCTAAAACAACAACACAATGACCTAATCTGTGGTCCCATGTGTCTTGGTTTTTGTTTGAAACCTCTTTTTCCATAAGATAGGTAGTATCCATCCATAGTGATAGGACCAGAGGGAATGGTTTCAAGCTACGGCAGGGGAGATTCAAGCTGGACATTAGGAAGTATTAATTCTCAGAAAGGGTGGTCAGGCACTGGAATGGACTGCCCAGGGAGGTGGTGGAGTCACCAACCCTGGGGGTGTTCAAGGAAAGACTGGATGTTGTGTTGAGGGACATGGTTTAGTGGGAGCTATTGGTAATAGGTGAACGTTTGGACTGGACGATCTTTTAGGTCTTTTCCAACCTTGGTGATTCTATGATTCTAAGAATTTTAGAGGTACGTATTCAGCGTGTTTCTAGAGGAGAACCAAGCAAACATCATAGCGCACCGAATGTGCTTTTTTTTTTTTTTGGTTCATATATAAAGCATACGGAGTTGGATTCATTGTTTTTGTCGCCTAGGTAAATTCAGTGTGCGTATCATTCTGTGAGATCTGAGAGGGGGAGTTGCTGAGGGAAAACTGTAGGCATTATGGTGTAAATGTGTCCTAAATGACAGGTGCCAAACAGCAAGTTCCTTGGACCATGTTTAGCTTTGAGCACATGAACAGGTTTTGGCACAGAGTGACTAATGTCAGGTTTTATGTGGGAGGAAAAAAAATGTTGAACCCCAAATGAGTAGCTGAAGTTTGTTTTCTAGCCTAGAATACTTACAGAGATGCCAAGCCTGCTAACTGTACCCCAACTTCAGTATTTGGCTGAAAACACTGATGAGTACTGTGAGTAAGACGTTTTATGCCAAGCAAGCCAGACGCAGCTTAAGTAAAAAGGAGCTTTAGAATGGGTTAAGTGAAAACAGACACTAGTGCTGTTTCAATATCCACTTCATAGCCATGTGGTTCTCCAGGAATTGTAAGTAAGACACTGTATATGACCTGATTAAAGGAGTAATAACTTCAATACTTTCTTTTCTATCAGATTTTTTTTTTTTTTTAATCTTCGTGGAAAAAAACAAAACAAAAACTTCACACACTTGATAAGGTGAGGGAAAAGTCTGTCACTTGAATAGAACTAAGAGGCCTTTCTATTGGATTTCACAGTGCTTTTGATTTTTGCTTTTGTAATGAATTAAGTAAGAGGAAATTTGATTTGGATTTTCCAAGGTGCACTGCCAGAGACTTATGACAAAAACAGACTTTCAGGAACCCAACTGAAGGAGATACATAATATTAGATCTGTAGTACTTCCACGCTTTTACAGAGAGAGCAGCACTTGTTCAATGATCCAACAAGGAAACAACTGATATATCCCTTTCTAGGAGATTCAGTGGTCATCTCTGGGAGCCAGACAAATGCCCAGGTGTCAGCACGAATCAACAAGCAAGCACAGCTTGCCTAGGAAGATGAATTCACCCTCCTTTTAAAAAATTATTTTCCTGGCCAAACAGTGCAGAGTAGCAGTGATCTTTAATCAATACTGAAGGATCGTACAGAATGATGACTAGCACGTCTAAGGGCCTGTACTTACCTGTTTTTGTGGGGCTTATTTTGGCAGATGCATTTCCTCTGGTTTAAGTTCTGTGTTTTCAGGAACCTCTAGGTGTAGCTGACTTGCATTTGGTACTCTTACTGGAATTATTCCTCAGCACTACTGAACTGGGGTAAGCAGCTTCTTAATGGCTTCAGGAGTATAAGTTAAAGATTTACTGTCTTCTTGAGGGAAGTGGGTCAGGAACGTTTTGCCCTTCCCAGAAGTCAGATGGTGCACAGGGACTGCATCCCTGCATGCTGTTGACTCCTTCCAGATGAGTGAGTTTCTTCCCAAGTTCCTGCATACAGAGGGAGCAGTCAGGTTCCTGAGATGACCCACTCATCAACCCAATACGCCAGGGATGCTGCAATCCTAAGAATGCAGAGCATCTCACTGAGAGTTTAGTTCCCCAGTACTGGTTAACTGACTACGTGTCATGCTACTTAGGCTAAGTGCTGGGCACCAGAACAGAGGTTGCATTAGAAAGAAAAAATACTCTATCTGAAACATTCCCGCAGCATAGGGATTTTCCTAAAGTTTGTCACTGTTCCAGCATCTCTCAGGATGCTTGGTAGGCTTCTTTTATGTCATTAAGTCTGGTCTGTTTTTCCTCATCATCTGCTGTATGTTGGAAGATTTGTGTGGGTTGATACCTTTGGAATGATCCTTCAGTTGCTCAGGTTTAGGTTTCCTATGGCACAAGTTTTGGGCTCACATTTCTGTTTGCTGTATTTTTATCTTCTTTTGTGCATAAACAGAAAGATACATTTAGTTCTGACAGATACTGAAATAATGCTGCAGATGCATTTTGTTCAATGCCCTAAATGAAAAGCCGGTGTGTATGTTGGAGTTCCAGGTTGGATGTTCAGCTGTTAGGATGGAAATAACATTTGAGCTAAAGAGTCACTACTTACAGGTTTTCAGTGACAAAAACTGAGCTTATAAACACAGCTGGTGCATTGCCAGTTTGTGACATTATTTTCTTCTGGACTGGAATTCTCACTGATCTGAGGATTATTGCCAGCAACTAAAAACTGACTCACTCCTTAAATTCTTTTGCTTTTTAAAGTAATGGTCAGCATGGGATTTCTGAGCTTTTCACTAGGCTTGTCTTTATTTTGTCATTCCTTATCTGTTTGGTTTTTGCTGTCTTGTTGTTTTGTTTTTTTTTTTTTCTCTGTAATCTGGACACTCTTTGATTTCTTCCTTGTGCTTGAGCTTAGAAGGGCCATACCATCCACAGAAATTATATACATGCCTTGCTGTTGTGCACTGCTGTTACGCTTGAGTGATTTATGCACCCAGTCACTCTGCTGCCTTTTATATAGCCTTTTATTTCATGCAAAACTGTTAAACGCTTGCCTTTTAAATTCAGAGTTTCCTAAGAGATCCCTTTATATAGCCCTATTTGCAGTTGAATTAACTTTGCCAAATTTGAACGGTTCATAGCGATATTTTCCATGTCTGTCTTAGCCTGATTTTTTTTATTTCTAATGTTTCAGATTAAATGGTACAGATGCTTCCAAGAACAAGATTAGGGAAAATTGCATTGTTTTTCTCTATTGTTGATTAAAAAAAAATCAACATAAATCCTAAGTCCATCAGGAATCTCCAGTCTTTCAATCTCCGGAGCAGGAGATTTGAAGCATTAGGATAAAAGAAAAGCTATGAGGAGGAGGTGCGTGAAGAAAAGAAATGGGATCAAATAGTACGTCTAAACATGATTCCAAAAGTGCTACTTTTCC